>NW_026843580.1:1667187-2000625 GCF_030254825.1 Meriones unguiculatus | reverse complement strand
GTCAGAATGACTATGGCCAAAACCTCAAGTAGCAACAAACGCTGGCAAAGATGTACAGAAAGGGGAACACTCCTCCATTGCTGGTGGGGGAGCAAATTTATATAACCACTTTGGAAATCAATCTGGCACTTTCTCAGAAAACTAGGAAAAGACACACCTAAAGACCCAGCTATACCACTCCTGGGCACACACCTGAAAGTTGCTCCACCATCCAACAAGGTTATTCCCTCAACCATGCTCATAGCAGCATCATTTCTACTAACCAGAAACTGGAAACAATCTCTATGCCTCTCAACCAAAGAATGGATAAAGAAACTGATATTTACACAATAGAATACTACCCAGCCATTAAAAACAAGGAAATCATGAAATTTTCAGGCAAATGGATGCAACTAGAAAAGATCTTCCTAAGTGACATGACAGAGACCCAGAAAGACACACAGAAAAGACAGTAGTAAGCCTCAAGGACAACATACACAGGACAATGAGAGTCCCTTTTAGAGGACAGAGCCACAGAGTCTCCTCTTCACCAGGGAATCCACACTCAGAAAAGCTGACAGGGCAAGGGCCTCTGCCCAGGGCACCACATACATACTGGCTCACAATCCATCCCACTTCTAACACGTGGAACTCTCCTAGCTCAGCAGACCAGCTTTTCTGGGACTGGCATCAATGAACCCCATGGTCTCCATGGCAAAGCTTGTGGTCCTGGATATTGATCACTTTAGAAGTACCAGAGAAGAATCTTGGAAAGACTCTGCAAGGTACTTTGTACTGGTCCTCCTTCCTGGCTGTGTAGCTTCCCCAGAGTCCATCATCATTTGCTTAAACCAAGCATTTGGGCCTCAGGGCTCTGGCAGATCCTCTATTGGAGGATTAGAGTTAAGGGGACTCAGCACAAACCATCTCAGCTCTGCCCTAGGGCAGACAGAGCCTCAGCCTAGTAAATTAATAGTTGAATAAATGTTTCCACTCTCCCAGGGTACATGTTTATTTTACAAGTCACAGGGTGCTGCATGTACACATTTCATTACCCTCTCACTGTCCAATGCAGCCATCTCTACCTCACAGCTGAGAATTCCTGCATCATCCCTCAGTCAAATGCAAACAGTAACAAAAACTGAAGCCTAAAGGAGCCTTGAAGTTGAAAGAAAAGAGTAGCAAATAAGAGATGAATGAAAAACTAAAAATTAAATGACATGATTCTTCCTAGGTATGGTGGGGAGAAAATTTATTATCCCTAGAAAGGCACACACACCGGCAAGTACTTCTGGGAGAGCCCAAGGTGCACACATCCCTGAGCCATGGGAGGACAGGGAGGAGAGGAGAGGGGCACGCCAAACTATGAAACTATGACAGTAAATAGATGAAACAGATCAGGGAACCAAGTTGCGTAAATAACAGAAAGAAAGGCAGCTGGGTTAAGGGCCCGAGCCCTGGGCTAGAGGGCAGTGTATGCTAGCCATAGCCTGTAAACAGGGAGGGACTCGGCGATGCTGGGCAAACCTGGTAGCTAATTCTGCTCTGAACTGTTAAATAGGCACCTCAGCCATTTGTCCCAGGATTTCAGTCTTAACAGTGCCCAGGTCGCCACATCCAGTTTGTTCACAGTCCATCCCACAACTAACACGTGGGACTCAGTCAGCTCAGCATTCCTAAGGCCAGGACAAAGGACCTAACAAGCAGCTGCTGGCTGCCAGGTTCCATCCAGCGGGGGAATGACCAACCACACCAGCTACTGCTGCTCAGCCCTCAGCTTCCTACTCCACCACCATGTTGGGGGCTGCAGCCACACACTCACCATGGTGCCGTTTTGGAAGTCGCCTGAAACCCCTCACAGGACCCAGCAGCTGAGCTCAGACCACTTGATGCCAAACACTCCTGAGAGCTCAGCTTCCAAATGGAACCTGAAACCTGGCACCCGGAAGAACCCTCCTCTTCCTCTGAGTACAGGATTCATCTGGAAGTCTTGATTGGCCAGTGAGTCTTGAGGGACATGAGCACCTTCCACAGAATCACAGTGTACTGAAGAGACAAAGAAAAGTGCTTCCTGGCCCAGGCGGAATGAATGCATGTTTGCTAATTACGAAGAGTAGTGAGGGCCTGGCTTAGGGAGGAAGCTCAGGAGAATCCTACGCTCCAGGCAGGGACTTTGGATCCATGATTCGACCTTTGGGTTCATATGTGGAGAATCAGGGTCACACCTTTCCCGAATCGGCAGAGATTTTTTAAGTAGATTTGTTCCTGTTGTCTAATAACCTACCCTTCCATCTTTCAGCTCTTTGTAAGCTGTTCCTCCTCCTGGAATCAATTGGGATAGCTTGAACAGCCCATTATTCAACTTGCAGTGGAGTGAACAATCTGTCCACAGGCAGAAGGCTATCACGAATATTAACAATTAAAGACCGATTTTAGGAAACAAAAGGAGATTGTTGTTCTGTGACTTCACACTGGTTCAGGTTAACTACAGCTACTTTTCACCTGGTAGGTATGAGATAACCTTGGGAGAAAAGCAGGAAACAGATGATACACAATTTGGGGCATGGGTATCTTCCTCATGATAAGGTTAGTTCTTTGTTCTCACTCCTGATTTGGTCCTCTATAGGCCACACAGGACATTTATTGATCATGTACAACTGATTACCTCACTTCACATTGCTACTGTCAACTCATTTCACAGCAAGAAAGCTTTCTCCCTCTTTCTTGCCCATTCCCTTTTGTGCTGTGACTTTCAAAGCTCCGATACTGGTCAGTTATCTCACTTCGTACACAGTTCCTCCTTCATTTGTAAAGCACCAATAAAAGCCAGAGAGGTTGGAAAAACTACATTCCCTTATAGGTCCTAAAAGACCACTGAACCCCTTCTTATCTCCACTCTAAAGCTGCCCATCTACCCCATCCTTTCCTACAGATGAGATTCTCCCTAAAAGAATTTGGCCTTTCTGCTCATAAAACCCTGGTACTAGGCAAGGTGGTTCCTGGTTTTAGTTGGGCTAAGCCCCTGACCTGCAGTCCTATTTGGTTGATGAACCACTAGCCACATGGTCCAGTTCCATTTCCCCTTTCTCATGCACAGGAATGGCTTCTTCATATTCTCTTTTCTTTGGGAAACATCTAGATTCTCCACTGATATTTGCCCTACTCAAATGTCTCATACCAAGGAACACTAAGAGTGTTCAGATAGTAAAAGTGATTCCCTGTATTTCTTTTCTCAAAGTCCTGTCTCTTTCTCTCTTCTTGTTATCCCACTAAATAAAAATACTCTCTGGTTTCTTTTTATACTCTCAAAAGAAATGTGAAAATTAAACTGTAAACCTTAAGGTGACCACATGGTATGAACAATATTAATCATAATTAATTCTCTGTTTATTTTATCTCCTTTTAGATAAGGACAGGAACAGCTCTCATTTTAAATTGGTATGGATTTTTCTAAAAATTCCAAGTTATATTTTACAACATGCTCTACAATATTCTCCAACCCTGGTTCAACATAATTTTTATATGATGCTAAAATTTCAAGGTTATAAAAGTCTATTCAAATTAGCAAATTTAAAATGCATGTCTAACTGCCTGTGACTTTATTTATTCCTAAATTACTAAATAAATGCTATTATTCCTGCCATGAGCTGCCTGTGATCCGGATATACCACTAGGCTTTCTGGCTAATGCGTTTAGTAAAATAAATTCAAAGGTAATTTTAAAATTGCTTTATAATGTTCTACTATATTGTTGTTTATTCTAAATCTCACAACTCGAGAGTTAGTAAGTAAAAGTTTTGGGCAAAATACCTTTAAACTATATGATATAGTTCCAAGCATACTATAAATTAATATCTGTTAATTTTAGAGTCATTTATTTATTCATTTTAAAGGTAGGTCATTATGCTATATCTTCACTATAAAGGTTAAAATATTCTTGGTCTTATTTTCTAAATAAAAAAACATTATTAATCTACAGTACAGCCTTAGACATTTTATAAGGTATAGACAATGTTTATGACTTTTAAGGTTCCAAATTAATAGGGACAAAACCTAAAGCCCTAATATTCAATGGTTAACAAATGCAAGTTAACGGTCAGTCATCTCATACATGATCAAGTCCTCTAACATGTCCAAAAATATATTTATATTCCTACAGATGCAAAAATGGTGTCACTGCTATCTTTTTTAATATTTTTATTTTTATTATTACTTACATTTTATTAACTCTGTATTGCAGCTGTATCCCGCTCCCCCATTCTCCTCCCTTTCCCTCACTGCTATCTTAATTGAACAGCTAAGGATGGTCCTTGAGTCACCATACAGGAGCAGGTAATAAGAATAAGAGAGGTGTCTTCCTGACAGGCTCATCTTTTGGCTTAAACTTTGCTCCAGACCTTGGCTGCTGCTCTGAGACTGTTGGCATTCCCACACAGAAAACAAAAGGTCTTCAGTGCCCCATCCAGTGGGGGTATAGCCTAAAGTCAATTTCACCAGGGGACTGCTTGAAATGCAGCCAAAGGGGACACTGGTCCCATGGCTGCCTCAACAAGCCATGACTACCTGCTGGCAGACTGGTTTCTGGAAGACAAAATGCTCCATGCAGGCTTGTCCTCTATGCCCAGCCACGGTGGCTTAATCAGTATAACAGCCACAGATACTTCCAGCCTTTCTGCTCCTTGGCCTGGTTGAGAACAAGTAGCTCCTAGATTCAGCGACCCCCACCACCCTTGCTCAGCCCACAGTAATGCTTCAGGTCTGTTTTGTCCTCAAAGTAGGGTTCCGTGGTCACATTGTCAATTTCTGGGTTGGGAGACTTCAGAGGCCTCCTCTGTTCTCTTTATATGCAGCAGACCAGGCCTTAAGCCTCACTGGTAGAGTTGTAAGTTCTAGTTTGCTATCACATCCAAAAAACAGGCCACGGATGTAACCTTTTGCCATCCCTTTGGCTAAAGAACAATGAATGTTCACAGCAGTCTCACATCAGTCTCATGGTAGGTAACCAGACACAAAGGCCTAAGGAAAAGAAGTTTAAGTTATAAAGGTTCTACAAAAATGTTTGAGGTTCTAAGAAAGGGTTTTAAGGTTGATAAATGCAAACTTAAAAATTGGTTAAACCTCTTTTCCATAAGGTATAATCATAGTAAAAGTTAAGAACAAATGAGCTTTTGTCCCATCTACTTCATGAAAGGCTTCTGCCTTTCCACAGTTCACCTTCGAGAATGTTGATGCTGTTAACACAAAAGTGTATGTCTACCACCTTTTCTACAATGTGTATTTCAATGCATGTTACAATGGTGATACTGCCATCTCTAAAAGTTTATCTCCTTTATAAAACTTAAAAGTGATAGTTGTAAGCTGCAAAAAAGCCACCTGAATCCACCTCTCAGATCAATTAGGCTCCAGATAAATACTGCACCTATTGTCTATCTTAAAACGTGAGATTCCTCCCTCTTCCTTCCCTGGTTTTGGAACTCTTCTTTCTTGGCTACCCAGTTGCTATATCCACACATCCAACACCAGTTGACTGATGCTTTCCTTTTCATGTTCCACATAAATATTTCCCTTTGTCTGAGAGACTGATGGGTATCTTTCCATTTCCCTGGGAAAAGGAGGTATCCTCCCTTTTGGCCGACCCCCACACAAATGCCTTCCCTTGGTTGAACCTTTTTTTTTCTTTTTACCAACAAGGTTTCTTGATTTTCCTTTCCTCTCCTCTGTAGGGTGTTTTCTCTGAAAATCTTAGTACTAGGTGAGGTGTGTCTCCCGACAGTATTCCCTGTGGCCCCTGTGTTGCAAGCTGTGATTAATATTTACTATTGGTTTATCTTTTATTAAAGCTTGCTGTTAATCCTAAAGAGCTGTATGAACAAATAACCACACAGAGACCTGGTTTATTTATGTAAATTAGAACACAATGTTGGACAATAGTTACTCTCTCCTAAACCTCCAAACCCTCATAGTTTCCTAACATTTAGATTTTACCCATTATACTTGCTTTTTGTGAAATCTCAGGTCTGGTTCATTCTCTCCATGCTGTTCCAAGATCTCTCCTCCAGGTCTCTCTGATAGCTCTCCTCAAGCCTTACTCTCCCAGCTCTCTTCCCATCTTCCTGTCCTCTGACCCCTCCCTCTCTTCGTGCTTTCTTTCCCTGCTCAACATTGTGCCTAGTTACTTTATTTTGGATGTTTGCAGAAAGTTGAGACAGGTGATGTTTAGAATAAGTATCACAATGCAATGTCTGGATTGAAACCAGACAGTGGGGAAGAAAAATCAGCATTTGAATGAACAACAGTAAAGTGTATTACATTGCAAAAGAACATTATACCAACATTTCCCACTTTAAGTCCAATAAAAGGCTCTTTTTCTTTCAATACAAGAATAATTTTGAAATTATGAAAACTGTTAGGTAAAATCTACATGTGCAATGTCCAGTGCATGTGTATTTAGCAACTTAGGAGAAAGTATCTGATCATCTTGTCTATCTTGACAAGTTTAAAATTCTATACCTAAATTAACTTTTATCCCTATTGGTATTACCTATAGGAAAGCATTTCTTAACTTCTAAACAACCTAAGCTTAATTGTGGCACTATAACTCTTTGGTCTTCAACCCCATCAGAGACTTGAGAAGGAATAAAATTACGTATTAGAGTACATAGGAAGTGCATGTCAGCAACTTCCAAAAATTAAAAATTGACAGAAACAGTTTTCTGCCTACAGTCATCCATAACTCTCTGTAAGGTAAGGTTGGAGCATCATCTTCAGCCTTCTGGCTCAGAATATTTGACAGACATATATGTGAAACAGGAACTATTTAAGACTTGCTTACCCTGTCTTGGCAGAGTTCCGCAGTCAACTTGTCCTGCATTATCTTGCCCATTTTTTGGCAGAATTTGTCTGTCGTGAAGCAAGGGTATTTTCTTTACCCGAGTGGCTTGTTTGCCACATTTAAAGCCATCTCCATATGGAGGTTCTTCGATGCTCATTAGATTCTTTCAGGTAGGTGGGGTGCTGCCAGGAGATGACCTGTCTCATTGTCAAAGAATCTTTAAAATAATAAAGACATTTTAAAATGCCATATTCTGTAGGTCTCTGAAGTTTTTGAAGGCTACCTATCTTTATAAAATCGATCTGTCTACAAAGTCATATCTATCTGTTAAAGCTCAGATGTATGCTCATGTGATAAATTAGACTAGTGTCTGACATGACTATGAGTTAAATAACTAGCAATTAACTTGCATTGCCCAGTATCCTAACCAGTTTTTCATAGCAGTTTAAAAGTATTGGAAGTTACTTTGAATTTGTATCAATATACTAAAGCTTATACCAATGTATCAAAAATACTTATTTTTGTATCAGTATGCAAATTCCTATACCAGAGTTAAAATTAACCTTGCTTGAGAATAACAAAGAAAACCCTAAGTTAAGTAGATTCAATAATCGACCTTTTGTCTTACTCCTAAATGATATCCCTGTATATTATTTTCTTTTTAACCCCCTTTCTCCTTGTATAAGAAAGAAAGATAGAAAAAGGAAAAGACAGAAATCCCTGAGTATAACCTTGTTTCACTCTGAATATGACCATTAATAATGATAAACATCTCCTAATTACAATAAAATTTCATAGCCATAGCAAACAACCAAAAACATACCCAACCCCCTTTAAGGAAAGTTGGATGTTGTTCTCATGGATTTCTTCTAGCTGACATTTTGGACATGTAGAAATCCTGTAAGCAGCCCAAGTAAAATTGGGAAAAAATGGTTAATTAAGCAAACAATAACATTTGAGGTCCAGTCTTTGAATGTTGAGAAATTTCAGGCTTAATAAAAGTCCTCTTTGGAACAGTCTAAAATACTGGACCAATTAAGATTAGTAGCTTTCTTCAACTTTCTTTTGGGAGCAGGCTTTGATGAGATACAGCAGTTGAGGCAGTTGAGGCAGGAACAAGCAGAATGCTGGAACATGCAAGATGCTGGAACAGATGTGTCAATGTCTCAGCATGCTGAAGAATGATTCTGTTAGGTTTGATCTAGCATCTCTGGTGTCCAGTTCTTTTATTCCTCAAACATATAATTTCTCACAAGCATTATAGAGTTCTAAAATTATAAATGTATGAGATGTGTAGGATGCAACTAAACTGTAAGCCAATTCTATCTATGCAAATTAAAAGGTTAGCATAATATATTTTAAGGACATTTTAGCCAAGGATTTATTAGCCAAGTATTGTTGAAGTTCTGGGTAGAGACAATTTTTTTTATCTCTCAGTTAGTTTTAGAGTTGTTCCCGTGTAAAGGGATCAGAGCAATATAAATTACCATTATTATTGAACATAGAGTCATTATCCTGTTGAAATCAAAAGAAGGTTGGATAAGTTAAAATATGTTTTTGGTCTCTTGCGTGCCTGTTGTATGTGGCCAGGTTGCTACCTATTTCCCTAGAGAAGCCTCCCATTAGAGAGACAAGCTGGTTGTCTTGAGCAATAGAAAACACATGTTTTAAGTAAAATTTATATAAACTCCTTTTAATTTAGAATATAATTATACTGTGTCTTGTACCTGTTTAGAAGTTTAGCCCTAGATTTTTTATAGATGTTGTAGCTATGTGCCCTATCCCCTTTTTATATAGAATCGGTAGTTATGCCTTTATAGCCAAACTTTATATAAACTCCCTCTTACCTTTAGCATTTAAGCATACCCTAGTCATCTTCTACCTGGGCTTTACATTGATTTTGGCTATTTTTGGCTTGCCCCTTTTTCATGCAGAGTGGACAGTTATGCCTTTACAGCCAAACTTTATATAAACTCTCAGGATTAAGCATATAAACTCTCTTACCCTTAGCATTTAAGTATATCCTAAGCATCATGTACCTGGGTTTTTACAGTGGTTTGGGCTATTCTTTGGCATACCATCTTTTTGATATAGGATGGACAGTTTTGTTTTTTGAACATATGAATATAATTTTTGAGTGTTTTGACCAAACCAGGTTGGCATGTACATTGCCATCGTTATGTCTCTTGTGTCTTTTTTTACATAGGCATGGCCAGCATTTTTCCCCTGTGAAAATGTCTCATGTTTAAAAGGATAAGGCAGTTTCCAGAGCAGTGTGACATTATGTCTCTTTACATAAACCTAAAATATATGTGAATCCAATCTTTAGATCAGTAAGGATATAACAACTATTATTAAGAAAAAAGATTTTACATGGTAACCTTAAGGAAAATTTTGTCATTTTTTAAACTTAGAGTATCTCTGCAAGTGGCCAAACAACAGAAGTTGCCATCTTGGCTTTTATTATGTAAATTAGCTTGATCCTGAACTCAGAGACTTGCCTGTTTCTTTTTATTTTGTGTTGGGAAGAAAGGAATGTGCCTTCACTAGCTTGTTCAAATCATTACCATTGTAACTCAAAGCCCTTAAATAAAAATCAAACAAAGAGACAAGAAAATTTTAAGTTTAGGTTCAGTTGTTCCAGTTTAGGCTGTAACAAACAAAGCTCAGTTGGTTATTTTAGTTGATGTTTTGGTGAATTGGAGGACCCTTACCAGAAAGAGCTGACAAGTATCTTGCAGCCAGAGAGCTTTGAATTTTAGCTGTTATTATTCTAATTATTAGGAAGAGTGCCCTTTTTCTTGTCTGTAACTTAGTATTCCAATCCTTGTTTTTTTTTTCCCCCATTTTTCTCCTTGAACTTTCTTGGAGAAGGCATGGAGAAGTACCATCACAATTAAACATATTGCAACTAGATCCATGAGTATGACAGCCAAAATGAAGTCAAAAGGGATTAAAACACCCTCTGCAATGGCATTTTTTTAAATTTAAGATGCAGTTTAGGCCAAACTCAGTCTAGAGGTTTTTCTGCCTCCAATTCCTCTCCTTCCCACCATGGCTGCTGAGCTGAGCTGAGCTGATCCAGCCACATGGTAAAGAAGCCATGCATGTTTACCCCTCAGTTAAACTGCTGCAGCAGTCAGTTTTGTTATGGAAGTCTCAGGTCTGCCCACAGGAGGCTATTCTTTGCTCCTCTGACGGGTAAAGAGTGTCTCTTAAAGAGACAGTAATTAACCTGGGAGTTTTTAGGTTTTCAGTTTGGGTTTTATCACTGGGAGCTTATTACCCCCACCAAGTTATGATAAAGTGTGATTTAAAGGGTGTGGATACTTAGATTAGTTGGGCATCATTTGTGGCAAGTTGCTGTTAAAATGTACTATTAATTAACTTTTAGTCATGCTGGCTGTTAATCTTAAACAGCTGGGCAAAAAATCACCACACAGACACGGGAATTTCTTTAGTTAACCTAGAACACAGTGCTGGGCAATATTTACTCCATCCTAAACCTCCATGACCTCAGAGTTTCCTAACATTTAGATTTCCCGCATTATACTTGCTTTTAGTGATAACTTAGGTCCATTCCATCTCCACATAGTTTCAAAATCTCTCCCCTACCTCTCTCCTCCCTTAGCTCTCTTCTCACCCTTTCTCCTCTCACTCATTTCCTGTCCTCTAGCTCCTCCCCACTTTCCTGCCCTCTGGCTCCTCCCATTGCTCAACATTGTGTCTGTTTGCTTTATTTTGGCCTGTTTACACAAAGTTGAGACAGGATGCTTAGAATAAATATCACAATGCAATATCCAAATTGAAGCCAGAGAGTTGGGGGAGGGGAGAAGTGAAATCAGCATTGGAATGAACAAGGATAAGGTGTATACATTTCAAAGGAACATTTAAAAAGAGCACACACTAGCACTCCATGTGACTGGGTCTGTGTCCAGCCCTAGGATGATGTATGTGTTAAGGGTATGGAAGTGACCCTAGTCTCTGTGTATATACCACTAAGATGAATGGGGAGGGTTGGTCTATGGGGGATGGGATTAAGCATCATCTTTTGGGAAGTCTGAATGTTCATTTCTTCAGGAAGTTGGTATCTAGATGGGTCAAGATCAGCAACAAGTGTGTGATCCCCTCAGAAGACTGTAAGTGATGTGTTTGGTGGTGTCCTTGACCTGAAGTGGTGCCAGGGAGCAGGTTGAGTTGTTGTCTGTATATTCAGTTGGTAATTTTCACACTGACGAGGCAAGGCACTAGTTTCTGGAAAAGGAAAGAGTACAAGGCTCTGATCTTTGGTGTCCTTGGAGATGGTGATGGTGCAGGCCAGACACAGAAGACAGGAGGTTAAGTGAGGGGTTTAGGAGGAAGAAAATGCAAGGGATTTTGTGTCAGACTTTGTGTCCCTGTCACTCAGACTCATTTGGGCTGGGCCATCCTATGGGAAGCACCATGATCCAGGTGCTTCCACTGTTTGCCTGGTCTGGGTGACCAGTGAACTATGGCTTCAATGTTGGGAACTCATCCCCAGGAACCCCAATACTGCTTTCAGGGGACCAGGAGGGATCCAATGTCTGGGTGCTGGAGAGGAAAGTGCCTGGACCTGGTGATCTCCATTCACTGGCATATCTGTCAAGTGCTGGGGGTCCAGGTTTCCTGACTGTCAAACCAGGGAAACAGCTATAGGGGTACCAGATCTATTGATACCCAAATATCCCAAAAATCCTGAAGATGCCTGAAGGGGATCAGGAGGTATCATATATGTGGCTGCAAGAATGGAGGTTCCCTAAGCCTGGGGGTCCACAGTCACTGGCATAAGCCTAAAGTTTAGGGCACCCATGGTTCATTACTCTCAGACCTGGGAGACAGCCATAGAGGGGCCTGGATGCAATTGACCATAACTGTCCCAGGAATACTAAAGCTCCCTTGAGGGTAGCATGGACCATCTGATGTCTGGTTGCTGGAGTGGAGGTTCCTGAACCTGGGGCTCCTCACTGGCTGGATATGCAGAAAGTGCAGGAGCTCCAATGTTTGTGCCTTTCAAACTAAGGAGATGGCCCTGGAGGCCTGCGTCCAATTTGCCTCAACCAAATGCTGTGCCCCTCTAATACAGTGCAGATTGGTCACCACCATCTTGGAATCCCCCCCACAGACCACACTTAGAACAATTTCAGTAGAAATTGAAGACTCCAAGTCTAGCTCCAAAAGCAGGTGGAGATATACTGAGCAAAACTACCTTTAAGTTCATCATGTATGATATAAACGGTATATTAACAAGATTCATCAAGCCACAATTCTCTCACATACCAAGGGGAGAGATCACAAATACAGAAATCAGGGTAATGACACCTATCACCACTGTTTGCAATTCTTAGATGGACAGCTATGCAGAGCTAGTCTAACCTGGGAATAAGGCTGCCTTTGCCTTTAGGTAGATTGACTCAATAAAGGAAAAGGAGTTCATTGCAGCTACCCAAGTCTGCTTTCTTTCTCAGAACTGTGACATCAATATAAAAAATTCCCTTTCGAAACTTTATTTTTATTTCATGTGCATTGATGTATTGTGATTGATGGACCCTGGAGTTCTAGGCAGCTGAAAGATGCCATGTGGTTGTTGGGATAAAACCCAGGTCATCTGGAAGAACAGTCACTGCTTCAAACCACTGAGCACTCTGACCCTGAGAAAGCCACTTTGTTAAGCTTTAAATGTCTTTCAGAAATACGGATGATTTGTGTTCATGTGTCTATGTACCCTACTTGAAATGGCCAAAGTGGGCACCAGATCACATGGGAACGCATTTACAGGATACTTGCTGGCTAGCAAGTGATATCTGAAATGTAACTTGTCTTCTGTAACAACACCCAGTGCTGTTAACTTCCATGCTATCCCCAACCACCATTTATTTAAAACTTTTTCTACAGATGTTAATTAAAATATTTTACACCATTTCCCCTTTCCTTCTCTTTTCTCCATGCCTTTCTGAATTTTCTCCTTCCAATGTCTTAAAAAAGAATGTGTGAATAAGTGTGGACCTGCATATCTTACTAATTCTATTCCTATTGGTTGTGAGGATAAGGTATAAGGTTTCTGTGCTGAACCCTTTGTGTAGGATATATAATTGTGGAGTGTATCCCTGCTAATCCCACAACTTGGATGGAGTTCTAGTCTCCAATGCCCACAGGAGTCTAACCCTGAAGTGACCTAAGCTGTCTTGGACAGAAACATTAGAAAGCACAGGGTGACAAATTCCTTAGATAACACATGGTGCTGTTATGGCTCTAATGTTCTGGAGCTGTGGGGAGGAGTATGGACATTGGTCTTAGCCAATCAGTCTCTCTTTGTTCTGTGGACCTCCCATTATACCATTGACCTGTGATATTTCCTTGGATTACTTTGTCATCTTAAATTTGCTGCATTCCCTTTCTGAACACCATGACTACAGGCCTGTGTTACCATGCCTGCCTTGGATGGTTTCAACCTCAGTGATTTACTAGAATTTTGGGATGAGTGTAATGAGTTGTTACACTTAACTATATTGAGAATCTCCTTATGTCTGTGAGGCTGCTTTTCACTATCTGTTGAATTAAGAACAGAACTCCAATCTACTTTGATGTGTCATAAAATCGCAATGTTAAAAAAAAGACAATAATTTTCTTTATACTTAAAGGAGAGGATTTTAAGCCAAACAACTGCACCTGAACAATGCTTTTTTTCCATTACTGGACTTAGGAACAGAGTCTGTGTCCTGCCTACCATGACCATTTGGATTCAGCAATTTACTCTCAATAAGCCCACAGAAAAAACTGAATTGTTGAGGTAGACGTGCCCAACTATAATGCAGGTGCTAGGGAGGCAAGGTAAGCAGATCTATTATGTATACTAAGTTCAAGGTCAGCCTGAAATTTAGAGTGAGACTATTATTTCCAATAAAAAGAGAGAAAACAATGTTTGAAAATGAAAATATATTTAATTAAGCTATTTATTTATTACAATTTATTCCCTTTGTACCATGGCTGTATTCACTTACAACTCTGACTATTTCCACCCAGGCTCCCAATCTCCCACTATGCACCTTCCCTAGTCCACATATAGGGGGCTAGGGAAAACTCAAAAACAATGGTTAAAACACAAATTATTAATGAAAACTAGAAACATATTCACATATTTATTCAGTGTGACTAATTTTGAACAGTGATGAATATATAACGTTATGCTGTTTCTTTCTTCCCACAGGTAATATTTGCTAATTAAAGACATGGTAAAGTATTTAACTGCAAGCTTATGGATACAGTTCTCTGAGGGTTCCCAGTTCCCAAGGAATAAGGCCATGGAAGCTACCATGGAGGAATCCTAAATGTGGGCAAAGAGAAGGGTGTACAGAGAGAGAGAGAGAGAGAGAGAGAGAGAGAGAGAGAGAGAGAGGGAGAACAAACAGAAAACAGTGAAAGAGAAGAAAAGATATAGAAGAAAATAAAATATCTGGGTACATAGGGAAGACCTCTGGGAGAGGGCAGCCCATTTTCTGGGCTGAAAATTTAAGGGTAGAAATGGGGAACGCCAATCATACCATTTAGAAGGTAGGGACTGAGGGATGCTGGGAGAACCTGGAAGGCAGAAAACCTTCTGTCAAAAAGGCACCTCAGCAGCTTGTCTTAGGTGTGAAGTACAACATATGGTAAAACATTCATCCTTTAGATTTAATAGGTTTAGAGAGCAGAGATAAACAAATAAGTAATCTCTCCAAGCCATACATTAAAATCTTCCTGCCTATAAGTTGCTCCCTCATTCTCAGCTTATTTATCTCCTGCAAGGTATTCAAAGAATAACATAATGCTATTGACAGAAAATATGTCATCTAGGGGAATAGGTCTTTTCATCAATGACAGTCCAGACCAGATTAGAATTTCAAGGAGTCCATTGATTTATTAGATGTTCACCTAAGGGAGATATAGGAATGTTTATTCAGAATATCCATATTCCTGCCAGGCAGAGAGGTTGCAGTGATGACAGATGGGGGAGAGATTTAAAATCAATTTGAGACCACCAACTGGCAGCCTACATGGTATTCTGACTGACATACATATACATGTATCTGAGAAGAGAAGGAAAGAGTGAAAGAACTGGAGAGTTGACCCACCACAGATGAGTAGATACAGAGACTACAGTAGGAGGCAGCTTGTGCTCAGGTACAGACCTAGAATTAATTGCTCTCTGGGACTTTTATCCTTTCTTTAACATCCAAATCTACTTCCCTTTCTTTAACACCCAAATCTCCTTCTCCATGTCTCTTAGGTCTCTGTAAATGACTGATTTCTCCAGCCTTTTATTGACATCTGTTTGAACCTCAGGCTCCCCTGAAAACAATCTTCACAGCATCTGAAGTCTTCACCAGTCACGGCTTCTAACTGCATGTTTGCTTGCATCAAGGGGAACAGAATACAATCCATTTCAGAAAAGTTGGTCTTCGTGCCTTCAAGTTCATTTTCTGTCTTTGCACTAGGCATAATCTCAAGAAAGGATATAGCTGACATAGGTTTTGGTGAGCTCCCATGGATGCCTATTTATCACCTGTGAGATAAACTCAGTCTGGTGGCTTTGGTCAAATGGTCAGCCACTTTTAAAACATTTGTATTGTCAGTTTCTGTCCTGGCCATTTTTTGGATACTTCCATATTTTTGTGAAGATATTGGCTCAATAACTTCTTTAAGCATAAAGCTTAAGTTACTTTCTTATGCTTTTAATCGTCTTTTTCTTATGGATCATCAGGGCTGAGTTAAAGATGAACTTAGGATCAACCTTTCACACCTAAACGCTATTCATCACACTTTCATGGGGCTAAACACATGGCTCAGCACCTAGGAGAACTGGCTGCACATTTTCATTTTCAAACAAATTTTATCATCCAAATTGCCATGAATTCATCAATTATTACATAACAATATGTTTATAATGTGAAAAAGGAGAATGTTTTATCCATATAATATCTCAACTGATCTTATTGGAGCACCAGGGAAACAGAGCTGTAGGAAAGGATTTTGGTGTCCAAAGCTGGAAATCAGACCTCAAATCCTCATATTAAGATGGCCAAATGATACGCAACAAAGTTGTCTCCCACTCTTTACATATCTGATATAGATTAAAACCACATAATCCTGTCATATGCACACACCAGGAGTGTTTCTTTTTAAGTAAATACCCTTGATGTTACATCATCTAGAATCTTTATAGTATATATATCCTATAGAATGCAGTACTTCAAGATGAAATGACAAATGGATGAGTAGGAGGAACATACAGAATCACAGAACGTCCAATCACATATACATGTTCATATCACATCAAGCTATGCAGTGAGTTGCAATTGATTACTGATTAGACCACTTCATTACATCTCTATGAAACATGAAAACACAAAGCCTTGAATTACCATGTTAAACACATTCATAGGGTTTCACTTCAGTAAGATTCATTCATGAACGTGAAGCCTATAGAAATGTAGAAAGGTTTCGATATACTAAAAACATTGTGAATGTTTTTAGTATAACATTCACAATGGTTTTCTCTCCAGTATACTTTCTTTCAACGCTTTGAAAAAATGTGACACGCAAAGGGTTTACTGGTTATATTCATAGGGTTTCAGTCCAGTATGAAAACTTTCAGGCTTCAAGAGATCACAGCAATGTGCAAAGCCCTTACAACATTGAGTATATTCATTGGGTTTCACTCCAGTATGAAATCTGTCATGCCTTTGGAGATCACTGCAATGTGTGAAGGCTTTACCAACTTGATTACATTCACATGGTTTCTCTCCAGTATGTGTTCTTTTATTATTTTGGAGATTTCCGTTTCGTGAAAAGGCTTTCCCCCACAGATCACATTTTTATGGCTTCCCTCCAGTATGTGTTCTTTTATGCACTTTGAGACAACTGGGTTGTGAAAAGCATTTAACACAATGATTACATTCATAAGATTTCTTTGCAGTTTGAATTCTTTCATGCCTCTGAAGACCACTACAACATGCAAAGGCTTTACCATATTGATTACATTCGTGGGGTATCTCTCCATTGTGTGTTCCTTTATGCCTTTGAAGACTACTGGGTTTTGAAAAGTCTTTACCACATTGATTACATTCCTAGGGTTTCTCTCCAGTATGTGTCTTTTTGTGCACATGGAGATTACCGGATTGGGAAAAGGCTTTACCACAGTGATTACATTTGTAGGGTTTCTCTCCAGTATGGGTTCTTTTATGATTGTGGAGATTACTGACTAGTAAAAAGGCTTTCCCACACTGATTACATTCATAGGGTTTCTCTCCAGTATGTGTTCTTTTATGTAGTTTCAGAGTACCGGTATCTGAAAAGGCTTTCCCACACTGATTACATTCATAGGGTTTCTCTCCAGTATGTGTTCTTTTATGTCTCTGGAGACTGCTACAATGTGCAAAGGCTTTAACACATAGATTACATTTATAGGGTTTCTCTCCACTATGTGTTCTTTTATGTAGTTTGAGAGTACTGGTTACTGAAAAGGCTTTACCACACTGATTACATTCATAGGGTTTCTCTCCAGTATGAGTTCTTTTATGCCTCTGGAGATTTCCATGTTGCGAAAAGGCTTTCCCACACTGATTACATTCGTAGGGTTTTTCTCCAGTATGTGTTCTTTTATGCCTCTGGAGATGTCCGTGTTGTGAAAAGGCTTTCCCACACTGATTACATTTGTAGTATTTCTCTCCAGTATGTGTTCTTTTATGCAGTTGTAGACTACTGGGTTGGGAAAAGGCTTTACCACACTGTTTACATTCATAGAGTTTCTCATAAATATGGATTCTTTTCTTTCTGCAAAGATAATTCAGATATGTGTAAACTTTCCCATATTAATTACTCTGATGAATCTTTTTTAAACGATTTCTTTACTTATTATTTATACTGTGTTCTGCCTGCATGTTATATGATGACACAGGATCTTATTATAGATGGTTCCAAGCCACGATGTGGTTGGTTGAGAAATGAACTCAGGACCCTTGGAAGAACAGCCAGTGCTCTTAACCTCTGAGCCATCTCTCCAGCCACTGATGAATCTTTATGTCAGTGTAAATTATATTTGCGATTTGGTTTAATCTTAAAATGAAGTTACATCTTAACCTTTTATCGCTTTCTTTACAGTCATAGTTTCCCCTTGATTGTGGATTTCTGGACCTTACAAGATACCTTTGATGGTAAGAAACTTCATTACATGGCTCACTGATAGCATCATTTTTCTATAAGTCTTTTTTCACATATTTAAAAAGACCTAGAAGGAGTCAGCTTTACCACAGGGACTGCACTCATAAATTTTCCTATAGTTGTAATTACACTGCACATATAAAGGGAACAAAAATAAACAAAACAATTTCCACAGGGCCAATAATCATAGCAGGTTTCTGTTGTATGATTTCTTTGGCTATATTTCCATTGAGCTTGGAAATCAATTAATTAAGTATATTAGTTTAATTTTGAACACTCCTCTGTTTTGAGTAGACTTTCTGAAGGTGATAGGAGTTCATAATTCATTCGTTATTAATCATGAATAGATGAATGAACACACGAACAAATATAAATTTATAGTGTTGTCACTATCATGTTTTCTATTGTACACATGTACAAGATAGTTTAGAATGCAATAGTCTATGATGATATGCATCTGGAAAAACCCAACCCGGAAAAGTGGGAATTGCTGGATCCTTCCCAAAAGCATCTCTACACAGATGTAATGATGGAGATCTACAGCATCATCACTTCTATTGAAGAGACAATAAATACTCTTTAACAATTCTCTGCAGAGTGGAGGGAATTTTATGAATTAAGGGTAAGATTGAAAGGGGAGGACAGGAGTTCCACAGGGAGAACAATTGAATCAATATATTTGGGCACAGGGGTCTTTTCTAAGACTAATACTCCAACCAAGGACAATTCACGAATATAACCTAGAAGCCCTGCTCAGATATAGCCCATGGCAGCTCAGTGTCCAAGTGAAATTCCCTAGTAATAGGAACAGGAATTGTCTCTGATATGAACTCAGTCACTAGCTCTTTGACTAACCCTTGCTGCAGGCAGAACAGCCTTGGCAGGCCACAAATGAGGACAATGTAGCCTGTCCTGATGAAACCTGGAAAGCTAGAGTCAGACTGAAGAGGAGGAGGGACTCACATATCAGTGGACTTGAAGAGGGGCTTGAGAGGATATGAGAAAGGGAGGGAGAATTGGGAGGTAATGGGGTACAGCTGGGATACAATGTGAAAAAACTGTAATTAATATTAAAATATAAATAAAAGCGGAAGAACAACAAATGAAACATTTCCACATACACACAATTTTGCTTTTTGTGCTTCAAAGACATGGTTATTATGGTTCCTCCACAACAGTATTCTTGACCTTCATAATTTCCATCTGATTAAACTTCACAACTTTGCTTCAGGCATTTGAGTAACATAACCTTTGTTATGGAATATTTGCTCATCAGTAGGTTTTGTACACAAAATTATCACCTATTTTATGAGTATGCTGTTTACAATATGAGTGGCGAGAGAGTCTCAACAGATAGGGATTTCTACAGAGTATCTGCAACGTGCATATGATTAATGATTTATCATTTATAGAGGAATTTTAATTTAGAACATGGCTGCTCTGTCAAAAGACCCAATCCAAATACCTTCTATGTCAATGTGATCTGGCTAGAATACAAACACGCCTTTAATCCAGGAGACAGAGGCAAGCAGATCTGACTTCAATGCCAGCCTGGTATAGAGCAATGTCCAGTAAAGAAAAGCTTGGCATCAGGCATGCTGGTACATGCTTTCAATCCCCAACTATGGGTGTAAAAATAGTAGGTAGAAGGAAGCACCCATATTTGAAAATGCTGTCTCATTCAGTTTCAGGAAAGGTGACAAATTCAGAAAAATAATTGACTGCATAAGATACATGTATCTCTCATGAGAAGAGAGAGGAAATGAATCTCCCAAAAGTGGCACTACCAGGAGAGAGAAGGGAGTTTTACTGTGCAGTAATAGGCAGGTTGGAGAGAGAAAACTAAGGTGAAGATCAAATGAGCCAGAGGATAAAAAAGAGCTGAAGATTAGAAAAGACTGATGGAGTTAGTTTGAGACTAAACAAAGCAATTTACAATTCAGGACAAAAGCCAGATTAAGCAGTAATTCCCAAGGACAGAAAATCTTCTAGGCCAAAGAAAGAGTGTATGGAACCTAGAAGCTACCCTGCCCAGGCCTAGGGTAGCAGACAGAGTGGCAGTAATTTTCAGAGATCATAATTTCTAGATTGAGTAAGTGTCATTTGTACAGCAATATCTATTTAGCAAGGGTTTCACTGTCTTCTTTTGCATTGAAATGCCTGGCAAACATAAATAATATAATATACCTAACAGTGCAGAACATGGGTTGGGGGAATTTAATGTTCCTTACTACTCTTAAAGTGGTGTTTGATTTTCCACTGTTGGTTTTCTTTAAAATTTCTGGGACACATTAAAATGTTTTTGCCTGTGAGATGGCAAGCTGGCTCATACGTTAAGAGCACTGGCTGTTCCTACAGAGGTCCTGAGTTCAATTCCCAGCAAACACAAGGTGGCTCATAACCATCTATAATGAGATCCTGTGCCCTCTTCTGCTGTGCAGGTTGAATAATGTATAAATAATGAATAAATAAATCATCTTTAAAAATTTCTTCATAGGCATATTTATAGAAGCTTCCATGAGTAATTACCTTCCATATCTAGTAGATAGTCGATAATGTTCTTCAGTATTATGCTCTTCCCAATTGTAGCCTGAAATATGGACCAGAAAGTGACTGAGAGAGGATTAAAAATTAGGCAAAATTTAAGTTTCTATATTCAGTGAACCCTAGAAACATGCCTGATTTTTTCTTCCTCATTCCAAGTGAACTTATATAAGAACATCAATAAGAAAAGTCAACAGTAACAACAGTTGTCCCCTTTACCTGAAGAGAGAAAGAAAATTCACTGTCTTACCTATAGCTGTAAGGTGCTTGCAGGTCTCTATCATCACATCTTTGTAGAGACTCTTCTGGGTAGGATCCAGCAAGGCCCACTCTTCCCGAGTGAAGTTCACATCCACATCAGCATAGGTAATTGAATTCTAAATGATCCCATACATGAGTAGAACAGAAAGCACAATGGTGACAACAGTGTAAATGTATACTTCATTGACAATATATTCATATAATTCTGGTGCTTCCCTGACATCTACTGACACAGAAGTTTTGATGTACTCACCAAGTCATTTCAGAAGGAAACTAAATGAGGAGGTTCCCCTCATTTCGGCAACCTTTGAATAGAATTCAGCCTTTCAAGAGAAATGAAAATGTAAAGAAAGCAAGACATGCAAATAGATGAAAAGTACGGAACACAGATCACAGATATTGTTTGCAAAATTACTACCTAAAAACAGTGTCAAACAGGAAGTACTGGTTCATAACTTTAATTCCAGCATTCAAGAGGCAGAGGTATGTGTATCTCATTGAGTCAAAGGCCAGCCTAGTCTCTGAAACAAGTTTCATGACATGCAGAGTTAAATTTAAGACCTGAATCTACCAAAAAAATCATTCAAATAAAAAAAAAATACTGCAAACTCTGTGATCTATCTGAAGTTCCTACAAAGAATTATATATTCAATACATTTCTGTATCTATGTTCCAGAAACCTGAAAGGTTAAACTGTAATATTAATGAGAGCTTACTAAAAGGGAATGCTTTTTCAAACAGGTACAAATGGACAGATGAAAACATTAGTATTGGAATAGTTGGTCATAAATGAGCAACATAAGGCAGTTGAGGGGGCTCAGCAATGAAAAGCTCTTGTTTGTCTTGCCAACAACTGGGCTCAATTGCCATTGCTTACATGGAGGATCACAACTACCCATTATTCCAAATTCTAAAGTTCTGAAGCCAGCTGCTGACTATTGTGAGGACCAGGTACATAAGAGGTGCATAGTAACACATACAGGCAAAATACTACTCATTTTCACTCAGTTAAAAGAAAACAAACACATGAGGCAGTAGGAATTATGAGACACATCTGCAATCAAAAGACTCACAAATCTAAGTCAGTATTAATGTTATGAATACAAGACATCATGAGAAACAGAATATACTCTCTGCCAAATATAAGAATTCAAGAGTGGATATGGTTGAAGATCAGGACGGTAGCATATGCTTGACATGTACAAAAAGCTACATACCACATCAGCCAACATAGCAAAAGAAAAACTGCCAGGCATATTGGCCCACTTTGGATTCCAGCCCTCTGGAGCCAGAGTGAGGTCAACCTCTAAATTTGAGGCAGAGCTGGATTGCATACCTACATCCAGGACAGCCAAACCTACACAAAACCTTGGTCTTGAAATACAATAAAATTAAAAATATAAAAACCTCCGGATAACAAAATAGCTTAGCAATGAATAGCAATTTCTTTGACTCTCTCTTGTGATTTAGAGATAGATTGGATAATGATGAAGCCCACCTGAGCATGAGAAGGAAACAAAATGATCAGGTTCAATCACAACACAGTAGACAGAAACAAATGGAAATGGTTTGAGATCATAGACACTCAAATCCAATCCCCCGTAAGAAATCTAGACAGGTTCCTCTTACAAAACCTTTTATACTTTCCTCCAAAGAAGCACACAAAGGAGAAATAAATATTCAACGATATTCTCCTACTTGATTATGTGGACATTTTTCCACTTTTTGTTACTAAAGACCAATTCTCGTGGTTGCCCCTAGCACTCCAAAAGAACAGCAGTGGTAGCTCCCCTTTCCTGTGTCCAAGTCTCCTGTGGATTATACACTCCTACTCTCTGTTCTGCTTCCAGGATCCCATCCCCAAGTCCTCAGCTAACCATAGGTCATGCTTGCATAGAGACCAAGGCATAATACAGTGATCTTCCCCAATTTTTTACAGCACACTCAATTCTCAGGATCTTGCCTAGTGACCAACAGAACACATGTGGCACCATCCACTCCATGCCATCCCAGCAAGCCTAACACCTTGAACACAATAGACAAGCAGGTCATTAAAAAAGTAACACTGCGACAACACACTTTCTGAAACTTGAGAGCACTAACAGAATCCCAAGAACAAAACTCCCACACAACAAAAGAGCACTTAGACCTATAATCCATAAAATAGAGAAGATAAAGAAACAATGAAACAAAGGGTTGGTTCTTTGTGAAAAACAAACAAGATAAACAAACCCTTACCTAAATAAAATTAAAGACAGAGAGGAAATATTCAAAATAATAGATCAGCAATTGTATTAAAAAAATTTGTTTCTTTAAAATCCCACTCATGTTATGTGAATGTTTTTTTCTATTATCCCCAGGTGTGGAGCATGAGGCTGCTTCAGTTTGTCCACAGCTGTTATTTATGATTGTTTCCTGCTCTAGCAGGCCTGTGGTTTTACCACCTGCACATAGTTTAGTTCTGAGTCTTCTGGAGAGGGTACACATGCAGAGCCATGAGAGGGCCTGGGGTCTTTGAAGAAGAAAGAAGCTGCTGCTCTTCCTGATGCTGTTCACCCACACTGCTACTGTGTTTGTCACTGATGATTTGTTGCGCTGCTGGATATCCTGGTGACTAACAGGTATTGCCCTAAAGATCCTGAGCATCCTAATCCACAGGATGCAGTTTAAGAGACCTATATTTCTTTCCCCTCTAGCATTCTCTCTCTTTTACCAATGGGGGGTTTTAGAATGAAAAAGGGTTGTAAGGGAGGTATAGGTTTAAGAATCCAAATAAAGTGCTGAAGCAATGGCTCAGGTTAGGAGCACTGGAATCCACACAACTGAGACAGTTATTCCACTAAAGAACCCAATGACCCTAATCAGGATTAAGTAGCTGGAAATCTGCATTTCTTCACTGTACTGTTTTCTCTCCTAACTAGGGGGAGTTGAAGGGAGATATAGGTATTTACGAACCAAGAATAAAGTAGGTATTTGAAAAAGGAAAGCCTACAGTTTTGCTCTCAGTAATATGAAATATAATTCCTAGAAAAAAATATAATTCCTAGAAAAAAAAATATCCCATGCCTCAATCTTCAGGTCACCAGTGCCTGTGCCCTTATATCAAAATACCCACTACTGTGAGGCTACATCTGAAAGCCAGAACCCATTTGGGTTCTCCGGGACATATTTCATCAGACTTAAGACTGTTCCAAAGTCTGGAGATGAACTACTGGAGGTATCTCCATACCTGACTTCAAGATATACTAAGAGTAATAGTAATAAAAACTGCATAGTACTGGCATATAAGTAGGCTGGGGTGATCAATGGAAACAAATCAAAGACCTAGAAATAAACCCACACACCTATGATCAATTGCTTTTGGACAAAGGAATCAAAACCATACAATGGAAAAAGACAGCATCTTCAGCAAATTGTGCTGCTTCAAATACATGTCCACATGTAGAAAAATGCAAACAGATGCATATTCCTCACCCTGCACAAAACTCAGGACCAAGTGGATCAACAACTTAAACATAAAGCCAGATTCCCAAAATCTGCCAGAGGAGAAAGTGGGTAACACCCTTGAACTTACTGGTCGAAGAGACAACTTCCTGAACAGAACACCTGCAGTGCAGACTCTAAGATCTACAAGTAATCAATGGAACATCTTGAATCTCAAAAGCTTTTGTAAAGCAATGGGCACTATTATTACCAGGAGATGGCCATCTACAGATTGAGTAAAGGTCTTCACCAATCCTACATCTGACAAAGGGCTAATTTCCAGAATTATATTAAAGAATTCAAGAAATTAAACAGCAACAAACCAAATAATCCTATTAATAATGGGACACAGGGATAGAAAACTCTCAGCAGAGAATTCATGAATGGTGCAGAAGCACTTAAAGAAATGCTCAACATCCTTACTCATCAGGGAACTGCAAATCAAAATTAACTTTGAGACTCCATCTTACACCTGTCAGAATAACTAAGATCAAAACCTGAAGTGACAACACATGCTGGCAAGGATGTGCAGAAAGGGGAACACTCCTCCATTGCTGGCAGGGGAGCAAACTTTTACAACCACTTTGGAAATCCATCTGGCACTTTCTCAGAAAACTGGGAAAAGACATACCTAAAGACCCAGCTTTACCACTCCAGGGGATACATATGAAAGATGCTCCAACATATTCCTCAACGATGTTCATAGCAGCTTCATTTCTAGTAACCAGAAACTGGAAACAACCTATATGCCTCTCAACCGAAGAATGGGTAAAGAACCTGATATATTTACACAAAAGAATACTACCCAGCCATTAAAAACAAGGAAATCATGAAATCTGCAGGCAAATGGGTGCAACAAGAAAAGATCTTCCTGAGTGAAATAACACAGACCCAGAAAGACACACAGAAGACAGTACTAAGCCTCAAGGACAACAAAAACAGGACAATGAAAGTCCTTTTTAGAGTCCAGAGCTGCAGAGTCTCCTCCTCTCCAGGGCATCCACACTCAGAAAGGCTGACAGGGCAAGGGCCTTTGCCCAGGTCATGACATCCAGTCTGGCTTAAAGTCCATCCCACCTCTAACATATGGGACTCTCCTAGCTCAGCAGACCAGCTTTTCCGGGACTGGCAACAACGAACCCCGTGATATCCATGGCATAGCTTCTGGTCCTGCATATTCATCATTACAGAAGAACCAGAGAAGAATCTTGGAAAGACTCTGCAAGGTAATTTATACTGTTCCTCCTTCCAGGTTGTGAAGTTTCCCCAGAGTCCATCATTAGCTTAGACCAGGCATTTGGGCCTCAGGACTCTGGCAGATCCTCTACTGGAGGATGAGAGATGAGGTGTCTCAGACAGCACAAACCATCTCAGCTCTGCCCTTCCATTCTAGGGGCAGACAGAGTCTTAGCCTGGTAAAGTAGTAGTTTAATAAATTTTTCCACTCTCCCAGGGTACATGTTTATTTTACACGTCACAGGGTCCTGCATGTACATACTTCATTACCCTCTCACTGTTCAATGCAGCCATCTCTACCTCACAGCTGAGAATTCCTGCAGGACCCCTCAATCCAACACAAACAGTAACAACAACTGAAGCCTAAAGGACCTATAAATTTGAAAGAAAGGAGTGGTATATGGAAGGTGAATAAAAAAATAAGAATTAAGTGACATGACTCTTTCTAGGTATGGTGGGGAGAAAGTTTATTATAGAGAGAAAGGCACCTGTGAGCCATGTGAGGAGAGGGAGGAGAGGAAAGGGGTACGCCAAAAATGAGATTATGACAGTAAATAATAGATGAAATAGAGCAGGTAACCAAATCGGGTAGATAACAGAAAGAAGGGCAGCTGGGTTAAGGGCCCGAGCCCTGGGCTAGAGGGCAGTGTATGCCAGCCAGATCCTGTAACCAGGTAGGGACTCAGCGATGCTGGGCAAACCTGGTAGCTAATTCTGCTTTGAACTGTTAAATAGGCCCCTCAGCCATTTGTTCCAGGATTTGATTCTTAACAGTGCCCAGGTCCCCATATGCAGTCTGCTCACAGTCCATCCCACTTCCAACACGTGGGACTCAGATAGCTCTGCATTCCTAAGGCCAGGACAAAGGACCTCACAAGCAGAGGATGGCTGCCCGTTTCCATCCAGCCCAGGAAGGACCAACCACACCAGCTCCTGCTGATCAGCCTCCTACTACTCCACCACCACGGTGGTGGCGGCGGCCACACACTCACCATGTCGCCACTTTGAAGTCGCCTGAAACCCCTCACAGGACCCAGCAGCTGAGCTCAGACCACTGGATGCCAAACACTCCGCAGAGCTCAGCTTCCAAAGCGAACCTGCCACAAACCGCCAGGAAAAACCCTCCCCTTCCTCTGATTACAGGCTTCCCCTGGAAGTCCTGATTGGTCAGTGAGACTTGAGCGACATGAGCACCTCCCCTAGGATCACAGTGTACTGAAGAGACAAAGCATAGTGCTTCCTGGCCCAGGAGGAATGAATGCATGTTCGCTAATTGCAAAAGCAATGAGGACCTGGCTTAGGGAAGAAGCTGACTTGGGAGAAGCCTATGCTCCGCGCAGACACCTTGGATCCATGACTTGAAATTTCCTGATCTGCAGAGATTTCTTTGTCAGTAGACT
The DNA here is from genome assembly GCF_030254825.1 of Meriones unguiculatus. Taxonomy (NCBI): domain Eukaryota; kingdom Metazoa; phylum Chordata; class Mammalia; order Rodentia; family Muridae; genus Meriones; species Meriones unguiculatus. The sequence goes on along the minus strand of NW_026843580.1, from coordinate 1,973,674 downwards.
TGTGCCTGATGTCTAATAGCCTACCCTTCTGTCTTCCAGCACTCAGGAATCACTTCCCCTCCTCCTCCTCCTGAAATCACGGTGGATAGCTTGAACAACCCATTACTCATCTTTCAGTGGAGTGAGCCATCTGTCCACAGGAGGAAGGCTGCCAAAAATGCTGACAATTAAAGAGAGATTTTAGGAAAGCAAATGACATTGTTATCGTGTGCCTTTACAGTGGGGTCAGTGAAACTGCAGCTACTTTTCACCTGGTAGGTATCAGACAACCCTAGGAAAAAAGCAAAAACAAACAAACAAACAAAAAAACAAAACGACAACAACAACAAATCCCCATGTGATATACAGTTTAGAGCAGGCATGTCTTCCTCTTGAGAAGGTTAGTTCTTTATTCTGATTCTTGAATGCCTGCGCTCTAGAACACATAAATGTCCAATCAGGACATTTATTGATCATCTATAATTGACTACCTCACTTCATATTGTTAATGTCAACTACTGTCAAAGCATGAAAGCTTCCTCCCTCTTCTTGCCCATCCTTTTCAGTGCTGTGACTACAAAAGCTCCAATACTGGTCAGTTATCTCACTTCTTTCATGTTTCCTTCTTCATTTGTAAAGCTCCAATAAAGGCCAGAATGTTTGGAAGACTCATTCACTGGCTTAATATATCTTCTCATTGACCAGTAAGGCCCAGCCTGGAAGGAGTTTCAGGACTGTCTTCTCAGCACTACGAAGCAGACACAGGTTTCGGTACTCAAGGCAATTTGCAATTACATAGCATGAGACAAGCCTGGGCTACAGGAGACAATGTTCTATATGGAAGCAAATAATACAGAGCACATGAAAAAATAAAAAAAAATAACATTGTAATTACTAAGAAACACTAGGGACTAAATAATAATAAGAGATTAGAGCTATGATGCATTTAAAGAAAATGCAATTTAAAGAGAGAAACCAAGAGTTTCCTTTTTGAAAAGATGAATAAAGCTGAAAAATGCATAGCTATAGTCACCTTGAGAAAGTTCAGGCCATTCCCTGGTAGAAAGAATGTTGTTAATAAGACATCTCTAAGATATGTGTATGTGACTATATAAACATACATACAGTTTGTAAAAAGTTATGACACATGAGCCGCCAATGCTCCCCACAGAGGACATAGACTACTATGCAATAAAAGCACCAGTGCCATGCATGGAAAACATTCTCTTTCACATGAACAGTGTCCAAAGCACATGAAAAACCCTTAGGTTGCTCCTGTGACCTTTGGTTCTATCCCAGAATTTGAAGGCAAGCCCCCATTTCTTGAAGCTAACATGGACTTCAGAAACAGGCCTCAGAGAATTCAAGTTGGGTTTGACCTGAAAGCCTCCTGAATGAAGACTAGATTTCATAGCACTGGATGGTTTTATTTAGCTTGATAGTGTAGGCACGAAACCAACAGTGTTACGCAGCTGTACCTATAAACTACAGCAGTGATTACCATGGCAAGATATCCCTATGATTGCCATAGCAGCACTCATATCTTGATGGTAACTAACATTTGTTCAGTTGAAATGAAGGCCCAACCAAGAAAATGGAAAAAAAAATGTCTGGCATTAGAAACCTAGCCAAGTACTCCAGAAGAGTGAAGTCATGGATGTTAGAAAAAGAACCTACAGCATTCAACTTAATAAACCACAACTATTGACCTAATTCTAATTTATACACTTCTATCTACTTCTCTATATCCACTGCCTTCCTCATAGAAAATCATTGAAACATGAAAATTAGTTGAAATGCCATAACAACATATTGCACAATAACCAGGCTCCCTCTCTCTCTCTCTCTCTCTCTCTCTCTCTCTCTCTCTCTATATATATATATATATATATATATATATATATATATATATATATATACATATATAGAGGAGCATAAATATAGCATTATTTATAAATATGTCATATGTAACTATAAAACAAAATTCTATACGACGGAAGACATAAAAATCAACTCTAATGTTAGGATCAAGAACCATGAATATTATGACTATGTTTTAAAGAGATTGTCATTAAAGTAGAATTCAATGGAATATAATTGGGATAATGGTGAATATTAAGTGTATGTGTAAAAAGCAATCTGTAATACTAGGCAAAACTATTTAAAAATATTCAACATTGGTGAACAAACTAGCTGTTTAAGAATGTATGAACTGAGTAAAATGATAATTATTATCTCCAGTATATATGAAAAAATAAAAAAAAATGTTATGGGAAGCTCACAGGTTTCTTATCTATGATTTTGGTAGGCATAAGTTTATTGTGTAATTCAAGTGCTGATTTCTGTATTCCCCATATGTGGTTGCAAACCTTGTTCTGAGAATCTCTCTGAATTTTGTATAATCTAAATTTTTAGATCCAGGATACAGAGGCCTCGAAGAATAAAGGTCTGTGCTAAGGCTAGGTGAACCACACTATAATCATAGGTTTACAAGAAACAGAAAGTTCTCAGATTAAAGGTGTGTATTAGGACTCAAACAATAGTAAACAGGGTTTTACAATTCTCAGTTTTGGGATTCTCAAGGGGATTAAATACCCTGTCAAAAAAAAAAAAAGAAAAAAAAAACAGACTCATAGACTTTGGAGAAATAGAATCAATAAAAGATCTCCTGGAGCTATCTCTGTCCCTGTTTTGAACTGTACTATAGAGCAACAGCAATTAAAAAAAAAAGGCTTGGTACTGGCATAGAAACATACTGGTGGATCTGTGGAATTGAGTAGAAGACCCTGAAATAAACCCACAAGCCTACAGATTCTTGATTTTTGACAAAGAAAACAACACCATACAATCAAGAAAAATAGCATCTTCAAGAATTGGTGCTGGTCTAGCTGGATGTCTACATGTAGAAGAATGCAAATACATCTGTACTTTTCACCCTACACAAAACTATAGTCCACCTGGATGAAAGTCCTCAACATAAAACTAGACACACTAAATCTCTTAAAAGGAAAGTTAAAGAAGAGCCTTGAACTCATTGGCAAAGGAGACAACTCCCTGAACTGAACACCAACAGCACAGACTCTTAGAGCAACAGTCAATAAATGGGACATCACGAAACTGAAAATCTCATGTAAAGCAAAGGATACTGTCATCAGAACAAAACAACAAGCTAAAGACAAGGAAAGGATATTCACCAACCTATATTTGATAGAGGGCTAATATCCAGAATATATAAAGAACTGAAGAAGTTAAACAACAGCAAAGCAGTTTTTAAAATGGGGTACAGAGCTACTCAGAGAATTCCAACAGAGGACTATCAAATAGCAGGGAAGCACTTAAAGAAATGCTCAACATTCTTAGTCATCAAAGAAATGCAAATCAAAACAATCCTGAGATTCCACCTTACACCCATCAGAATGACTAAGTTTAAAAATTCAAGTGAGAACATATGCTAAAGAGGTTGTGGAGAAAGGAGAACTCTCTTACAAAGCTGGTAGGAATGTAAACATGTACAACCTCTTTAGACATCATTCTGGCATTTTCCCAGAAAATTAGCAATAGTGCTACCTCAAGATCCATCTAGAGCATTCCTGGGTACATATTTGAAAGATGCTCAACCATACAACAAGGACATTTTGTTCAACTATATTCATTGCAGCTTTATTCATAATAGCAAGTTTCTTGAAATACCCTGGTTGTCCATTAACAGAGGAATGGAAGAAGAAATTGTGGTATATTTCCACAGTGGAATATTACTCAGCCATTAAAAATGAGAAAATCATGAAATTTTCAGGCAAATGGAGAGCACAAAAAAAAGGTGATCCTAAATCAGGTAACCCAGAAGCAGAAAGACACCATGGTATATACTTACTTATAAGTGGATATTAGACATAGGATATAGGATAAACTTACTAAAACACAGATTCCTAAAGAAGGTAAACAACAACAAGGACCCTAGGGAAGAGGCTTGATCCTCATTCAAAAGAGCAAACAGGATAGACATAGGAAATAGGAGAATACAGGGAACAGAACAGGAGCCCTCCATAGGGTCCTCTGAAAGACTCTAGTCAGCAAGGTATCAAAGCAGATGCTGAGACTAATTGCCAAATTTTGGGCAGAGTGCAGGGAATCTTATGAAAGAAGGCAGAGAGAGAAAGACCTGGAGGTTTCAGGAGATCCACAAGGAGATCAACAGAGCCAAAAAATCATGGGCCGGGGGCTTGCAGAGACTGATAAATCAACCATGGACTCTGCATGGAGAGGACCTAGACCCCAGGTATAAATTTTGTCAGTATTTATTATTGCCTTTTCTGTTGCTGTGAGGAAACACAGTGTCTAAGTCAACTTTTACAATAAAGTTTCCTTTGGCTTATGGCTCCAGAGGGATACGGGATCACTATGAAAGTGGTGTGACAGCAAGTTTCAGATCTAGCAGCTGAAGAACTCACATCATCATCTTGAGGCGTGAAGCAGAGAAGGAAACTGGAAATGCTGTAGGGATATAAACTCTCAAAGCCCACCTCCTATTACTTCAGTAGGACAGCATTTCTGAATTCTTCCCAAATGGCACCAAGCCTACATGCCTGCCTCTTGTTACAGGAGCCAACTCATGAGGAAGAAAAACTCTTTAAGTCAACCTTTAGAGGCATCAGAATCTGGGTTACAGAAAGGAATGCATAGGCAGTTTCCTAGCAATTGAATCTCTAGGGGGCAGGAAAAGAATGTAGTGAAGCTCATTCCTTTCCCCGGTGGCAGGACTTGTCTGCACCTGGCTGGCTTTACTTTAGGCTTTTGCTTTAACTTTAAACCAATACCCAAAATTCTTTGGTCTCTCAAGGTCACATGTTTAGTAAAAATCAGGTGATACCCAGAGAGTTCAGTGACAGCAGGAAGTTTATGAATGCCTCTATGTTCTTCTATTCAACAATAACCAAGAAGTCACATGGCATTTACCTTTATATGAAATCGTTAGTAAAGAACATGGTAAGTTCATGGTTGTTTCAATGGTGGTAAGGTTACTAGCCAAAATAAGATCAAACCACATGATTCCATTGTGTTCAAGGTCAATGGGGTGGTTTGAAAAAGAATGGCCCAGACAGGTTCATGTATTGAATGTTTGACACATTGGCAGTGCCATGGTTGAGTAGTGTGGCCTTATTGGAGTTGTCGTGGCCTTGTTGGAGGAAGTGTGTCAATGGGAAGGTGGGAGTTGACTTCTCATACGCACAAGCAGGCCCAGGGTGACTCTGCAGCTGGCTGATGAAGATTTAGAAGTGTCAGCTCCTTCCCCAGCCCCATCTCTGCCTGCCTGCTGCCATGTTTCCCTCCATGGTAATCATGGACTAAACCTCTGCAAATGCAGCAAGCTCCTATTCAATCTTTTTCCTTTCTATGTGCTTCCAAGGTCACCGCAGGTTTTCATAGCAACCAAACCATAAGAAGAGTTAGCTCACCTTCAATGGATGGTGAGCTCAACACTCATTAGTCACATGGCCCTGTTGGATACATGGTTTAGATGAGTCCAGTCAGACTCCTTTTTCTTTATAAATGCATGTTAGTTTGGCATGGATACAGGAGGAGATTTCTATGGCTGGGGAAAAATGGAACAAAGGAAAGAATTCTGTTGTCTCAATCAGAAACTGTGGAGGTCATATATCTTAGCACAGGAACTGCAACTGTGGAAGCAAAGCCTTGTCATCCAGAGGTTGTACCTCCTCAGTCCCTAGACACAAGAGGTTTCTGGACCCCACTGTATTGTGGTTGACTGTGATGGGGCTGAGTTCAGATGGATCTGGGACCTTTCATATGAGCTGGGATTTAATACTCTTGGAAACACACTTTCTGAAATAGTTTATCATCAGTAAAATATTGGCAGTTTGTGTGTGTGTATGTGTCACTTTTCCTCAGGAAAGCATTGTCCTATGGCATTGAAGGCAGTCAAAATTAACCACTCCAAGAGACTGCCATTGACTGCAGAGCTGACCTAAATGTTCCCATCTGTTTCTGTGGGGACTGGTAGGGAGGGAAACTACAGATAATGACCCACACACAGAGCATAGAGACTTGAACCAAAGTCTGAAGCCTGGATTGAAACCTAAATTGGGAGCCTTGCAGTGTTCAATCTCTCCCTAGTCAGAGAAGTGCAGGTGAGATGAAGGAATCCTGTCATATAGCGAGAGAGTAGTTGGCTGCCCTGTGCTTACAGGAAATGATTTCTCTCTTCAGTTTATCTGTTTCTAATTTCTTTTTCTCTAGAGCTATCTCTACCTCAGTGGCTCACCCATGTTGGCTTACAGTTTGCTCAATATCTTTTTATGAGATTTCTTGCATGCAAATTTCAGATCAAACACATGTCTGAACCCTGAGATGACCCAATTAACAAAGCAGTACTTTTTGGTTATCCATATCATTTCTTAATTTTGGTGTATGCCCAGATGTTTCTTGTTGCCCTGGTAATTTCCCTGTACCACAGTCACTGTAATGTCTAGAGACCTGAATCCAAGGGGTTCCTTTACACAGCTGGAGAATTTTTGAGGTACAAAGCCATTACAGAAGCTGGTGGGTAGTTTTATCTTCAGATGATGATTCAGGTGGTTCCTTAACTGACTTACCTTCTCACACTAAAATATGAATTGCTACAAATAATTACCTGGACAAGAACACCTTTTCTCTTCATCAGGAGGATGTGACTGTAAAAAGGGAACTTACCTAGTTGGGAGAAGAGCAGATCCTCAATAGCAATGGCACTTGGTTTTATCCTAGGGAATGTGGTGGAGATTGAGTTTTTTCTCCAAAATTTGTGGTCAGAGCTCACAATCTCCTTCACAATGTGAGTATGAAAGGAACTGGTGCATATGGAAAGTAGGAGGAAGGGGAAGGAAGACACTGCTCCAGGGAAAGAAAGGTCACTGATCCTGGTCATGAAATACCTAGAATTCAGTCATGTTCTTGGGAAGGAAGAATATAATGCTGGATAGAGGACATGTTGAGACTTGAATTCTATATGTTAAATACAAGTTGTACACTCTTTGAGAGAAAAGACTTATGGTTGACATTTCTTTTTATATTTCCTTTTAATTTCTATATTAATTTTACATCCCAATCACATCCTCTCCTTCTCATCCTATTTATCCCTCCTTTTGTCCTCAAAAAAAGGAGCCTCTTTTCACAAATGACAAATCAATTCATATCAAGACTGCACTCCTCCTCATCCTCAGGCCAGGCAAAGCAGCCTGGTAAAGATAAAGTAGTGAAAATCAGGCAACACAGTCTATGTTATAGACAGCACTTATTTCTTACAAGCATCTGTGTGGCTGCATCTGTAGAAACCAGAGATTAACTGGAGAAGCATAGTAGGCTATTCTGATCTGCCCCATGTCTGGAGAAAACTCTAGAGAGGGATGCCTCTCTATCTGGAAAAAAAAATATCAGTTCCTGGAAAGTCAGTAACCCATTTCTTGGCATATCTATGTTTTTCAATTGTTGCTGTGTTATCTTGTAGTTTTCCTACTGAGATGATTAAAATGGCTAATACATTGGTTTTAAATTGTTAAAAATTCTTATACCCTGTCTGTGTGTGCTCGTTGGCTTTAGCTGTCAATGTTACATAGCTTATCCTGATCTGAGGGAGTATCAACAGGGGGTTCCCCAGATAAGAATCACTTGTGGCTATGTTTGTGGGTGAATATAGTGGTTGTGAATTCAGTGGCAAACCCTAGGCACTGATGGTGGAAATTGACCTCAACATGTGGCCTGGATTGGTTAAGAAAACTTACAGAGAAGTAAACAGTGACCTTTTGAAAGAACATAGTAACAAACAATGTTCCACCATAATCCATGCCTTCATTTGATAGCCTGAGTCTCTTTTTTGAGGTCCCTCAATGTTTGGGGCCTACCAGCATCAGCCAAAGAAGCCGACTTATCACCTGAGTCGTTTTTGGTTATTGTCGTTAATGACAGCAACAGAGAAGAAAGGCAGAACAAAACTTGCACCCTCAAAATATGCTTGTCATTGTCAGAAAATCCGAATATTGTTGTTTTTGCCAATACACAATATATAAGAAATCTAGATATCAAAAGCCACTTTATGCTTAACATGACTCAGAAGTCTCAGGCAGTGTTAATATCATGAATACATGACATACTTAGGCTAAGAATATATGCTCTGGCAAATATTAAAACATAAAGGTAGATGTGGATCAGCACAATAGCATATGTTAGGCCATGCTTGCATGGAGACTAAGGCATTATACGGGGGATCTTCCCAATATCTTTGTTAATGCAAACCCTATTCTCAGGATCTTCTCTAGTGCTCCAACTCAACACGTGTGGCTCCTTCCCCTCCATACCATCCCGCAAACATGAACACCCTAGCCAAGCAGGTCATTAAAATAACAACACTCATTCAACACACTTTCTGAAACTTCAGAGTGCTAACAGAATCCCAAGAACAAAACTCCCACACATCAGATCAGCACTTAGTCCTATAATTGCCCCAAACCCAGATGTCTAGACACCTGTTTAGGAATAGATTCAAGAACAGTCAGGCAATATGTCACCACCTGAGCTCAGCTATATTACCACAGCTGGGACTAACTATCTGAAAATTACAAAACTTTTTACAGAAACATAAAGGAATATATCTTCTCATCATTTCATGAAACATCCTCTATAATTGACCACATAATCAGACACAATATAAGTTTTTAGAGCACATTTAAATAACATCCTGTATCATATCAGAGCACCCTGGCTTAAGGCTGGATATATATATAGCATCAGAAAGAACACAAAGCTTACAAACTCATGGAAAGTGAATAACCTTCAACAAAGTGAAAAAAAATGGTTTCAAACAGAAATAAAACATTTGAAAAGCATAAAATTCATAGAAAAAATACATATCACATGCAAACACATGGAAAATAATGAGGAATGAAAAGTGATACTAAGAAGAAACTTCATAACACAAAGTGCCTACATAAAGATACTGGAGAACATTCATACCATTCATGTAACAGCAGACCTGAAATGTCTAGAAGAAAAATATGTAAACACACAAAAGGAGTAGAGATCAAGAAATTATCAAACTGAGAGCAGAAAAAAAAATATATATATATAAAGATGATAAAGAATCCAAAAAATAAAGGTTTGGATTTTTGAGAAAAATCAACAAGATGGAAACACTCTAATCAAACTAACTAAAAGAGAGAGAATATATCAAATTATAAAATCAGTAATTGTATTAAGAATTTTTGTTTCTTTAAAATCCCACTCATGTTACGTGAATGTGTTTTTCTTGTAACCCCAGGTGTGGAGCATGAGGCTGGTTCAGTTTGTCCACAGCTGTTACTTATGATTGTCTCGTGCTCTAGCAGGCCTGTGGTTTTGCTACCTGTACATAGTTTCATTCTGGGTCTTGTGGAGAGGGTACACATGCAGAGCCATAAGAAGGTCCTGGGTCTTTGAAGAAGAAAGAAGCTGCTGCTCTTCCTGATGCTGTTCACCCACACTGCTACTGTGTTTGTCATTGCTGGTTTGTTGGGCTGCTGGATATCCTGGTGACTAAGAGGTATTGCCACAATGATAATGACCACCCTAATCTACAGTAAGCAGCTTAAAGAGATCTATATTTCTTTCCCCTCTAGCATTCTCTCTCCTTTACCAATTGGGGGTATTGTAAGGAATAAGGGTTGTAAGGGAGGTATAGGTTTAAGAATCCAAATAAAGTGCTGAAGCGATGGCTCAGATTAGGAGCACTGGCTCCTCTTCCAATAAACCCAAATCAAAGAGATTTAAACAAACAGTGCCATTTGTTGTTTGCTGTTTCAGAGGGCTTCTGGAATCCACACAACTTAGACAGTTATTGCACTAAAGAACCCAATGACCCTAATCAGCATTAAGTACCTGGAGATCTGCATTCCTTCTCTGTACTAACTGTTTTCTCTCCAAACTAGGGCTAGTCGAAGAGAGGTATAGGTATTTATGAACCAAGAACAGAGTAGGTATTTGAAAAAGGCAAGTTTACAGTTTTGCTGTCAGTAATAAGAAATATAATTCCTAGTTGAAAAAAAAAAAAACTCATGTCACATTTTGTGTTCTTTCCATAGCTCAAATTGTGACATTCTTGCTCATTTCATTCCAAAGTAATACTTATTGCTTCTTAAAACAAACAAACAAATAAAACAAAACCAACAAACAAAAAACCTAAAAAGCACCTTCAGGAATTTGTTTCCACGTCTCATCCTTAAAGTCTCCTGTGCCCTTATTTTGAAATACCCACTAGTGTGGCTACATCTGAAAGCCATAAGCATTTGTGTTCTCCTAGACATATTTCATCAGATGGAAGACTGCTCCAGACTCCGGAGATGAACAACCCAACCGGAGTTATCTCCATTCCTGACTTCAAGATACACTAATAGCAATAGTAATAAAAACTGCATGGTACTGGCATAGAAATAGGCTGGTTGATCAATGGAATCAAATCAAAGACCCAGAAATAAACCCACAAAACTACACAAAACTTCTTTCTGATAAGGAGCCAAAACCATACAATGGAAAAAGACAGCATCTTCAACAAATAGTGCTGCACCAAATACATGTCCACATGTAGAAAAATGCAAATAGATCCATATTTCTCACCCTGCACAAAACTCAGGTCCAAGTGGATCAAAAAATTAAACATAAAGCCAGATTCCCAAAATCTGCCAGAAGAGAAAGTGGGAAACACTCTTGGACTCATTGGTACAAGAGAAAACTTCCTAAACAGTACACCTGCAGTGCAGGCTCTAAGATCTACAATTAATAAATGGACCATCTTGAATCTTAAAAGCTTTTGTAAACCAATGGACACTCTTATCACCAGGAGATGGCCATCTACAGATTGAGAAAATCTCTTCAACAATCCTACATCTGACAAAGGGCTAATATCCAGAATTATATTATAGAACTCAAGAAATTAAATACCAACAAACCAAATGATCCTATTAATAATGGGACATAGGGATATAGAACTCTCAGCAGAGGAATCTTGAATGGTGCATAAGCACTTAAAGAAATGCTCAACATCCTTACTCATCAAGGAAATGCAAATCAAAATTAACTTTGAGACTCCATCTTACACCTGTCAGAATAACTAAGGTCAAAACCTGAAGTGACAACACATGCTGGCAAGGATGTGCAGAAAGGTGAACACTCCTCCATTGTTGGTGGGGGAGCAAACCTGTACAACCACTTTGGAAATCATTCTGGCACTTTCTCAGAAACTGGGAAAAGACATATGTAAAGACTCAGCTATACCACTCCAGGGGATACACATGAAAGATGCTCCAACATCCAACAAGGGCATTTCCACAACCATGTTCATAGCAGCTTCATTTCTAGTAACCAGAAACTGGAAACAACCTATATGCCTCTCAACCGAAGAATGGGTAATGAACCTGATAATATTTACACAATAGAACACTACCCAGCCATTAAAAACAACGAAATCATGAAATCTGCAGGCAAATGGGTGCAACAAGAAAAGATCTTCCTGAGTGAAATAACACAGACCCAGAAAGACACACAGAAGACAGTACTAAGCCTCAAGGACAACAAAAATAGGACAATGAAAGTCCCTTTTAGAGGCCAGAGCTGCAGACTCTCCTCCTCTCCAGGGCATCCGCACTCAGAAAGGCTGACAGGGCAAGGGCCTCTGCCCAGGTCACGACATCCAGTCTGGCTCACAGTCCATTCCACCTCTAACACATGGGACTCTCCTAGCTCAGCAGACCAGCTTTTCCGGGACTGGCAACAACGAACCCCATGATCTCCATGGCATAGCTTCTGGTCCTGTATATTCATCACTACAGAAGAACCAGAGAAGAATCTTGAAAAGACTCTCCAAGGTAATTTATACTGTTCCTCCTTCCAGGTTGTGAAGTTTCCCCAGAGTCCATCATTAGCTTAGACCAGGCAATTGGGCCTCAGGACTCTGGCAGATCCTCTACTGGAGGATGAGAGATCAGGTGTCTCAGACAGCAAAAACTATCTCAGCTCTGCCCTTCCATTCCAGGGACAGACAGAGCCTTAGCCTAGTAAATTACTTTAATAAATGTTTCCTCTCTCCCAGGGTACATGTTTATTTTACACGTCACAGGGTCCTGCATGTACACATTTCATTAACCTCTCACTGTCCAATGCAGCCATCTCTACCTCACAGCTGAGAATTTTTGCAGCAACCCTCAGTCAAATGCAAACAGTAAAAACTGAAGCCTAAAGGAGCTTAGAATTTGAAAGAAAGGAGTGGCAAATGGGAGGTGAATGAAAAAATCAAAATTAAGTGACATGACTCTTCCTAGGTATGGTGGGGAGAAAGTTTATTATAGATAGAAAGGCACCTGTGAGCCATGTGAGGAGAGGCAGGAGAGGAAAGGGGTACGCCAATCCATGAGACTATGACAGTAAATAATAGATGAAATAGAGCAGGTAACGAAATTGCGTAGATAACAGAAAGAAGGGCAGCTGGGTTAAGGGCCCGAGCACTGGGCTACAAGTATGCCAGCCATAGCCTGTAAACAGGTAGGGACTCAGAGATGCTGGGCAAACCAGGTAGCTAATTCTGCTCTGAACTGTTAAATAGGCACCTCAGCCATTTGTCCCAGGATTTCATTCTTAACAGTGCCCAGGTCCCCACATGCAGTCTGCTCACAGTTCATCCCACTTCCAACACGTGGGACTCAGTCAGCTCAGCATTCCTAAGGCCAGGACAAAGGACCTCACAAGCAGCTGATGGCTGCCCGTTTCCTTCCTGCACGGGAACGACAAACCACACCAGCTCCTGCTGCTCAGCCTCCTACTCCACCACCACGATGGGGGCGGCAGCCGCACACTCACCATGTCGCCACTTTGAAATTGCCTGAAATCCCCTCAGAGGACCCAGCAGCTGAGCTCACAACACTGGATGCAAAACACTCCGCAGAGCTCAGCTTCCAAAGCGAACCTGCAACAAACCGCCAGGAAAAACCCTCCCCTTCCTCTGATTACAGGCCTCGCCTGGAAGTCCTGATTGGTCAGTGAGACTTGAGCGACATGAGCACTTCCCCTAGGCTCATAGTGTACTGAAGAGACAGAGCATAGTGGTTCCTCGCACAGGAGGAAAGAATGCATGTTGGCTAATTACAAAAGCAATGAGGACCTGACTTACGGAAGAAGCTGACTCAGGAGAAGCCTATGCTCCAGGCAGACACCTTAGATCCATGACTTGAACTTTGGGTCCATATGTGGAGAATCAGGGCTACACCTTTTCCAGATCTGCAGAGATATCTTTGTCAGTAGACTTGAGCCTGTTATCTACTGGCCTACCCTACTGTCTATCTTCCAGCACTCAGCAGGCACTTCCCCTCTTCCTCCTGGAAACTAATTGGATAGCTTGAACAGCCCATTATCAACTTGCAGTGGAGTGAACCATCTGTCCACAGGAGGAAGGCTGCCAAAAATGCTGACAGTTAAAGAGAGATTTTAGGAAACCAAATGACATTGTTATTGTGTGACTTCACAGTGGAGTCAGTGAAACTGCAGCTACTTTTCACCTGGTAGGTATAAGACAACCCTGGGAGAAAAGCAAAAACAAAAAAAACATACAAACAAACAAACAAAAAACCAAAACAAGGACAACAACAAAACCCAGGTGATATACAAATTAGAGCAGGCATGTCTTCCTCTTGAGAAGCTTAGTTCTTTATTCCGATTCTTGAATGCCTGCAATCTAGAACACACAAATGTCCAATCAAGACATTTATTGATCATCTATAACTGACTACCTCACTTCATATTGTTAATGTCAACTACTGTCAAAGCATGAAAGCTTCCTCCCTCTTCTTGTCCATCCCTTTCAGTGCTGTGACTATAAAAGCTCCAATACTGATCAGTTATCTCACTTCTTACACAGTTACTTCTTCATTTGTAAAGCTCCAATAAAGGCCAGAATGTTTGGAAGACTCATTCACTCGCCTACTTTTTCTTTTCATTGACCAGTAATGCCCAGCCTGGAAGGAGTTTCAGGAATCTCTTCTCAGCACTAGGAAGCAGACACAGGATTTGGTATTCAAGGCAATTTGCAATTACATAGCATGAGACAAGCCTGGGCTATAGAAGACAATTTTCTATACGGAAGTAAATAATACAGAGCATTTGAGAAAATAAAAGGTAACATTGTAATCACTAGGAAACACTAGGGACTAAATAATAATAAGAGATTAGAGCTATGATGCATTAAAAGAAAATGCAATTTAAAGAGAGAAACCAAGAGTTGCCTTTTTGAAAAGATGAATAAAGCTGAAAAATGCATAGCTATAGTGACCTTGAGAAAGTTCAGGCCATTCCCTGGTAGAAAGAATGTCTTTAATAAGACTTCTCTAAGACATGTATATGTGTCTATATAAACATAAATATAGTTTGTAAAAAGTTATGTCACATGAGACGTCAATGCTCCCCACAGAGAACATAGACTACTATGTAATAAAAGCACCAGTGCAATGCATGGAAAAAATTCTCTTTCATATGAACAGTGTCCAACATATGTGAAAAACTCTTAGGTTGCTGCTGTTACCTTTGGTTCTATTCCAGAGTTTGAAGGCAAGCCCCCATTTCTGAAGCCAACATGAACTTCATGAACAGGCCTCAGAGAAGTCAAGTTGGGTTTGACCTGAAAGCCTCCTGAATGAAAACTAGATTTCACAGCACTGGATGTTTATATGTGGGCTCATAATGTTGGCAAGTAACCAACAGTGTTACACAGCTGTACCTATAAACTACAGCAGTGATTACCATGGCAAGATATCCCTATGGTTTCCATAGTGACACTCATATCTTGATGGTCACTAACACCTGTTCAGTTGAACTGAAGGCCCAACAAAGAAAATGGAAAACATATCTGGTATTAGAAACCTAGCCAAGTACTCCAGGAGAGTAAATCATGGCTCTTACAAAAAGAACCTACAGCATTCAACTTAATAAACCACAACTATTGACCTAATTCTAATTTATACACTTCTATCTACTTCTCTGTATCCACTGTCTTCCTCATAGAAAAATCTTGACACATGAAAATTAGTTGAAATGCCATAACAACATATTGCACAATAACCAGGCTCTCTCTCTAAATATGTACATATAAAGATGAGCATAAATATAGCATTATTTATAAATATTTCATATGTAACTATAAAACATAAAATTTTATACCATGGAAGACATAAAAATCAACTCTAATGTTAGGATCAAGAACCATGAATATTATGACAATGTTTTAAAGAGATTGTCATTAAAGTAGAATCAATGCAATATAGTTGGTATAATGGTGAATATCAAGTGTATGTGTAAAAAGCAATCTGTAATACCAGGCAAAACTATTTAAAAAGTATTGAACACTTGGTGAACAAACTAGCTGTGTAACAGTGTATGAACTGAGGAAAATGAGTTATTCATTGCAGTACGTATGAAAATATAAAAAGAGTTATGTTAAGCTCACAGTTTTTTTACCAATGTTTTCAGTAGGGATAAGGTTATTGTGTACTTAAAACGCTGATTTCTCTATCCTCTTTTGTGGTTGGAAGCCTTGTTCTGAGAATCTCCTGTCTTAATGTTGTATAAACTTTGCTCCCCAGTGATCCCCTGATACATAAATAAAGCAGCTATAACCAGTTGCTGAGCAGGACAGAGAAATAGGGCTGGACTTCCTGACAGACAGAAGAGAAGGATTAAGAAAAGGAATTAGGGAATTAGGCTTGGAGATTCAGCCACAGGAGAGGACCAGGAAACAGATCAGGGGAGAGAGCTTAGCAGGAAAGCTACAAAGAGCAATTATCCTGGGATGTATGCTGGGAGGAAAGCAGATTAGCTCAGAGGGTTAAGAGTCAAGTAATAACACTACTCAGTTCTCTAGTTGTGAAGCTTATTATTAAAAAAATATTATAGAGTCTCAATTGTTTGTATGTTAGCTGGGTTAAAAGAGAAACTGAGAAATTAACACAGCTGTATCAGAATAAGCATTAACAAATGGCGTACCACCGTAGGGCAGACTTTACAGTATTTTAGCAATAGTTTATGTAGAAAACAAAAGTACAGAGCAGTTTCTTAGTTCTGTACAAAAAGAGAGGAACCCCAGTTTCTAAGGCAGCAGCTCACAGCTTCCTGTTCAGAAGAAGCAGCCAGATCTCAAGCCTGCTGCAGAAAGACAAACACTGTTACAAAACCCAGAGAGAGAAAACAGAGGCAGTCCCTTTAGGAACTTAGCACTTACAAATAAAAAGAAAGTGGCTCTTTAACACAGGCAAAGTTCTCAAAGCCAGAACTTTCTACCCAAGAAAAAATGATGAATCTCTTTGAGAAAGGTCTTCTGCAGACATGACAGAGGCAAGCTAAGGGGAGCAAACACTTGTGCACCTAGTAACTAACCAGAGTTGGCGAGGGTTGAGAATCCAGTGAGGACAGCAGATAAAAGCCTCTCCTTGGAAGCAGGAGGCAAACACAAATGGAGAAGCTTCAAGCACCTGAACTGGTGAGGTCTAGAAGGGAAGCTGGGTCTAAGAAATAAGGTTCTTGGGAAGAGATTTTGAGATTAAAGAAAATTAATTTCTGTGTTGGAAATGGAGGAAGGCACAGTGACACAGTGCTTCTGGATTCCATTTGACTTTGTTTCTCTTAGCATACAAATAATTTATTCCACTGATGATTACAGTTTTTTATATCATCTTTGGGAGAGATCAGGAATAGCCAAACTTGGAGAAGGAGAGACTGAGAAATTATATGCTAAATTAAAGGACACAGAACATAGGTTGGAGGAACGTTTGAATCAAAATAGGAAACCTTCAGAGAAATCCAATCTGGAACTTAAAATAACATCAAACGAGGTAGCTCCAGATGACGCAAATCCACAAAGGCTTAAACAAATTGCAGAAATGCATTTCATTGACATGCTGGATAGAAAGGCTTCGGCAAGAGGCCAACTTGGTCAGACTAGGCATTGTATGTGTATTATCAAGGTTCAGAAAAATGATATGCTAAAGTAGAAATGCAGATCCTACTTGGCATTGCCTCAGAACGAGCTCATGCAGTGACATGTGTGCTCCATTTTGCAGAGTTTGGGGAACTGAAACATATGTACCATGCAATAGGTTCACATACAGAATTCCAATGTCCTATTGCCTTAAATTCTGGAACGCGTCATTCTAAGGTTATGCAATTGTTAGAGATGGCAACTCTCTTCAAGATAACTCAGCACATTGAGGTTAATGGCGCTTCAGCATGTTTATCCATTGGAATGCAACAATGTTCTAGACATTATGACATGAAAGCTTTCCAAAATATAAAATATAATGCTGTAGGTCAAACAGTTATGAAAAGATCTAACTATTTTAAAAGGGTGGTCATAAAACAGATAGGCAAAATAATATCACCACAAAATAGATTAAAAATGATTTTTTCACTTTAAAATTTTCTAAATGAGAAAAGTCGCACACACCTGCTAACATACATTGGAGTTTACAAAGGACTGCTGAATCAGATCAGCACATAAACGTACCAATTCCAAAATGTATGTCAGGAAATATACTGTGTTGGGATGGAGAATATGTATGCTCTTGAATCAACATGACTCAAAAAGGTATATATTCAATCTAAACTGACAGAAATCAGATTTGATGGGGAAGACCCCCTAAAGATCCTGGCTGCAGAGAGAAAAAAGGGAAATCAAAAAGACCAAACAGGCCAGGTAACCTAGTTTTCTGATCCTGCCCAGGGGAATATCTCTGAGACTAACTAAGATGTGAAAATATCTCTAGCCACAACTTCAACTGGGCATAGCCAATAAATCTTTGACTACAAACTCACCTGGACTTACTTACCATACTCTTCTTTTAGATGGCATAGATAAAAATGTATTTTTTATAGTTTGGTTCTTTACCTAATTGAACAGAGAGCAGAGTATCACCTTCAACTGAACTTTGCTCAGTATACAGAACGTACATTTACCATGAATAAAACATATATGATGCCCTTGGAAGTTATTCTTTTGCAGATCAAGAGAACAAGACACCAAAACAAAGAAGACAACTAGCCCAGGTGATCCTACTTCACAGATGGCCTCACTTACAATGCTTGTTCAAAAATCTGCTTCCAGGGCCACTTAAAAATGGCTAGCTAGATTGTCCAGAACTGCAAACTGCTCCAGTCAGGACTGCAGATAAGCCCTGAACTTGTGTTAGCATGCAGAGACTGGACAGCAAATATTAACAGCTATCTTTCTTAAGACTGGACAGTATCCCACACACTGGGTGAGAAAATCCCTTCCCATCTATTAGAGACTCAATGCTGTCCAAACAGGACAAATGGCACACTGGAAATTCGACTGCCAATCTTTGCAAGGACAAAGGTAGGCAAGTCTTTAACTTGCTTCAAAGAAAAGTCTGTCAAATGTTCTGATCCAGAAGGCTAAAGGTGTTTCAGCAAAGAATTTGGAAGGATTCTGAGGAAGTGTCTAGGCAACCAAATAGCAACGTCATTTCTATACTTTTAGAGGCTACTTGCCTGCACTTGTACATATTGGGTAATATTTATTTCTTCTTAAGTAAGTCTCTGACAGGGTTGAAGAGCAGATATTATAGTCTCACAGTTAAACTGAAATTGTTTAGGATGATAGAAATTGATAGTAAAATACTTTCTCCGAGGGTTCTGAAAACATACAAATGTCAATCTTACATGATAATTTTTAAATTGTTATTATTAGATATAGTTTGTTTTTGTAAGAAAAAGCCCTTCATTAAGCTAAAAGGGGGGATATGTAGGAACAAGGTTACTGTGTAATTCAAATGCTGATTTCTGTATCCCCCACATCTGGTGGCAAGCCTTGTTCTGAGAATCTCCTGTCTTACTGTGTATAAACTCTGCTCCCCAGTGTTCCCCTGATTAGTCAACAAAGAGGCTTACAGCCAGATGCTGAGCAGGGAAGAGAGCACAGCTAGACTTCGTGCCTCAGGTCAGGAGAGGAGGAGTTAGAAGAGGAATTAGAAAATTCAGCCAGGGGAATCAGGCACAAGAGAGGTTCAGGAAAGAATAGGAGAGAGAATTCAGCAGGCAAGCTACAAAGCGATAGAATACTGGCATGTATTCTGGGAGTGTTAGTATTTAGGCGGCCTGCTTCTGGGTTGCCTAGCAACCTATGATGTCATCATGTGTCACCTGCCAGTTAGTCCCACCTGGCTTGAATGGTTCAATGGCTCCATAAAGGGACCAACCTGCCACTTTGAGTCTCTCTTGCTCTCCACTCACTCTGTCGAGCGCCCCCTCCTCCTACCTTGTCTCTCTCCTTCCCTCTCTCTTTCGACCTCCATCTCCACCCAATAGACCTCATTGGATTTCAGAATGTTTCTATGCATGGTCCTTTTATCTAAATACTAACATTTAGTATTGAAACCCATGTGGGCTTTTCCGACAAAGTTAAGACATGCTGGAATCCTCTCCTCATGCCCACTCACTACAGATCTTTCTCTCACACCCTCATCTTCTGTTTTTTTTTTTTTTTTTCTCGATGGCATCACCTGTGTGCCTACTGCTGCTGCTACAGCCACATGCGACTGTCTCTCTTCTGGTGGCTGCTGGGAAACTTTTCTCACCAACCCCCTCCTCTGCTCTGGTCTTTTAGCTTGCTAGCTTGTGCTGGGCTTCACTATTAGGTAATCCAGGCCTCAGGACTCCACCACATAGTATGGACGGCTTTTAAACTGCCCTCCAATGGCTTTAAATATTGCTGCTGCCTCAGGACTCAAGAATTAGGGTTTAAATTTCCAGCCTCATTTGTAGCTGCCCTCAACTCATGGCTAGCCACCATGTTGATTCTGGGATAAAGAGGGTGGAGCCACGGCTTCACTGCCATCTTCACTAAGGGCATGGCTTCACTGCCTTGTTAATCCAGGGCAATCAAGGAAAGTCACATGATTGGCAGCCATCTTGGTTATAACAAATGTGGTTTCCCTAGCAACCAGCTGTTCTTACTACTTTGTTTCTGTCTCATTGTTTACACAGGTACAAAACAACCATCTCTTATAGGTACTAAAATGCTGTTGAACCCCTTCTTATCCCCATTTAAAGCGGCCTATCTGCCCTTATCCTTTCCCACAGATGAGATTCCCTCTAGGAGAACTCAGCCTTACTGCTGATAACGACCCAGTACTAAGTAAGAAGGTTCTTGGTCTTAGCTGGGCTAACCCCTGATCTACAGTCCTATTTGGTTGAAGAACCACTAGCCACATGGTCCAGTTCCATTTCCCCTTTCTCATGCACAGGAATGGCTTCTTCATATTTTCTTCCCTTTGGGAATCATGTAGCTTCTACACTGATATTTATCCTAGTCAAATGTTGAATATCTATTAACACTAAAAGTGATCAGAGAAGAAAAAGCGATTCCCTGTATTTCTTTTCTCAACGTCCTGTCTCTTTCTCTTTGTCTGCTATCCCACTAAATAAAAATACTCCCTGGTTGCTTTTCATACTCTTAAAAGAAATCTTAAGATTAAACTGTAAACTTTAACGTGACCACATGGTATGAACCCTTTTAATCATAATTAATTCTCTGTTTATTTTATCCCCTTTTAGATAAGGACAGGAACAACTCTCATTTTAAATTGGAATGGATTTTTATAAAAATTCCAAGTTATATTTTACAACATGCTATGCAATATGCTTCAACCCTGGTTCAACATAATTTTTATAAATGCTAATATTTCATTATTATATAAGCCTATTTAAATTAAGCTAATTTAAAATGTATGTCTAACTGCCTGTGTCACTATCTATTCCTAAATTAACGAATAAATTACATTTTTCCTTCCATGAGCTGCCTGTGATACAGATTTACCACCAGACTTTCTGGGTAATGCATTTGGTAAAATAAATTCAAATGTAATTTTAAAGTTGCTTTATAAAAAAAATACTGCTTTATACTGTTCTACTAAATTGTTGTTTATTCTATATCTCACAACTCTATGGTTAGTAAGTAAATGTTTTGGCCTAAATACCTTAAAACTATATAATATAATTCCAAGAATACTATTAATTAAGATCTGTTAATTTTAGAGTCATTATTTATTCATGTTAAAACTTGGTCATTATGCTATATCTTCACTATCAAGGTTAAAATATTCTTTTTCTTATTTTCTTATAAAAACATTATTGATCTACAATACAGCCTTATACTCTTATAAGTTATAGACTATGTTTATGACTTTTAAGGCTCTACCTTGGCAGGGACAAAACCTAAAGCCCTAATATTTGACAATTAACAAATGCAAGTTGACAGTCAGTCATCTCACACATGATCAAGTCTTCAAACATGTCCAAAATTATATTTATAGTCCTACAGATGCAAACAAGGTCTCATTACTATCTTAATTAAACATGTAAGGATGGTCCCTGAGTCACCATATAGGATCTGGTAAAAAGAATTAGAGAGGTGCCTTGCCGACAGGCTCATCTCTGGCTTAAACTATTCCAGACCTTGCCTGATGCTCTGAGACTGTTGGCATTCCCACACAGAAAACAAGAGGTCTTCAGTGCCCCATCTTGTGGGGGTATAACCAAAAGTCAACTCTGCCAGGTGAGTGCTTGAAATGCAGCCAAAGGGGTCACTGGTCCCATGGCTGCCTCAACAAGCCATGACTACCTGCTGGTAGACTGGCTTCTGGAAGTCAAAATGCTCCCATGCAGGCTTTTTCTCTATGCCCAGGCATGGAGGCTCAACCAGTACAAGAGCCACAGATGCTTTCAGCCTTCCTGATCATTGGCCTGGCAGAGGACAAATGGCTCCTAGATTAAGCAACCTCCAACACCATCGCCCAGCCCAGGGTAACAGGTCTGTTTTGTGGATCTGTTTTGGCCTCAAAGTAGGGTCCCTTGGTCATATTGTCAATTTCTGTGTTGGGAGACTTCAGATGCCTTCTCAGTTCTCTTTATATGCAGCAGACCAGGCCTTAAGCTTCACTGGTAGACTTTTAAGGTGTAGGTTGTCTAGTTTGCTATCAGATCCAAAAAATGGGCCACGGATGTAACCTTTTGCCATCTCTTTTGCTAAAGTACAATAAATATTCACAGCAGTCTCACATCTGTCTCATGGTGTATAACTCGATATAAAGGGCTAAGGAGAAGAAGTTTAAGTTATAAAGTTTCTACAAAAATGTTTAAGGGTCTATGAAAGTATTTTAAGGTTCATTAATGCAAACTTAAAAATTTGTTAAGCCTCTTTACCATAAGGTATAATCATAGTAAAAGTCAAGACCAAGTGAGCTTTTGTCCCTTCTACTTCATGAAAGGCTTCTGCCTTTCCACAATTGAAAATGTTGATGTTGTTAACACAAAGGTGTATGTCTACCACCATTTCTACAATGTGTATTTCAATGCATGTTACAATGGTGATGCTGCCATGTGTTAGGTTTTATCTCCTTTATAAAACTTAAAAGGGATCCTCGTAAGCTGCAGAAAAGCCACCTGAAACCACCTCTCAGATCAATTAGGCTCCAGATAAGTACTGCACTTATTGTCTATCTCAAAAGGAGGGATTCTTCCCTCTACCTTCCCTGGTTTTGGAACTCCTCTTTCATGGCTACCCAGTTGCTATATCCACACATCAAATACCAGTTGATTGAAGCTTTCCTTTCCATGTTCAGCATAAATGTTTCCCTTTATCTGAGAGACTGATGGGTATCTTTTCATTTCCCTGGG
This sequence comes from Meriones unguiculatus, assembly GCF_030254825.1. NCBI lineage: Eukaryota > Metazoa > Chordata > Mammalia > Rodentia > Muridae > Meriones > Meriones unguiculatus. The sequence goes on along the minus strand of NW_026843580.1, from coordinate 1,950,946 downwards.
AAAAGGAGGTATCCTCCCTTTTGGCCGACCCACACACAGATGCCTTCCCTTGGTTGAATCATCTTTCTTTTTACCAACAAGGTTCTTGGCTTTCCTTTCCTCTCCTGTGTAGGGTGTTTCCTCTGAAAATCTTAGTACTAGTTGAGCCGTGTCTCCCGACGGTCTTCCCTGTGGCCCCTGTGTTGTAAGCGGTGATTAATATTTACTATTGGTTTACCTTTTATTAAAGCTTGCTGTTAATCCTAAACAGGTGTATAACCAAATCTCCACACAGAGACCTCTTTTATTTAGGTAAACTAGAACACAATGCTGGGCCATAGTTACACTCTCCTAAACCTCGAAACCCTCATAGTTTCTTAACATTTAGATTTTACCCATTATACATGCTTTTTGTGAAATCTCAGGTCTGGTTCATTCTTTCCATGCTGTTCCAAGATCTCTCCTCCAGGTCTCTCTCATAGCTCTCCTCCAGCCTTGCTCTCCCAGCTCTCTTCCCATCTTCCTGTCCTCTGGCTCCTCCCTCTCTTCCTGCTTCCTTTCCCTGCTCAACATTGTGCCTAGTTACTTTATTTTGGATGTTTACAGAAAGTTGAGACAGGTGATGTTTAGAATAAGTATCACAATGCAATGTCTGGATTGAAACCAGAGAGTGGGGGAGAGAAATCAGCATTTGAATAAACAAGGGTAAAGTGTATTACATTTCAAAAGAACATTTTACCAACGTTTCCCATTTTAAGTCCAATAAAAGGATCCTTTTCTTTATATACAATAATTATGAAATTATGAAAACTGTTAGGTAAAATCTACATGTGCAATGTCCAGTGCATGCGTATTTAGCAACTTAGGAGAAAGTATCTGATCATCTTATCTATCTTGACAGGTTTAAAGTCCTATACCTAAATTAACTTTTATCCCTATTGGTATTACCTATATGAAAGCATTTCTTAACTTCTGAACAACATAAGCTTAATTGTGACACTATAACTCTTTGGTCTTCAACCCCATCAGAGACTTGAGACGGAATAAAATTAGGTATTAGAGTACATAGGAAGTTCATGTTAGCAACTTTCAAAAATTAAAAATTGACAGATACAGTTTGCTGCCTGAACAGTCATCCATAACTTTCTGTAAGGTTGGAGCATCATCTTCAGCCTTCTGGCTCAGAATATTTGACAGACATATATGTGCAACAGGAACTATTTAGGACTTGCTTACCCTGTCTTGGCAGAGTTCCGCAGTCAACTTGTCCTGCATTATCTTGCTCATTTTTTGGCAGAATTTGTCTGTCGTGAAGCAAGGGTATTTTCTGTACCCGAGTGGCTTGTTTGCCACATTTAAAGCCATATCCATATGGAGGTTCTTCGATGCTCATTAGATTCTTTCAGGTAGGTGGGGTGCTGCCAGGAGATGACCTGTCTCATTGTCAAAGAATCTTTAAAATAATAAAGACATTTTAAAATGCCATATTCTGTAGGTCTCTGAAGTTTTTGAAGGCTACCTATCTTTATAAAATCGATCTGTCTACAAAATCATATCTATCTGTTAAAGCTCAGATGTATGCTCATGTGATAAATTAGACTAGTGTCTGACATGACTATGCGTTAAATAACTAGCAATTAACTTGCATTGCCCAGTATCCTAACCAGTTTTTCATAGCAGTTTAAAAGTATTGGAAGTTACTTTGAATTTGTATCAATATACTAAAGCTTATACCAATGTATCAAAAATACTTATTTTTGTATCAGTATGCAAATTCCTATACCAGAGTTAAAATTAACCTTGCTTGAGAATAACAAATAAAACCCTAAGTTGAGTAGATTCAATAATCGTCCTTTTGTCTTACTCCTGTATGATATCCCTGTATACTATTTTCTTTTTAACCCCCTTTTTCCTTATACAAGAAAGAAAGATAGAAAAAGGAAAAGACAGACATCCCTGAGTATAACCTTGTTTCACTCTGAATATGACCATTAATAATGATAAACATCTCCCAATTACAATAAAATTTCATAGCCATAGCAAACAACCAAAAACATACCCAACCCCCTTTAAGGAAAGTTGGATGTTGTTCTCATGGATTTCTTCTAGCTGACATTTTGGATATGTAGAAATCCTGTAAGCAGCCCAAGTAAAATTGGGAAAAAATGGTTAATTAAGCAAACAATAACATTTGAGGTCCAGTCTTTGAATGTTGAGAAATTTCAGGCTTAATAAAAGTCCTCTTTGGAACAGTCTAAAATACTGGACCAATTAAGACTAGTAGCTTTCTTCAACTTTCTTTTGGGAGCAGGCTTTGATGAGATACAGCAGTTGAGGCAGTTGAGGCAGGAACAAGCAGAATGCTGGAACATGCAAGATGCTGGAACAGATGTGTCAATGTCTCAGCATGCTGAAGAATGATTCTGTTAGGTTTGATCCAGCATCTCTGGTGTCCAGTTCTTTTATTCTGCAAACATATAATTTCTCACAAGCATTATAGAGTTCTAAAATTATAAATGTATGAGATGTGTAGGATGCAACTAAACTGTAAGCCAGTTCTATCTATGCAAATTAAAAGATTAGCATAATATATTTTAAGGACATTTTAGCCAAGGATTTATTGGCCAAGTATTGTTGAAGTTCTGGGTAGAGACAATTTTTTTTATCTCTCAGTTAGTTTTAGAGTTGTTCCTGTGTAAAGGGATCAGAGCAATATAAATTACCATTATTATTGAACATAGAGTCATTATCCTGTTGTAATCAAAAGAAGGTTGGATAAGTTAAAATATCTTTTTGGTCTCTTGCGTGCCTGTTGTACATGGTCAGGTTGCTACCTATTTCCCTAGAGAAGCCTCCCATTAGAGAGACAAGCTGGTTGTCTTGAGCAATAGAAAATGCATGTTTTAAGTAAAATTTATATAAACTCCTTTTAATTTAGAATATAAGCATACTGTGTCTTGTACCTGTTTAGAAGTTTAGCCCTAGATTTTTTATAGATGTTGTAGCTATGTGCCCTATCCCCTTTTTATATAGAATCGGTAGTTATGCCTTTATAGCCAAACTTTATATAAACTCCCTCTTACCTTTAGCATTTAAGCATACCCTAGTCATCTTCTACCTGGGCTTTACATTGATTTTGGCTATTTTTGGCTTGCCCCTTTTTCATGCAGAGTGGACAGTTATGCCTTTACAGCCAAACTTTATATAAACTCTCAAGATTAAGCATATAAACTCTCTTACCCTTAGCACTTAAGTATATCCTAAGCATCATGTACCTGGGTTTTTACAGTGGTTTGGGCTATGCTTCGGCTTGCCATCTTTTTGATATAGGATGGACAGTTTTGTTTTTTGAACATATGAATATAATTTTTGAGTGTTTTGACCAAACCAGGTTGGCATGTACATTGCCATTGTTATGTCTCTTGTGTCTTTTTTTACATAGGCATGGCCAGCATTTTTCCCCTGTGAAAATGTCTCATGTTTAAAAGGATAAGGCAGTTTCCAGAGCAGTGTGACATTATGTCTCTTTACATAAACCTAAAATATATGTGAATCCAACCTTTAGATCAGTAAGGACATAACATCTATTATTAAGAAAAAAAGAATTTACATGGTAACCTTAAGGAAAATTTTGTCATTTTTTAAACTTAGAGTATCTCTGCAAGTGGCCAAACAGCAGAAGTTGCCATCTTGGCTTTTATTATGTAAATTAGCTTGATCCTGAACTCAGAGACTTGCCTGTTTCTTTTTATTTTGTGTTGGGAAGAAAGGAATGTGCCTTCACTAGCTTGTTCAAATCATTATCATTGTAACTCAAAGCCCTTAAATAAAAATCAAACAAAGAGACAAGAAAATTTTAAGTTTAGGTTCAGTTGTTCCAGTTTAGGCTGTAACAAACAAAGCTCAGTTGGTTATTTTAGTTGATGTTTTGGTGAATTGGAGGACCCTTACCAGAAAGAGCTGACAAGTATCTTGCAGCCAGAGAGCTTTGAATTTTAGCTGTTATTATTCTAATTATTAGGAAGAGTGCCCTTTTTCTTGTCTGTAACTTAGTATTCCAATCCTTGTTTTTTTTTTTTTCCCCCCATTTTTCTCCTTGAACTTTCTTGGAGAAGGCATGGAGAAGTACCATCACAATTAAACATATTGCAACTAGATCCATGACTATGACAGCCAAAATGAAGCCAAAAGGGATTAAAACACCCTCTGCAATGGCATTTTTTTTTTAAATTTAACATGCAGTTTAGGCCAAACTCAGTCTAGAGGTTTTTCTGCCTCCAATTCCTCTCCTTCCCACCATGGCTGCTGATCTGATCTGAGCTGAGCCAGCCACAGTATAAGGAAGCCATGCATGTTTACCCCTCAGTTAATCTGCTGCAGCAGTCGGTTTTGTTATGGAAGTCTCAGGTCTGCCCACAGGAGGCTATTCTTTGCTCCTCTGAGGGGTAAAGAATGTCTCTTAAAGAGACAGCAATTTACCTGGGAGTTTTTAGGTTTTCAGTTTGGGTTTTATCACTGGGAGCTTATTACCCCCACCAAGTTATGATAAAGTGTGATTTAAAGGGTGTGGATACTTAGATTAGTTGGGCATCATTTGTTGCAAGTTGCTGTTAAAATGTACTATTAATTAACTTTTAGTCATGCTGGCTGTTAATCTTAAACAGCTGGGCAAGAAAATCACCACACAGACACGGGGATTTCTTTAGTTAACCTAGAACACAGTGCTGGGCAATATTTACTCCATCCTAAACCTCCATGCCCTCAGTGTTTCCTAACATTTAGATTTCCCACATTATAGTTGCTTTTAGTGATAACTTAGGTCCATTCCATCTCCACAGTTTCAAAATCTCTCCCCTAGCTCTCTCCTCCCTTAGCTCTCCTCTCACCCTTTCTCCTCCCACTCATTTCCTGTCCTCTAGCTCCTCCCCACTTTCCTGCCCTCTGGCTCCTCCCATTGCTCAACATTATGTCTGTTTGCTTTATTTTGGCCTGTTTACACAAAGTTGAGACAGGATGCTTAGAATAAATATCACAATGCAATATCCAAATTGAAGCCAGAGAGTTGGGGGAGGGGAGAAGTGAAATCAGCATTGGAATGAACAAGGATAAGGTGTATACATTTCAAAGGAACATTTAAAAAGAGCACACACTAGCACTCCATGTGACTGGGTCTGTGTCCAGCCCTAGGATGATGTATGTGTTAAGGGTATGGAAGTGACCCTAGTCTCTGTGTATATACCACTAAGATGAATGGGGAGGGTTGGTCTATGGGGGATGGGATTCAGCATCATCTTTTGGGAAGTCTGAATGTTCATTTCTTCAGGAAGTTGATATCTAGATGGGTCAAGATCAGCAACAAGTGTGTGATCCCCTCAGAAGACTGTAAGTGATGTGTTTGGTGGTGTCCTTGACCTGAAGTGGTGCCAGGGAGCAGGTTGAGCTGAGGTCTGTGGATTCAGTTGGTAATTTTCACACTGACGAAGCAAGGCACTAGTTTTTGGAAAAGGAAAGAGTACAAGGCTCTGATCTTTGGTGTCCTTGGAGATGGTGATGGTGCAGCCCAGACACAGAAGATAGGAGGTTAAGTGAGGGGTTTAGGAGGAAGAAAATGCAAGGGATTTTGTGTCAGACTTTGTGTCCCTGTCACTCAGACTCATTTGGGCTGGGCCATCCTATGGGAAGCACCATGATCCAGGTGCTTCCACTGTTTGCCTGGTCTGGGTGACCAGTGAACTATGGCTTCAATGTTGGGAACTCATCCCCAGGAACCCCAATACTGCTTTCAGGGGACCAGGAGGGATCCAATGTCTGGGTGCTGGAGAGGAAAGTGCCTGGACCTGGTGATCTCCATTCACTGGCATATCTGTCAAGTGCTGGGGGTCCAGGTTTCCTGACTGTCAAACCAGGGAAACAGCTATAGGGGTACCAGATCTATTGATAGCCAAATTTCCCAAGAATCCTGAAGATGCCTGAAGGGGATCAGGAGGTATCATATATGTGGCTGCAAGAATGGAGGTTCCCTAAGCCTGGGGGTCCACAGTCACTGGCATAAGCCTAAAGTTTAGGGCACCCATGGTTCATTACTCTCAGACCTGGGAGACAGCCATAGAGGGGCCTGGATGCAATTGACCATAACTGTCCCAGGAATACTAAAGCTCCCTTGAGGGTAGCATGGACCATCTGATGTCTGGTTGCTGGAGTGGAGGTTCCTGAACCTGGGGCTCCTCACTGGCTGGATATGCAGAAAGTGCAGGAGCTCCAATGTTTGTGCCTTTCAAACTAAGGAGATGGCCCTGGAGGCCTGCGTCCAATTTGCCTCAACCAAATGCTGTGCCCCTCTAATACAGTGCAGATTGGTCACCACCATCTTGGAATCCCCCCCACAGACCACACTTAGAACAATTTCAGTAGAAATTGAAGACTCCAAGTCTAGCTCCAAAAGCAGGTGGAGATATACTGAGCAAAACTACCTTTAAGTTCATCATGTATGATATAAACGGTACATTAACAAGATTCATCAAGCCACAATTCTCTCACATACCAAGGGGAGAGATCACAAATACAGAAATCAGGGTAATGACACCTATCACCACTGTTTGCAATTCTTAGATGGACAGCTATGCAGAGCTAGTCTAACCTGGGAATAAGGCTGCCTTTGCCTTTAGGTAGATTGACTCAATAAAGGAAAAGGAGTTCATTGCAGCTACCCAAGTCTGCTTTCTTTCTCAGAACTGTGACATCAATATAAAAAATTCCCTTTCGAAACTTTATTTTTATTTCATGTGCATTGATGTATTGTGGTTGATGGACCCTGGAGTTCTAGGCAGCTGAAAGATGCCATGTGGTTGTTGGGATAAAACCCAGGTCATCTGGAAGAACAGTCACTGCTTCAAACCACTGAGCACTCTGATCCTGAGAAAGCCACTTTGTTAAGCTTTAAATGTCTTTCAGATATACGGATGATTTGTGTTCATGTGTCTATGTACCCTACTTGAAATGGCCAAAGTGGGCACCAGATCCCATGGGAACGCATTTACAGGATACTTGCTGGCTAGGAAGTGATATCTGAAATGTAACTTGTCTTCTGTAACAACACCCAGTGCTGTTAACTTCCATGCTATCCCCAACCACCATTTATTTAAAACTTTTTCTACAGATGTTAATTAAAATATTTTACACCATTTCCCCTTTCCTTCTCTTTTCTCCATGCCTTTCTGAATTCTCTCCTTCCAATGTCTTAAAAAAGAATGTGTGAATAAGTGTGGACCTGCATATCTTACTAATTCTATTCCTATTGGTTGTGAGGATAAGGTATAAGGTTTCTGTGCTGAACCCTTTGTGTAGGATATATAATTATGGAGTGTATCCCTGCTAATCCCACAACTTGGATGGAGTTCTAGTCTCCAATGCCCACAGGAGTCTAACCCTGAAGTGACCTAAGCTGTCTTGGACAGGAAACATTAGAAAGCACATGGTGACAAATTCCTTAGATAACACATGGTGCTGTTATGGCCCTAATGTTCTGGAGCTGTGGGAGGAGTATGGACATTGGTCTTAGCCAATCAGTCTCTGTTCTGTGGACTTCCCATTATACCATTGACCTGTGATATTTCCTTGGATTACTTACTTGCTGCATTCTCTTTCTGAACACCATGACTACAGGCCTGTGTTACCATGCCTGCCTTGGATGGTTTCAACCTCAGTGATTTACTAGAATTTTGGGATGAGTGTAATGAGTTGTTACACTTAACTATATTGAGAATCTCCTTATGTCTGTGAGGCTGCTTTTCACTATCTGTTGAATTAAGAACAGAACTCCAATCTACTTTGATGTGTCATAAAATCGCAATGTTAAAGAAAAAGACAATAATTTTCTTGATACTTAAAGGAGAGGATTTTAAGCCAAACAACTACACCTGAACAATGCTTTTTTTCCATTACTGGACTTAGGAACAGAGTCTGTGTCCTGCCTACCATGACCATTTGGATTCAGCAATTTACTCTCAATAAGCCCACAGAAAAAACTGAATTGTTGAGGTAGACGTGCCCAACTATAGTGCAGGTGCTAGGGAGGCAAGGTAAGCAGATCTATTATGTATACTAAGTTCAAGGTCAGCCTGAAATTTAGAGTGAGACTATTATTTCAAATAAAAAGAGAGAAAACAATGTTTGAAAATGAAAATATATTTAATTAAGCTATTTATTTATTACAATTTATTCCCTTTGTATCATGGCTGTATCCACTTACAACTCTGACTATTTCCACCCAGGCTCCCAATCTCCCACTATGCACTTTCCCTAGTCCACATATAGGGGGCTAGGGAAAACTCAAAAACAATGGTTAAAACACAAATTATTAATGAAAACTAGAAACATATTCACATATTTATTCAGTGTGACTAATTTTGAACAGTGATGAATATATAACGTTATGCTGTTTCTTTCTTCCCACAGGTAATATTTGCTAATTAAAGACATGGTAAAGTATTTAAGTGCAAGCTTATGGATACAGTTCTCTGAGGGTTCCCAGTTCCCAAGGAATAAGGCCATGGAAGCTACCATGGAGGAATCCTAAATGTGGGCAAAGAGAAGGGTGTACAGATAGAGAGAGAGAGAGAGAGAGAGAGAGAGAGAGAGAGAGAGAGAGAGGCGGAGAACAAACAGAAAACAGTGAAAGAGAAGAAAAGCATATAGAAGAAAATAAAATATCTGGGTACATAGGGAAGACCTATGGGAGAGGGAAGCCCATTTTCTGGGCTGAAAATTTAAGGGTAGAGGTGGGGAATGCCAATCATACCATTTAGAAGGTAGGGACTGAGGGATGCTGGGAGAACCTTGAAGGCAGAAAACCTTCTGTCAAAAAGGCACCTCAGCAGCGTGTCTTAGGTGTGAAGTACAACATATGGTAAAACATTCATCCTTTAAATTTAATAGGTTTAGAGAGCAGAGATACACAAATAAGTAATCTCTCCAAGCCATACATGAAAATATTCCTGCCTATAAGTTGCTCCCTCATTCCCAGCTTATTTCTCTCCTGCAAGGTATTCAAAGAATGACATAATGCTATTGACAGAAAATATCTCATCTAGGGGAATAGGTCTTTTCATCAATGACATTCCAGACAAGATTAGAATTTCAAGGAGTCCATTGATTTATTAGATGTTCACCTAAGGGAGATATAGGAATGTTTATTCAGAATATCCATATTCCTGCCAGGCAGAGAGGTTGCAGTGATGACACATGGGGGAGAGAGATTTAAAATCAATTTGAGACCACCAACTGGCAGCCTACATGGTATTCTGACTGACATACATATACATGTATTTGAGAAGACAAGGAAAGAGTGAAAGAACTGGAGAGTTGACCCACCACAGATGAGTAGTACAGAGACTACAGTAGGAGGCAGCTTGTGCTCAGGTACAGACCTAGAATTAATCGCTCTCTGGGACTTTTATCCTTTCTTTAACATCCAAATCTACTTCCCTTTCTTTAACACCCAAATCTCCTTCTCCATGTCTCTTAGGTCTCTGTAAATGACTGATTTCTCCAGCCTTCTATTGACATCTGTTTGAACCTCAGGCTCCCCTGAAAACAACCTCCACATCTGAAGTCTTCACCAGTCACGGCTTCTAACTGCATGTTTGCTTGCATCAAGGGGAACAGAATACAATCCATTTCAGAAAAGTTGGTCTTCGTGCCTTCAAGTTCATTTTCTGTCTTTGCACTAGGCATAATCTCAAGAAAGGATATAGCTGACATAGGTTTTGGTGAGCTCCCATGGATGCCTATTTATCACCTGTGAGATAAACTCAGTCTGGTGGCTTTGGTCAAATGGTCAGCCACTTTTAAAACATTTGTATTGTCAGTTTCTGTCCTGGCCATTTTTTGGATACTTCCATATTTTTGTGAAGATATTGGCTCAATAACTTCTTTAAGCATAAAGCTTAAGTTACTTTCTTATGCTTTCAATCGTCTTTTTCTTATGGATCATCAGGGCTGAGTTAAAGATGAACTTAGGATCAACCTTTCACACCTAAACGCTATTCATCACACCTTCATGGGGCTAAACACATGGCTCAGCGCCTAGGAGAACTGGCTGCACATTTTCATTTTCAAACAAATTTTATCATCCAAATTGCCATGAATTCATCAACTATTACATAACAATATGTATACAATGTGAAAAAGGACAATGTTTTATCCATATAATATCTCAAGTAATCTTATTGGAGCACCAGGGAAACAGAGCTGTAGGAAAGGATTTTGGTGTCCAAAGCTGGAAATCAGATCTCAAATCCTCATATTAAGATGGCCAAATGATATGCAACAAAGTTGTCTCCCACTCTTTACATATCTGATATGGATTAAAACCACATAATCCTGTCATATGCACACAACAGGAGTGTTTCTTTTTAAGTAAATATCCTTGATGTTACATCATCTAGAATCTTTATAGTATATATATCCTATAGAATGTAGCACTTCAAGATGAAATGACAAATGGATGAGTAGGAGGAACATACAGAATCACAGACTATCCAATCATATATACATGTTCATATCACATCAAGCTATGCAGTGAGTTGCAATTGATTACTGATTAGACCACTTCATTACATCTCTATGAAACATGAAAACACAAAGCCTTGAATTACCATGTTAAACACATTCATAGGGTTTCACTTCAGTAAGATTCATTCATGAACGTGAAGCCTATAGAAATGTAGAAAGGTTTCGATATACTAAAAACATTCACAAGGTTTTCTCTCCAGTATACTTTCTTTCAACGCTTTGAAAAAATGTGACACGCAAAGGGTTTACTGGTTATATTCATAGGGTTTCAATCCAGTATGAAAACTTATAGCCTTTACGAGATTACAGCAATGTGCAAAGCCCTTACAACATTGAGTATATTCATTGGGTTTCACTCCAGAATGAAATCTGTCATGCCTTTGGAGATCACTGCAATGTGTGAAGGCTTTACCAACTTGATTACATTCACATGGTTTCTCTCCAGTATGTGTTCTTTTATTATTTTGGAGATTTCCGTTTCGTGAAAAGGCTTTCCCCCACAGATCACATTTTTATGGCTTCCCTCCAGTATGTGTTCTTTTATGCACTTTGAGACAACTGGGTTGTGAAAAGCATTTAACACACTGATTACATTCATAAGATTTCTTTGCAGTTTGAATTCTTTCATACCTCTGAAGACCACTACAACATGCAAAGGCTTTACCATATTGATTACATTCGTAGGGTATCTCTCCATTGTGTGTTCCTTTATGCCTTTGAAGACTACTGGGTTTTGAAAAGTCTTTACCACATTGATTACATTCCTAGGGTTTCTCTCCAGTATGTGTCTTTTTGTGCACATGGAGATTACCGGATTGGGAAAAGGCTTTACCACAGTGATTACATTTGTAGGGTTTCTCTCCAGTATGTGTTCTTTTATGACTGTGGAGATTACTGACTAGTGAAAAGGCTTTCCCACACTGATTACATTCATAGGGTTTCTCTCCAGTATGTGTTCTTTTATGTAGTTTTACAGTACCGGTATCTGAAAAGGCTTTCCCACACTGATTACATTCATAGGGTTTCTCTCCAGTATGTGTTCTATTATGTCTCTGGAGACTGTTACAATGTGCAAAGGCTTTAACACATAGATTACATTTATAGGGTTTCTCTCCACTATGTGTTCTTTTATGTCGTTTGAGAACACTGGTTTCTGAAAAGGCTTTACCACACTGATTACATTCATAGGGTTTCTCTCCAGTATGAGTTCTTTTATGCTTTTGGAGATGTACGTGTTGCGAAAAGGCTTTCCCACACTGATTACATTCGTAGGGTTTTTCTCCAGTATGTGTTCTTTTATGCCTCTGGAGATTTCCGTGCTGTGAAAAGGCTTTCCCACACTGATTACATTTGTAGTATTTCTCTCCAGTATGTGTTCTTTTATGCAGTTGTAGACTACTGGGTTGGGAAAAGGCTTTACCACACTGTTTACATTCATAGAGTTTCTCATAAATATGGATTCTTTTCTTTCTGCAAAGATAATTCAGATATGTGTAAACTTTCCCATATTAATTACTCTGATGAATCTTTTTTAAACGATTTCTTTACTTATTATTTATACTGTGTTCTGCCTGCATGTTATATGAGGACACAGGATCTTATTATAGATGGTTCCAAGCCACGATGTGGTTGGTTGAGAAATGAACTCAGGACCCTTGGAAGAACAGCCAGTGCTCTTAACCTCTGAGCCATCTCTCCAGCCACTGATGAATCTTTATGTCAGTGTAAATTATGTTTGCAATTTGGTTTAATCTTAAAATGAAGTTACATCTTAACCTTTTATCGCTTTCTTTACAGTCATAGTTTCCCCTTGATTGTGGATTTCTGTACCTTACAAGATACCTTTGATGGTAAGAAACTTCATTACATGGCTCACTGATAGCATCATTTTTCTATAAGTCTTTTTTCACATATTTAAAAAGACCTAGAAGGAGTCAGCTTTACCACAGGGACTGCACTCATAAATTTTCCTATAGTTGTAATTACACTGCATATATAAAGGGAACAAAAATAAACAAAACAATTTCCACAGGGCCAGTAATCATAGCAGGTTTCTGTTGTATGATTTCTTTGGCTATATTTCCATTGAGCTTGGAAATCAATTAATTAAGTATATTAGTTTAATTTTGAACACTCCTCTGTTTTGAGTAGACTTTCTGAAGGTGATAGGAGTTCATAATTCATTCGTTATTAATCATGAATAGATGAATGAACACACGAACAAATATAAATTAATAGTGTTGTCACTATCATGTTTTCTATTGTACACATATACAGGATAGTTTAGAATGCAATAGTCTATGATGATATGCATCTGGAAAAACCCAACCAGGAAAAGTGGGCATTGCTGGATCCTTCCCAAAAGCATCTCTACACAGAGGTAATGATGGAGATCTACAGCATCATCACTTCTATTGAATAGAAAATAAATACTCTTTAACAATTCTCTGCAGAGTGGAGGGAATTTTATGAATGAAGGGGAAGATTGAAAGGGGAGGACAGGAGCTCCACAGGGAGAAGACTTGAATCAATATATTTGGGCACAGGGGTCTTTTCTAAGACTAATACTCCAACCAAGGACAATTCACGAATATAACCTAGAACCCCTGCTCAGACATAGCCCATGGCAGCTCAGTGTCCAAGTGAAATTCCCTAGTAATAGGAACAGGAATTGTCTCTGATATGAACTCAGTCGCTAGCTCTTTGACTAACCCTTGCTGCAGGCAGAACAGCCTTGGCAGGCCACAAATGAGGACAATGTAGCCTGTCCTGATGAAACCTGGAAAGCTAGAGTCAGACTGAAGAGGAAGGGAGACTCACATATCAGTGGAATTGAAGAGGGGCTTGAGAGAATATGAGAAAGCGAGGGAGAATTGGGAGGTAATGGGGTACAGCTGGGATACAATGTGAATAAACTGTAATTAATATTAAAATATAAATAAAAACAGAAGAACAACAAATGAAACATTTCCACATACACGCAGTTTTGCTTTTTGTGCTTCAAAGACATGGTTATTATGGTTCCTCCACAACAGTATTCTTGACCTTCATAATTTCCATCTGATTAAACTTCACAACTTTGCTTCAGGCATTTGAGTAACAAAACGTTTGTTATGGAATATTTGCTCATCAGTAGGTTTTGTACACAAAATTATCACCTATTTTATGAGTATGCTGTTTACAATATGAGTGGCGAGAGAGGCTCAACAGATAGGGATTTCTACAGAGTATCTGCAACGTGCATATGATTAATGATGTATCATTTATAGAGGAATTTTAATTTAGAACATGGCTGCTCTGTCAAAAGACCCCATCCAAATACCTTCTATGTCAATGTGATCTGGCTAGAATACAAACATGCCTTTAATCCAGGAGACAGAGGCAAGCAGATCTGACTTCAATGCCAGCCTGGTATAGAGCAATGTCCAGTAAAGAAAAGCTTGGCCTCAGGCATGCTGGAACATGCTTTCAATCCCCAACTATGGGTATAAAAGTAGCAGGTAGAAGGAAGCACCCATATTTGAAAATGCTGTCTCATTCAGTTTCAGGAAAGGTGACAAATTCAGAAAAATAATTGACTGCATAAGATACATGTTTCTCTCATGAGAAGAGAGAGGAAATGAATCTCCCAAAAGTGGTGCTACCAGGAGAGAGAAGGGAGTTTTACTGTGCAGTAATAGGCAGGTTGGAGAGAGAAAACTAAGGTGAAGATCAAATGAAGCAGAGAATAAAAAAGAGCTGAAGATTAGAAAAGACTGATGGAGTTAGTTTGAGACTAAACAAAACAATTTAGAGGTCAGGACAAAAGCCAGATTGAGCAGTAATTCTCAAGGACAGAAAATATTCTAGGCCAAAGAAAGAGTGTATGGAACCTAGAAGCTGCCCTGCCCAGGCCTAGGGTGGCAGACAGAGGGGCAGTAATTTTCAGAGATCATAATTTCTAGATTGAGTAAATGTCATTTGTACAGTAATATCTATTTAGCAAGGGGTTCACTGTCTTCTTTTGCATTGAAATGCCTGGCAAACATAAATAATATAATATACCTAACAGTGAAGAACATGGGTTGGGGGAATTTAATGTTCCTTACTACTCTTAAAGTGGTGTTTGATTTTCCACTGTTGGTTTTCTTTAAAATTTCTGGGACACATTAAAATGTTTTCGCCTCTGAGATGGCAAGCTGGCTCAGACGTTAAGAGCACTGGCTGTTCCTACAGAGGTCCTGAGTTCAATTCCCAGCAAACACAAGGTGGCTCATAACCATCTATAGTGAGATCCTGTGCCCTCTTCTGCTGTGCAGGTTGAATAATGTATAAATAATGAATAAACAAATGATCTTTAAAAATTTCTTCATAGGCATATTTATAGAAGCTTCCATGAGTAATTACCTTCCATATCTAGTAGATAGTCGATAATGTTCTTCAGTATTATGCTCTTCCCAATTGTAGCCTGAAATATGGACCACAAAGTGAATGAGAGAGGATTAAAAATTAGGCAAAATTTAAGTTTCTATATTCAGTGAACCCTAGAAACATACCTGATTTTTTCTTCCTCATTCCAAGTGAACTTATACAAGAACATCAATAAGAAAAGTCAACAGTAACAACAGTTGTCCCCTTTACCTGAAGAGAGAAAGAAAATTCACTGTCTTACCTATAGCTGTAAGGTGCTTGCAGGTCTCTATCATCACATCTTTGTAGAGACTCTTCTGGGTAGGATCCAGCAAGGCCCACTCTTCCCGAGTGAAGTTCACATCCACATCAGCATAGGTAATTGAATTCTAAATGATCGCAAACATGAGTAGAACAGAAAGCACGATGGTGACAACATTGTAAATGTATACTTCATTGACAATATATTCATATAATTCTGGTGCTTCCCTGACATCTACTGACACAGAAGTTTTGATGTACTCACCAAGTCATTTCAGAAGGAAACTAAATGAGGAGGTTCACCTCATTTCAGCAACCTTTGAATAGAATTCAGCCTTTCAAGCGAAATGGAAATTAACAAACGTAAAGAAAGCAAGACATGCAAATAGATGAAAAGTACGGAACACAGATCGCAGACATTGCATGCAAAATTACTACCTAAAAACAGGGGCAAACAGGAAGTACTGGTTCATAACTTTAATTCCAGCATTCAAGAGGCAGAGGTATGTGTATCTCATTGAGTCAAGGGCCAGCCTAGTCTCTGAAACAAGTTTCATGACATGCAGAGGTACATTTAAGACCTGAATCCACCACAAAAATCATTCAAATAAAAAAATACTGCAAATTCTGTGATATATCTGAAGTTCCTACAAAGAATTATATATTCAATATATTTCTGTATCTATCTTCCAGAAACCTGAAGTGTCCGAGGTTAAACTGTAATATTAATGAGAGCTTACTAAAAGGGAATGCTTGTTCAAACAGGCACAAATGGACGGATGAAAACATTAGTCCTGGAATAGTTGGTCATAAATGAGCAACATAAGGCAGTTGAGGTGGATCAGCAATGAAAAGCTCTTGTTTGTCTTACCAACAACTGGGCTCAATTGCCAGTGCTTATATGGAGGCTCACAACTACCCATTATTCCAAATTCTGAAGTTCTGAGGCCAGCTTCTACTATTGTTAGGATCACGTACATATGAGGTGCCTAGTAACACATACAGACAAAATACTACTCACATTCACTCAGTTAAAACAAAACAAATACATGAGACAGGAAGAACGAGACACACCTGCAATCCAATGACTCACAAATCTCAGTCAGTATTAATGTTATGAATACAAGACATCCTGAGAAACAGAATATACTCTCTGCCAAATATAAGAATTCAGTGGACTCAGAAGGGGGAAGGGAGAAGATGAGGGAGGGAGGGGAGGATTGGGAGGGAAAGAGGGAGTGGGATGCAGCTGTGATACAAGTGAATGTATAAAATTATTTAAAAATAAAAAAATATTAATAAAAAACTAAATAAATACAATAAAAATAAAAAAAAAGAATTCAAGAGTGGATATGGATGAAGATCAATCAGGATGGTAGCATATGCTTGACATATACAAAAAGCTACATACCACATCAGCCAACATATCAAAAGAAAAACTGCCAGGCATATTGGGCCACATTGAATCCTAGCCCTCTGGAGCCAAAATGAGGTGGACTTCTAAGTTTGAGGCTGGGATAGATTGCATTCCTACATCTAGGACAGCCAAATCAACACAAAAAACTTGGTCTTCAAAACAATAAAATTAAAAATGTAAAAACATCAGGATATCAAAATAGGTTAGCAATGAATAGCAATTTCTTTGACTCTTTCTCGTGATTTAGGGAAAGACTGGATAACAATGAAGACCATGTGAGCACTGAAGGAAACAGAATGATCAGTTTCAATCATAAGACAGTAGACAGAAACAAAAGGAAATGGTTTGAGATCATAGACACTCAAATCTAATCTCCAGTAAGGAATCTAGACAATTTCCTCCTAGAAAACCTTTTATACCTTCCTCCAAAGAAGCACACAAAGAAGAAATAAATGTTCAATGGTATTCTCCTACTTGATTCTGTGGACCTTTTCCACTCTCTGTTACTGAAGACTCAATTCTCAATGCCCCTAGCACTCCAAAAGAACAGCAGTGGCAGCTCCCCTTTCCTGTGTCCAAGTCTCCCGTGGATTACACACTCTCACTCTCTGTTCTGCTTCCGGGATCCCACTCCCAAGTCTTCAGTAAACCATAGACCATGCTTGCATAGAGACCAAGGCAGTGTACCAGGGATCTTCTCCACTACCTTTGTTACATCACTCTCAATTCTCAGGATCTTCCCGAGTGTTCCAACAGAACACATATGGCACCATCCACTCCATACCATCCCAGCAAGCCTAACACCAAGAATACACTAGCCAAGCAGGTCATTAAAAAAGTAACACTCCGCCAACACACTTTCTAAAATTTGAGATAACTAACAGAAAACTAAGAACAAAATCCCCACACAAGAAAAGAGCACTTGCACCTACAATCAATAAAGTAGAAGGAGAAGATGAAGAAACAATGAAACAAAGGGTTGGTTCTTTGCGAAAAACAAACAAGATAAACCCTTACCTAAACTAAATAAAAGACAGAGAGGAAATATCCAAATTAATAGCATCAGCAATTGTATTAAATATTTTTGTTTCTTTAAAATCCCACTTATGTTATGTGAATTTTTTTTTCTATTATCCCCAGGTGTGGAGCAAGAAGCTGCTTCAGTTTGTCCACAGCTGTTACTTATGATTGTCTCGTGCTCTAGCAGGGCTGTGGTTGTGCCACCTGCACATAGTTTAGTTCTGAGTCTTCTGCAGAGGGTACACATGCAGAACCATGAGAGGACACTGGGTCTTGGAAGAAGAAAGAAGCTGCTGCTCTTCCTGATGCTGTTCACCCACACTACTACTCGGTTTGCCATTGCTGGTTTGTGGGCTGCTGGATATCCTGGTGACTAAGAGGTATTGCCCCAAAGATCCTGACCACCCTAATCCACAGGAAGTAGTTAAAGAGACCTCTGTTTCTTTCCCCTCTAGCATTCTCTCTCCTTTACCAATTGGGGGTTTTGGAAGGACTAAGGGTTGTAAGGGGGGTATAGGTTTAAGAATCCAAATAAAGGCCTGAAGAGATGGCTTATGTTAGGAGCACTGGCTGCTCTTCTAAAAAACCCAAATCAATGAGATTTAAACAAACAGTGCCATTTGTTGTTTGCTGTTTCAGTGGGGTTCTGGAATCCACACAAGTAAGACAGTTATTGCACTAAAGAACCAAATGAACCTAAATCAGCGTTAAGTAGCTGGAAATCTGCATTCCTTGTCTGTACTAACTGTTTTCTCTCCTAACAAGGGGTGGTGAGTGAAAGGGAGGTAGAGGTATTTAAGAACCAAGAATAAAGTAGGTATTTGAAAAAGGAAAGCTTACAGTATTGCTCTCAGTAATATCAAATATAATTCCTAGTTGGAAAAAAAAAAACTCATGTCACATTTTTTGTTCTTTCCATTGCTTAAATTGTGGCATTCCTGCTCATTTCATTCCAAAGCAATACTTTTGCTACCAAAAAAAATCTCATGCCTCAACCTTAAGGTCACCTGTGTCTGTGCCCTTACATCGAAATACCCACTACTGTGAGGCTACATCTGAAAGCCAGAACCCATTTGGGTTCTCCTGGACATATTTCATCAGATGCAAGACTGTTCCAAAGTCTGGAGATGAACTACTGGAGGCATCTCCATACCTGACTTAAAGATATACTAGGAGTAATAGGAATAAAACCTGCATGGTACTGGCATAGAAGTAGGCTGGGTGATCAATGGAAACAAATCAAAGACCCTAAAACAAACCCACATACCTATGCACAATTGCTTTTGGACAAAGGAGCCAAAACCATACAATGGAAAAAGACAGCATCTTCAACAAATAGTACTACTCAAAATACATGTCCACAAGTAGAAAAATGCAAACAGATCCATATTTCTACCCTGCACAAAACTCAATTCCAAGTGGAACAAAAACTTAAACATAAAGTCAGATTCACAAAAAATGCCAGAGGAGAAATTGTGTAAATCCCTTGAACTCACTGGTCTACGAGACAACTTCCTGAATAGAACACCTGCAGCTCAGGCTCTAAAAGGTACAATTAAAAAATGGAACAAAAGCTTTTGTAAAGCAATTGACACTATGAACAAGAGGAAATGGCCATCTACAGATTGAGAAAAGGTCTTCACAAACCTCCATCTGACACAGGGCTAATATCCAGAATTATATTAAAGAAATCAAGAAATTAAACATCAACAGACAAAATAATCCAATTAAAAATGGGACACAGGCATAGAGAATTCTCAACAGTGCATAAACACTTAAAAAAGGGCTCAACATCCTTACTCATCAGGGAAACGCAAATCAAAACTGTCTGTGAGACTGCATCTTACATTTGTCAGAATGACTATGGCCAAAACCTCAAGTAGCAACAAATGCTGGCAAAGATGTACAGAAAGGGGAACACTCCTCCATTGCTGGTGGGGGAGCAAATTTATATAACCACTTTGGAAATCAATCTGGCACCTTCTCAGAAAACTGGGAAAAGACACACCTAAAGACCCAGCTATACCACTCCTGGGCACACACCTGAAAGTTGCTCCACCATCCAACAAGGTTATTCCCTCAACCATGCTCATAGCAGCATCATTTCTACTAACCAGAAACTGGAAACAATCTCTATGCCTCTCAACCGAAGAATGGATAAAGAAACTGATATTTACACAATAGAATACTACCCAGCCATTAAAAACAAGGAAATCATGAAATATTCAGGCAAATGGATGCAACTAGAAAAGATCTTCCTAAGTGACATGACATAGACCCAGAAAGACACACAGAAAAGACAGTAGTAACCCTCAAGGACAACATACACAGGAGAATGAGATTCCCTTTTAGAGGACAGAGCCACAGAGTCTCCTCCTCACCAGGGAATCCACACTCAGAAAAGCTGACAGGGCAAGGGCCTCTGCCCAGGGCACCACATACATACTGGCTCACAATCCATCCCACTTCTAACACATGGAACTCTCCTAGCTCAGCAGACCAGCTTTTCTGGGACTGGTATCAATGAACCCCATGGTCTCCATGGCATAGCTTGTGGTCCTGGATATTGATCACTTTAGAAGCACCAGAGAAGAATCTTGGAAAGACTCTGCAAGGTACTTTGTACTGGTCCTCCTTCCTGGTTGTGTAGCTTCCCCAGAGTCCATCATCATTTGCTTAAACCAAGCATTTGGGCCTCAGGGCTCTGGCAGATCCTCTACTGGAGGATTAGAGTTAAGGGAATCAGACAGCACAAACCATCTCAGCTCTGCCCTAGGGCAGACAGAGCCTCAGCCTAGTAAATTAGTAGTTTAATAAATGTTTCCACTCTCCCAGGTTACATGTTTATTTTACAAGTCACAGGGTGCTGCATGTATACATTTCATTACCCTCTCACTGTCCAATGCAGCCATCTCTACCTCACAGCTGAGAATTCCTGCATCATCCCTCAGTCAAATGCAAACAGTAACAAAAACTGAAGCCTAAAGGAGCCTTGAATTTGAAAGAAAAGAGTATCAAATAAGGGATGAATGAAAAACTAAAAATTAAATGACATGATTCTTCCTAGGTATGGTGGGGAGGAAATTTATTATCCCTAGAAAGACACACACACCGGCAAGTACTTATGGGACAGCCCAAGGTGAACACATTCCTGAGCCATGGGAGGACAGGGAGGAGAGGAGAGGGGCACGCCAAACTATGACACTATGACAGTAAATAATAGATGAAATAGAGAAGGTAACCAAATTGGGTATATAACAGAAAGAAGGGCAGCTGGGTTAAGGTCCTGAGCCCTGGGCTAGAGGACAGTATATGCCAGCCATACCCTGTAAACAGGAAGGGACTCAACGATGCTGGGAAACCTGGTAGCTAATTCTGCTCTGAACTGTTAAATAGGCACCTCAGCCATTTGTCCCAGGATTTGAGTGTTAACAGTGCCCAGATCCCCACATCCAGTCTGGTCACAGTCCATCCCACTTCTAACATGTGGGACTCAGATAGCTCAGCATTCCTAAGGCGAGGACAAAGGACCTCACAAGCAGCTGATGCCAGTTTCCATCCAGCCCAGGAAGGACAAACCACACCAGCTCTGGCTCTTCAGCCTCCTACTCCACCACCACGTTGGAGGTGGTGGCCACACACTCACGTTGTCGCCTCTTTGGAAGTCGCCTGAAACGCATCACAGGACACAGTAGCTGAGCTCAGACCACTGCAGGCCAAACACTCCACACAGCTCAGCTTCCTAACCGAACCTGCAACAAATCGCCAGGAAAAACCCTCCCCTTCCTCTGATTACAGGCCTCGCCTGGAAGTCCTGATTGGTCTAGAGCGACATGAGCACCTCCCCTAGGCAACAGTGTGCTGTGGACTTTGGATCCATAACTTGAACTTTGGGTCTATATGGGGAGAATCAGGGCCACACCTTTTCCAGATCTGCAGAGATTTCTTTGTCAGTAGACTTGTGCCTGATGTCTAATAGCCTACCCTTCTGTCTTCCAGCACTCAGCAGGAACTTCCCCTCCTCCTCCTGGAATCAAGTGGGATAGCTTGAACAGCCCATTATTCAACTTGCAGTGGAGTACACAGTCTGTCCACAGGAGGAAGGCTACTGAAAATACTAACAATTTAGAAAGATTTTAGGAAACCAAATGACATTGTTATTGTGTGACTTCACAGTGGGGTCAGTGAAACTGCAGCTACTTTTCACCTGGTAGGTATCAGACAACCCTGGGAGAAAAGCAAAAACAAACAAACAAACATACATAGAAAAAAAACAAAACAAACAAACAAACAAACAAAAAACCCAGGTGATATACAATTTAGAAGAGGCATGTATTCCTCTTGAGAAGGTTAGTCTTTATTCCTATTAGTTAATGCCTGTGCTCTAGAACACACAAATGTCCAATCAGGACATTTTTTGATCATCTATGACTTACTACCTCACTTCATATTGTTAATGTCAACTACTGTAAAAGCATGAAAGCTTCCTTCTTCTTCTTGCCCATCCTTTTCAGTGCTGTGACTATAAAAGCACTGGATGTTTTTATGTGGGCTTATAATGTAGGCAAGCAACCAACAGTGTAACACAGCTGTACCTTTAAACTACAGCAGTGATTACCATAGCAAGATATCCCTATGGTTTCCATAGCGGCATTCATATCTTGATGGTAACTAACACCTGTTCAGTTGAACTGAAGGCCCAACAAAGAAAATGGAAAACATATCTGGTATAAGAAACCTAGCCAAGTACTCCAGGACAGTGAAGTCATAGATCTTAGAAAAAGAACCTACAGCATTCAACTTAATAAACCACAACTATTGACCTAATTCTAATTTGTAGACTTCTATCTACTTGTCTGTATCCATTGCCTTCCTCATAGAAAATCATTGAAACATGAAAATTAGTTGAAATGCCATAACAACATATTGCACAATAACCAGGCTCTCTCTGTAAATATATACATATAAAGATGAGCATAAATATAGCATTATTTATAAATTTGTCATATGTAATTATAAAATGAAAATTTCTATACCATGGAAAACATAAAAATCAACTCTAATGTTAGGATCAAGAACCATGAATAATATGACAATGTTTTAAAGAGATTGTCATTAAAGTAGAATTCAATGCAATATAATTGGGATAATGGTGAATATTAAGTGTATGTGTAAAAAGCAATCTGTAATACCAGGCAAAACTATTTAAAAAGTACTCATCACTTGGTGAACAAACTAGCTGTTTAACAGTGTATGAACTGAGTAAAATAATAATTATTCCCTGCATTGTATATGAAAATATAAAAAGAGTTATGTGATGCTCACAGGTTTCTTACCAATGTTTTCGGTAGGGATAATGTTATTGTGTAATTCAAACGCTGATTTCTCTATCCTCTTTTGTGGTTGGAAGCCTTGTTCTGAGAATCTCCTGTCTTATTGTAGTATAAACTTTGCTCCCCAGTGATCCACTGATACATCAATAAAGCAGCTATAACCAGATGCTGAGCAGGATAGAGAATAGGGCTGGATTGCATACCAACAACCAGGAAAGCCAAATCTATACAGAAACCTTGATCTTCAAAAACAACAAAATTAAAAATGTAAAAACCTCAGGATACCAAAATAGCTTAGCAATGAATAGCAATTTCTTTCACTCTTTCTTGTGATTTAGAGATAGACTGGATAAGGATGAAGCCCACGTGAGCATGAAAAGTAAACAGAATGATCAGTTTCAATCACAACACAGATAGAAACAAAAGGAAATGGTTTGAGATCATAAACACTCAAATCCAATCCCCAGTAAGGAATCTAGACAGGTTCCTCCTACAAAAGCTTTTATAACTGCCTCCAAAGAAGCACACAAGAAGAAATAAATGTTCAATGATATTCTCCTACTTGATTCTGTGTACCTTTTCCACTCTCTTTTACTGAAGACCCAATTCTCATGGTTGCCCCTAGCACTCCAAAAGAACAGCAGTGGCAGCTCCCCTTTCCTGTGTCCAAGTCTCCTGTGGATTACACATTCCCACTCTCTGTTCTGCTTCCGGGATCCCACTCCCAAGTCCTCAGCTCAACCATAGGCCATGCTTGCATAAAGACCAAGGCAGTGTACCAGCGATCTTCTCCACTATCTTTTTTAGAGCACACCCAATTCTCAGGATCTTTCCTAGTGTTCCAACAGAACACATATGACACCATACACTCCATACCCTCCCAGCAAGCCTAACACAATGAACACACTAGCCAAGCAGGTCATTAAAAAAGTAACACTCCGCCAACACACTTTCTGAAACTTGAGAGCCCTAACAGAGCCCCAAGAACAAAACTCCCACACAACAAAGAGCACTTGCACCTATAAAAAATAAAATAGAAAGAGAAGATAAAAACGATGAAACAAAGGGTTGGTTCTTTGGGAAAAACCAAACATGATAGATAAACCCTTACCTAAACTAAATAAAAGACAGAGAGGAAATATCCAAAATAATAGAATCAGCAATTGTATTAAAATTTTTGTTTCTTTAAAATCCCACTCATGTTATGTGAATGTGTTTTTCTTTAACACCAGGTGTGGAGAATGAGGCTGCTTCAGTTCGTCTACAGCTGTTACTTATGATTGTCTCCTGCTCTAGCAGGTCTGCGGTTTTGCCACCTGCACATAGTTTCATTCTGAGTCTTCTGGAGAGGGTACACATGCAGAGCCATGAGAAGGCCCTGGGTCTTTGAAGAAGAAAGAAGCTGCTGCTCTTCCTGATGCTGTTCACCCACATTGCTACTATGTTTGTCATTGCTGCTTTGTTGGGCTGCTGGATATCCTGGTGACTAACAGGTATTGCCCCAAAGATCCTGACCACCCTAATCCACAGGATGCAGTTAAAGAGACCCATATTTCTTTCCCCTCTAGCATTCTCCCTCCTTTACCAATTGGGGGTTTTGGAAGGAATAAAGGTTGTAAGGAAGGTATAGGTTTATGAATCCAAATAAAGTGCTGAAGCAGTGACTCAGGATAGGAGCACTGGCTGCTCTTCCAATAAACCCAAATCAAAGAGATTTAAACAAACAGTGCCATTTGTTGTTTGCTGTTTCAGAGGGCTTCTGGAATCCACACAACTTAGACAGTTATTGCACTAAAGAACCCAATGACCCTAATCAGCATTAAGTACCTGGAGATCTGCATTCCTCCTCTGTACTAACTGTTTTCTCTCCAAACTAGGGCTAGTCGAAGAGAGGTATAGGTATTTATGAACCAAGAACAGAGTAGGTATTTGAAAAAGGCAAGTTTACAGTTTTGCTGTCAGTAATAAGAAATATAATTCCTAGTTGAAAAAAAAAAGAAAAACCTCATGTCACATTTTGTGTTCTTTCTATAGCTTAAATTGTGGCATTCTTGCTTATTTCATTCCAAAGTAATACTTTTGCTACCAAAAAAAAAATATCCCATGCCTCAACCTTCAGGTCACCAGTGCCTGTGCTCTTACATCAAAATAGCCACTACTGTGAGGATACATCTGAAAGCTAGAACCCATTTGGGTTCTCCTGGACATATTTCATCAGACATAAGACTGTTCCAAAGTCTGGAGATGAACTACTGGAGGTATCTCCATACATGATTTCAAGATATACTAAGAGTAATAGTAATAAAAACTGCATGATACTGGCATAGAAGTAGTCTGGGTAATCAATGGAAACAAATCAAAGACCCAGAAATAAACCCACACACCTATGCACAATTGCTTTTGGACAAAGGAACCAAAACCATACAATGGAAAAAGACAGCATCTTCAGCAAATTGTGCTGCTTCAAATACATGTCCACATGTAGAAAAATGCAAACAGATGCATATTCCTCACCCTGCACAAAACTCAGGACCAAGTGGATCAACAACTTAAACATAAAGCCAGTTTCCCAAAATCTGCCAGAGGAGAAAGTGGGTAACACCCTTGAACTTACTGGTCCAAGAGACAAGTTCCTGAACAGAACAACTGCTGTGCAGGGTCTAAGATCTACAAGTAATAAATGGAACATCTTGAATCTCAAAAGCTTTTGTAAAGCAATGGGCACTATTATTACCAGGAGATGGCCATCTACAGATTGAGAAAAGGTCTTCACCAATCCTCCGTCTGACAAAGGGCTAATTTCCAGAATCATATTAAAGATTTCAAGAAATTAAACACCAACAAAACAAATAATCCTATTAATAATGGGACACAGTGATAGAGAACTCTCAGCAGAGAATTCGTGAATGGTGCATAAGCACTTAAAGAAATGCTTAACATCATTACTTATCAGGGAACTGCAAATCAAAATTAACTTTGAGACCCCATCTAACACCTGTCAGAATAACCAAGATCAAAACCTGAAGTGACAACACATGCTGGCAAGAATGTACAGAAAGTTGAACACTCCTCCATTGCTGGTGGGGGAGCAAACTTGTACAACCACTTTGGAAATCATTCTGGCATTTTCTCAGAAACTGGGAAAAGACATAGGTAAAGACCCAGCTATACCACTCCAGGGGATACACATGAAAGATGCTCCACCATCCAACAAGGACGTTTCCTCAACCACGGCCATAGCAGCTTTATTTCTAGTAACCAGAAACTGGAAACAACCTATATGCCTCTCAACCGAAGAATGGGTAATGAAACTGATAATATTTACACAATAGAACACTACCCAGCCATTAAAAACAAGGAAAGCATGAAATCTGCATGCAAATGGATGCAACAAGAAAAGGTCTTCCTGAGTGACATAACATAGACCTGGAAAGACACACAGAAGACAGTCCTAAAACGCAAGGACAACTATAAGAGGAGAAGGAAAGTCCCCTTCACAGGACAGAGCTGTAGAGTCTCATCCTCTCCAGGGAATCCACACTCAAAAAGGCTGACAGGGCAAGGGCCTCTGTCCAGGTCACCACATACATATTGGCTCACAGTCCATCCCACTTTTAACGCATGGGACTCTCTAGCTCAGCAGACCAGGACTGGCAACAATGAATCCCATGGTCTCCATGGCATAGCTTGTGGTCCTGGATATATGATCACAATAGAAGAACCAGAGAAGAATCTTGGAAAGACTCTGCAAGGTACTTTGTACTGTTCCTCCTTCCAGGATGTGAACTTTCCCCAGAGTCCATCATAATATGCTTACACCAAGCATTTGGTCCTCAGGACTCTGGCAGATCCTCTACTGGAGGATGAGAGATCAGGTGTCTCAGACAGCACAAACTATCTCAGCTCTGCCCTTCCATTCCAGGGGCAGACAGAGCCTTAGCCTGGTAAATTAGTAGTTTAATAAATGTTTCCACTCTCCCAGGGCACATATTTATTTTACAAGTCACAGGGTCCTGCATGTATACATTTCATTACCCTCTCACTGTCCAATTCAGCCATCTCTACCTCACAGCTGAGAATTTTTGCAGCAACCCTCAGTCAAATGCAAACAGTAACAACAACTGAAGCCTAAAGAGCTATTAATTTGAAACAAAGGAGTGACAAATGGGAGGTGAATGAAAACATAAAAAGTAAGTGACATGACTCTTCCTAGGTATGGTGGGGAGAAAATTCATTATCCCTAGAAAGGCACACACACAGGCCGAGACATCTGGGAGAGCCCAAGTTGAACACAACCCTGAGCCTTGGGAGGAGAGGAGAGGGGCACGCCAAACCAAGGGACTATGACAGTAAATAATAGATAAAATAGAGCAGGTAACCAAAATGCGTAGATGAGAGGAAGAAGGACAGCCGTATCCCTGGGCTAGAGGGCCGTGTATGCCTGCCATGTCCTGTAAACAAATAGGGACTCGGCAATGCTGGGAAACCTGGTAGCTAATTCTGCTCTGAACTGTTAAATAGGCACCTCAGCCATTTGTCCCCGGATTTCAGTCTTAACAGTGCCCAGATCACCACATCCAGTCTGGTCACAATCCATCCCACTTCTAACACGTGGGACTCAGATAGCTCAGCATTCCTAAGGCCAGGACAAAGGACCTCACATGCAGCTGATGGCTGCCGGATTCCATCCAGCTGGGGAAGGACCAACCACACCAGCTCCTGCTGCTCAGCCCTCAGCTTCCTACTCCAGCACCATGTTGGGGGCAGCGGTCACACACTCACCATGTCGCCTCTTTGGAAGTCGCCTGAAATCCCCTCACAGGACACAGCAGCTGAGTTCAGACTACAGCACGCCCAACATTCCAGACAGCTCAGCTACCAAATGGAACCTGAAACCTGGCACCCGGAAGATCCTTCCTCTTCCTCTGAGTACAGGATTCGTCTGGAAGTCCTGATTGGCCAGTGAGTCTTGAATGACATGAGCACCTCCCATAGGGTCACAGTGTACTGAAGAGACAAAGCATAGTGCTTCCTGGCCCAGGAGGAATGAATGTGTGTTCGCTAATTACAAAGAGCAACGAGGGCCTGGCTTAGGGAGGAAGGTATGCTCACTGCAGGGACCTTTGTTCTATGAATTGAACTTTGGGTCCATATGTGGAGAATCAGGGCCACACCATTTCCAAATCTGCGGAGATTTCTTTGTCAGTAGACTTGGCCTGATGTCTAATAGCCTACCCTTCTGTCTTCCAGCACTCAGCAGGCACTTCCTCGCCTCCTACTGGAATCAAGTGGGATAGCTTGAACAGCCCATTACTCAACTTGCAGTGGAGTGAACCATCTGTCCACAGGAGGAAGGCTGCCAAAAATGTTGACAATTAAAGAGAGATTTTAGGAAAGCAAATGACATTGTTATCGTGTGCCTTTACAGTGGGGTCACTGAAACTGCAGCTACTTTTCTCCTGGTAGGTATCAGACAACCCTGGGAGAAAAGCAAAAACAAACAAACAAACAAAGAAAAAACCCAAAACGACAACAACAACAAATCCCCATGTGAAATACAATTTAGAGCAGGCATGTCTTCCTCTTGAGAAGGTTAGTTCTTTATTCTGATTCTTGAATACCTGTGCTCTAGAGCACACAAATGTCCAATCAGGACATTTATTGATCATCTATAATTGACTACCTCACTTCATATTGTTAATGTCAACTACTGTCAAAGCATGAAAGATCCTCCCTCTTCTTGCCCATCCTTTTCAGTGCTGTGACTATAAAAGCTCCAATACTGGTCAGTTATCTCACTTCTTACACAGTTACTTCTTCATTTGTAAACCTCCAATAAAGGCCAGAGAGGTTGGAAGACTCATTCACTGGCCTAATTTATCTTCTCATTGACCAGTAAGGCCCAGGCTGCAAGGAGTTTCAGGACTGTCTTCTCAGCACTAGGAGGCAGAGACAGGTCTTGGTATTCACGACAATTTGTAATTACATAGCATGAGGGAAGCCTGGGCTATAGGAGACAATATTCTATACCGAAGTAAATAATACAGAGCACTTGAGAAAATAAAAAATAACATTGTAATTACTAAGAAACACTAGGGACTAAATAATAATAAGAGATTAGAGCTATGATGCATTTAAAGAAAATGCAATTTAAAAAGAAATGCCAAGAGTTGCCTTTTTGAAAAGATGAATAAAGCTTAAAAAATGCATAGCTATAATGACCTTGAGAAAGTTCAGGCCATTCCCTGGCAGAAAGAATTTTATTAATAAGACACCTCTAAGACATGTGTATGTGTCTATGTAAACATACATATAGTTTGTAAAAAAGGTATGACACATGGGCCACCAATGCTCCCCACAGAGGACATAGACTACTATGTAATAAAAGCACCAATGCCATGCATGGAAAAAATTCTCTTTCACATGAAAAGTGTCCAACGCACGTGAAAAACCCTTAGGTTGCTGCTGTTACCTTTGGTTCTATTCCAGAGTTTGAAGGCAAGCCCCCACTTCTTGAAGCCAGCATGAACTTCAGAAACAGGCCTCAGAGAATTCATCTTGGATTTGACCTGAAAGCCTCCTGCATGAAGACTAGATTTCACAGCACTGGATGTTTTTATGTGGGCTTATGATGTCGGCAAGCAACCAACAGTGTTACACAGCTGTACCTATAAACTACAGCAGTGATTACCATGGCAAGATATCCCTATGGTTTCCATAGCGGCACTCATAGTTTGGTGGTAACTAACATCTGTTCAATGGAACTTAAAACTCAACCATGAAAATGGAAAACATATCTGGTATTAGAAACCTAACCAAGTACTCCGGGAGAGTGAAGTCATGGACTTTAGAAAAAGAACCTAACGTGTTCAACTTAATAAGCCACCATAATTATTGACTGCATTCTGATTTCTACATTTCTACAAACTTTGTATCTTTTGCCTTCCTCATAGACGACCGATGAAACATAACAATTAGTTAAAATGCAGTAACAACTTATTACACAATAACCAGGCACTCTCTCTCTCTCTCTCGCTCTCTCTCTCTCTCTCTCTCTCTCTCTCTATATATATATATATATATATATATATACATGTATATATATATATTACATATATATCATATATAATTTTAAAAGGTAAAATTTGATACCATGGAAGAAATAAAATTTAACTCTAATGTTAGGATCAAGGACCTTGAATATCATGATGTGTTTCAAAGAGATTGTCATTAAAGCAAAATTCAAAAAATTTAATTGGTATAATCTTGAAAATTAAGTGTATGTTTAGAAAGTATTCTATAATACTATCCAGAACTATTTTAAAAGTATTAAAACCTTGGTGAACAAACTAGCTGTTTAACAGTGTATGAACTGAGTAAAGTAATTATTATCTGCAGTATACATGAAAATATAAAAAGTGTTATATGAAGCTCACAGGTTTCTTATCTATGTTTTTCCTAGGCATAAGGTTATTGTGTAATTCAAGTGCTGATTTCTGTATTACATATATATGGTTGCAAACCTAGTTCTGATCATCTTTCTGAATGTTTTATAATCTGGAGGTTTAGATCCAGGATACAGAGGATTCCCAGAATAAAGATCTGTGCTCAGGCTGGGTGAACCACACTATAATCATAGGTTTACAATTAACAGAAAGTTCTCAGATTAAAGGTGTGTATTAGGGCTCAAGCAATAGTAAACAGGGTTTTACAATTCTCAATTTTGGGATTCTCAAGGGGATTAAATACCTTGTCAAAAAAAAAAAAGAAAAAAAAAACAGACTCATAGACTTTGGTGAAATAGAATCAATAAAAGATCTTTGGGAGCTATCTCCATCCCTGTTTTTGAGCTGTACTATAGAGCAACAGCAATAAAAAAGGCTTGGTACTGGCATAGAAACATACTGCTGGATCTGTGGACTCGAGAAGAACACCCAGAAATAAACACATATGCCTACAGATTCTTGATTTTTGACAAAGAAAACACCACCATACAATGGAAAAATGATAGCATCTTCGAGAATTGGTGCTGGTCTTGCTGGATGTCTACATGTAGAAGAATGCAAATACATCTGTACTTTTCACCCTACACAAAACTATAGTCCACCTGGATGAAAGAACTCAACATAAAACTAGACACACTACGTCAATAAATGGGACATCACGAAACTGAATATCTCTTGTAAAGCAAAGGATACTGTCATCAGAACAAAACAACAAGCTAAAGACAAGGAAAGGATATTCACCAACCTATATTTGATAGAGGGCTAATATCCAGAATATATAAAGAACTCAAGAAGTTAAACAACAGCAAATCAGTTTTTAAAATGGGGTACAGAGCTACTCAGAGAATTCTAACAGAGGACTATCAAATGGCAATGAAGCACTTAAAGAAATGCTCAACATTCTTAGTCATCAAGGAAATGCAAATCAAAACAATCCTGAGATTCCACCTTACACCCATCAGAATGACTAAGTTTAAAAACTCAAGTGAGAACATATGCTAAAGAGGTTGTGGAGAAAGGAGAACTCTCTTACAAAGCTGGTAGGAATGTAAACATGTACAACCTCTTTGGACATCATTCTGGCATTTTCCCAGAAAATTAGCAATAGTGCTACCTCAAGATCCATCTAGAGCATTCCTGGGTACATATTTGAAAGATGCTCAACCATACAACAAGGACATTTTGTTCAACTATATTCATTGCAGCTTTATTCATAATAGCAAGTTTCTTGAAATACCCTGGTTGTCCATCAACAGAGGAATGGAAGAAGAAAATGTGGTACATTTCCACAGTGGAATATTACTCAGCCATTAAAAATGAGAAAATCATGAAATTTTCAGGCAAATGGAGAGCACACACACACAAAAAAGATGATCCTAAATCAGGTAACCCAGAAGCAGAAAGACACCATGGTATATACTTACTTATAAGTGGATATTAGACATATGATATAGGATAAACATACTAAAACACAGATTCCTAAAGAAAGTAAACAACAACAAGGACCCTAAGGAAGGGGCTTGATCCTCATTCAGAAGAGCAAACAGGACAGACATAGGAAATAGGAGAAGACAAGGAACAGAACAGGAGCCCTCCATAGGGTCCTCTGAAAGACTCTAGTCAGCAGGGTATCAAAGCAGATGCTGACGCTAATTGCCAAATTTTGGGCAGAGTGCAGGGAATCTTATGAAACAAGGCAGAGAGAGAAAGACCTAGAGGTGACAGGAGATCCACAAGGAGATCAACAGAGCCCAAAAATCATGGCCCAGGGGGCCTGCAGAGACTGATGACTCAACCAAGGACTCTACATGGAGAGGACCTAGGCCCCAGTTATTTTTTTGTCGGTATTCAGTATTGCCTTTTCTGTTTCTGTGAGGAAACACAGTGTCTAAGGCAACTTTTTACAATAGTTTCCCTTGGCTCATGGTTCCAGAAGGATATGGGATCACTATGAAAGTGATGTGACAGCAAGTTTCAGATCTGGCAGCTGAAGAACCCACATCATCATCTTGAGGCATGAAGCAGAGAAGGAAACTGGAAATGCTGTGGGGATGTAAACTCTCAAAGCCCACCTCATATTACTTCAGCAGGACAGAATTTCTGAATTCTTCCCAAATGGCACCACCAACTGAGAAGGATTACTCTCTCTGACATCAAGCCTACATGCCTGTTTCCTGTTACATGAGCCAATTCATGATGAAGAAAAACTCTTTAAGTCAACCTTTAGAGGCATCAGAATCTGGGTTACAGAAAGGAATGCATAGGCAGTATCCTAGCAACTGAATCTCTAGTGGGCAGGAAAAGGATGTAGTGAAGCTCGTTCCTTTCCCAAGGTGGCCGGACTTGTCTGCACCTGGCTGGCTTTCCTTCAGGCTTGTGCTTTAACTTTAAACCAATGCCCAAAATTCTTTGGTGTCTCAAGGTCACATGTTTAGTAAAAATCAGGTGATACCCAGAGAGCTCATTGACAGCAGGAAGTTTATGGATGCCTCCATTTTCTTCTATGCAACAATAACCAAGAAGTCACATGGCATTTACCTTTTCATGAAATCGTTAGTAAAGAACATGGCAAATTCATGGTTGCCTCCATGGTGGTAAGGTTACTAGCCAAAAGATGATCAAACCACATGATTCCATTGTGCTCAAGGTCAATGGGGTGGTTTGAAAAAGAATGGCCCAGACATGTTCATGTATTTGAATGTTTGACAAATTGGCAGTGCCAAGGTTGAGTAGGGCCTTGTTTCAGGGGGTATGGCCTTGTTGGAGGAAGTGTGTCACTGGGAAAGTGGGATTTGACATCCTCAAGCAGGCCTAGGGTGACTCTGCAGCTGGCTGATCAAGATCTAGAACTGTCAGCTCCTTCTCCATCCCCATCTCTGCCTGCCCACTGCCATGTTTCCCTCCATGGTAATCATGGACTAAACCTCTGCAAATGTCAGCCAGCTCCTATTCAATCTTTTTCCTTTCTATGTGCATCCAAGGTCACCGCATGTTTTCATAGCAACAAAATCATAAGAAGAGTTAGCTCACCTTCAATGGATGGTGAGCTCAACACTCATTAGTCACATGGCCCTGTGGGATACATGGTTTAGATGACTCCAGTCAGACTCCCTTTTCTTTATAAAACCATGTTAGTTTGTCCTGGATACAGGAGGAGAAGATTTCTATGGCTGGGGTAATTAGGCATGGAACAAAGGAAAGAATTCTGTTGTCTCAATCAGAAACTGTGGAGTCCACATATTTTAGCACAGGAACTGCAACTGTGGAAGCAAAGCCTTGTAATTCAGGGGTTTTACCTCTTCAGTCCCCAGGTACAAGAGGTTTCTAGACCCCACTGTATTGTGGTTGACTGTGATGGGGCTGAGCTCAGATGGTTCTGGGACCTTTTATATGATCTGGAATTTAATACTTTGGGAAACACGCTTTCTGAAATAGTTTATCATAAGTAAAATATTGGTAGTGTGTGTGTGTGTGTGTGTGTGTGTGTGTGTCACTTTTGCTCAGAAAAGCATTGCCTTATGGCATTGAAGACAGTCAAAATTAACCACCCCAAGAGACTGCCATTAACTGCAGAGCTGACCTAAATGTTGCCATCTTTTTCTGTGAGGACTGGTAGGGAGGGAAATTACAGATAATGATACACACAAAGAGGAGAGAGACTTGAACTAAAGTATGAAGCCTGGATAAAAATCTACGTTGGAAAACTTGCAGTGTTCAATCTCCCCCTAGTCAGCGTAGGTCAGGGGAGATGAAGGAAGCCTGTCACAGAGCAGAAGGAGTTGGCTCCCCCGTGCCAACAAGAAATGATTTCTCGCTTCAGTTTGTTTCTACTTTCTTTTTCTCTAGAGCTATCTCTACCTTGGTGGCTCACCCATGTTGGTTTACATTTTGCTGAATGTCTTTTTATAAGATTTCTTGCACCCAAATTTCATATGAAGCACATGTCTCAACCCTGAGATGACCCAATTACCAAAACAGGACTTTTTGGTTCCCCACAGCATTTCTTAATTTTGGTGTAAGCACAGATGGTTCTTGCGGCCCTGCTAATTTCCTTGGACCACAGTCACTGTAATGTCTAGAGACCTGCACCCCAGGGGTTCCTTTACTTAGATGGAGAATTCTCAAGGTACAAGGCCATTACAGAAGCTGGTGGGAGGCATTTATCTTCAGAGGATGATTCAGGTGTTTCCTTAACTGACTTACCTTCTCACACTAAAATATGAATTGCTACAAATAATTGCCTGGACAAGACTACCTTTTCACTTCATCAGGAGGATGTGCTTGTTAAAAGGGAACGTACCTATTTGGGAGAAGAACAGTTCCTCAATAGCAAATGCACTTTGTTTTATCCTAAGGAATGTGATGGTGACTGAATTTTTTTCTTCAAAATTTGTGGTCAAAGCTCATAATCTCTTTCACAATGTGAGTATGAAAGGAACTGGTGCATATGGAAAGAAGGAGGAAGGGGAAGGAAGACATTGCTCCAGGAAAAGAAAGGTCACTGATCCTGGTCATCAAACAACTAGAATTCAGACATGTTCCTGGGAAGGAAGAATATTATGCTGGATGGAGGACATGTTGAGATTTGAATTCCATATGTGAAATACAAGTTTTGCACTCTTTGAGAGAAAATACTTATGGTTGATGTTTCTTTTTATATTTCTTTTTAATTTTTATATTCATTTTATATCCCAATCACATTCCTCTCCATCCTCTCCTTCCTGTGCCTCCTTCTCACCCTATTTGTCCTTCCCCTTGTCCTCAAAAAAGGGAGCCTCTTTCCAGCACTGACACATCAATTCATATCAAGACTGAACTCCTCCTCATCCTCAGGCCAGGCAAAGCAGCCTGGTAAAGATGAAGCAGTGAAAATCAGGCAACACAGTCTATGTCATAGACAGCACTTATTTCTTACAAGCATCTGTGTAGCTGCATCTGTAGAAACCAGAGATTAACAGGAGAAGCATAGAAGGCTATTCTGATCTGCCCCATGTCTGGAGAAAACTCTAGAGATGAATGCCTCTCTAACTAGGAAAAAAAACTCTCAGTTCCTGAAAAGTCAGCAACCCATTTCTTGGCATATCTGCGTTTTTCAATTGTTGCTGTGTTAGCTTGTGGTTTTCCTACTAAGATGATTGAGATGGCTAATACATTGGTTTTAAATTGTTAAAAATTCTTATACCTTGTCTGTGTGTGCTCGTTGGCTTTAGCTGTCAATGTTACATAGCTTAGCATGATCTGAGGTAGTACCAACTGGGGGTTCCCCACATGACAATCACTTGTGGCTATGTTTGTGGGTGAATACAGTGGTTGTGAATTCAGTGGCAAACCCCAGGCACTGATGGTCGAAATTTATCTCAACACGTGGCCTGGGCTGGTTAAGAAAATTTACATAGAAGTAGACAGTGACCTTGTAAAAGAACATAGCAACAAAAGTGTTCCACCATAATCCATGCCTTCATTTGATAGCCTGAGTTTCTTTCCTGAGCTCCCTCAATGTTTGGGGCCTGCCAGCATCAGCCAAAGTAGCCAACTTATTACCTGAGTCATTTTCCATTAGTGGAGTTAATGACAGCAACAGAGAAGAAAGGAAGAACAAAATTTATACCCTCAAAATATGCTTGTCATTGTCAGAAAATCCAAGTATTGTTGTTTTTACCAATACACAATATATAAGAAATCTAGATATCAAAAGCCACTTTATGTTTAACATGGAGCTTAATGTTTTATTCCAGGAAGTACTGAAAGAAGGGAGTGGCGAGAGAAATACAGGTCATGGAGGTCAAGGTAAGGAAGATTCAGTGGAAAATAGACTCAATGAAAAGTTGGCTAGAGGTTACATGATGATTTGAATGATGATGGCCCAATATGCTTATGTAATTGAAAGCTTGGTAATCAGCTAATGGAACTGACTGAGGAAAATTAAGAGATAATGGAATCATTGGATGGGGTGTGTCACTCTCTGGAGTCTAAGTATGGCACCATTTCAAAAAGAATATTGTGAGAAGGACAACCTGGTCACCACACAATCTTCTATTTTCTGAGTTATGGGGCCATGTGAGGGCACTGTGCTGGTGGAGTTCATGGAGATATGTGCATGTTTGAATGTGTATGTATGTGTGTGAGAGACAGAGAGAGAACAATCACCCAAAGGGTCTGGGACTGTGTTGAGCCCCTTGGAAGATGTATATGTTACAGGTATATAAGGGCCCCAGTCTGTGTGTGAATCTCTCAGTCAGAAGAACAGGGAGGCTGTGTCTATGGGAGATAGGATTCAGCCTTATCTTTTGTGAAGCCTGAGTGAGTTTTCCTAAATACAGAGCCATCTCATCAGCCCTTAGAAAGCAACATTTTAAAGCTTTGTATGTGTTTCTTTTATTTGGATGTTTTGCATTCACCTGTCTGTGTGTCTTAACTGCAAAGGCCAAAGAGGACATCAGATCCCTTGGGGATGCATTTACAGCTTATGCTTAGCTAGCTTGTGATTCGTGAAATGGAACCTGTCTCCTATAACAACACCCAGATCTGCCCCATGTCTGGAGAAAACTCTAGAGATGAATGCCTCTCTATCTAGGAAAAAAAAAAAATCTCAGTTCCTGAAAAGTCAGCAACCCATTTCTTGGCATATCTGCGTTTTTCAATTGTTGCTGTGTTAGCTTTTGGTTTTCCTACTAAGATGATTGAGATGGCTAATACATTGGTTTTAAATTGTTAAAAATTCTTATACCTTGTCTGTGTGTGCTCGTTGGCTTTAGCTGTCAATGTTACATAGCTTAGCATGATCTGAGGTAGTACCAACTGGGGGTTCCCCTATGCCCTCTATAACCAATTTTTATTTGAATTTAATTTTACAGATTTTAATTAAAATATATTACATCATTTCCCCTATTTTTGTCCTTTCTCCACCCCATTTCAAATTCTTTCCTTCCAATGTCTTAAAAAAGAATGTGTGAATAAGTATGGATTGATGTATATAAACAAAACTTAGTCCATTTATATGGCATGTGTGGGTAAGGGTTTTTGTGCTTAACCCTTTCCATAGGGTATATAAATAAGGAACTCACCACTGCCTGAGGCTAATTCTCCCACTTCCAAGAGTATTCTAATCTTCAATTCCCAAAATAAGTCTAACTCTGAAGTGACCTGACCGGTCTTGGACAGGAAACATTAGCAAGCAAGGGGTGGCAAATTCCTTAGGTAACACATGGTGCTGGCATGGCCTGGATGTTATGGGGCTGTAGGGAGGACTATGGACATTGGTCTTATCCAATCAGTCTCCGTTTCCATTATGGACCTCCCATTATATCATTGACCTTGGATATTTGCTAGGATGACATTGAAATCTTCAAGTTCCTGCCTCCTCTTTCTAAGCACCATGACTATAGGCCTGTGTTACCAAGCCTGGCTTAGGTGGTTTCAACCTCAGTGACTTAGTAGAATGTTTAGATGAGTGTAATGAGTGGTTACACATAAGTATACATACTTATGTCTGTGAGGCACCTGTTCACTATTTGTTGAATAAGGACAGAACTCAGATTTACTATGATGAGTGATAAAAACTCAATGTTAAAGAAAAAAAATCATTTTTCTTTATAATTATAGGAGAGGATTTTAAACCAAACAATTGTAATTGAACAAAGATTTTTTTTTCTCTTAATGGAGTTAAGACAAGAGCGTGTGTCCTTCCTACTATGACCATTTGAACTCAGCGATTCATTCTCAATAAGCCCATTGAAAAAACTGAGTTACTGAGGAAGACCGTGCCCAACTATACTGCAGACACTAAGAAGGCAAGGTAAGCAGATCTAGTATGTATACTAACTTCCAGGTAGGCCTGAGACTCAGAGTGAGACTATTCTTTCAAATGAAAAAACAAACAAAAAAAAGAAATCAATGATTGACAATGAAATCATCTTTAATTATTTATTTCTTACAATTTCTTTATTTTGTATCCTGGCTGTATCCCCTTCCATATCCACCCATTCTCACCCACTCCCCATCTTCCCATATGCACCATCCCTAGTCCACCGATAAGGGGGTAGGTAAAAAAGAAAAAAAAAAAAAAAAACAATGGTTAAAACACAAATTATTAACGAAACCTTGAAACATGTTAACATATTTCTTTATTGTGACTAATTTTGACCAGTGATGAATATATAAGTTTTCACTTTATCTTTCTTCCTACAAGTGAAATTTGGTAATTGCAGACATGATAATGCATTTAAAAGCAGGCTTATTGCAAACAGTTCTCAGAGGGTTCCCAGTTCTTAAGGAATTGCATTAAAGGTCCAAGCAGAAAACATAAATGTGGCCAGAGAGAGGAAGGGGGCAAAAGAAATAGAGAGAGAACACACAGAGATTAAACAGAAAGAGAGAGAAGTAACACAGAAAGAAAGAGTGAGAGAAGAAAAGTATATAGAAGAAAACAAAATATCTAGCTATATGGGGAAGAGCCTCTGGGAGATAGCAAGCCCATTCTACAGGACTGGAAAATTAATGTTAGAGGTTGAGTATGCCAATCATGTCTTTTAGAAGGTAGGGATTGAGGGATGCTGGGAGAACCTGGAAGCCAGATCCCTTCTGTCAAAAAGGCACCTCACCAGCTCTTCTCAGGTGTGAAGTACAACATATGGTACCTAATTCATCCTTTAGGTTTAACAGGTTTAGACAGCAGGCAAGAGATACACAACTTAGTAATATAACCAAGCCACATATTAAAAACTTCCCATCTGTAAATTCCTCCCCCATGCTCAACTTATTTTCTGCAAGGTATTCAAAGAATGACATAATGTTATTGAGCAGAAAATACCTCATCTACAGGCATAGGTCTTTTGAACAATGACATTCCAGAGGAAATCAGAATTTCATGGAGTTCATTGATTGACTAGATATTCACCCAAGGGAGATATAGGAATGTTTGTTCAGAATATCCTTATTCCTGCTAGGCAGAGAGATTACAGGGATGACAGAGTGGGGACTGAGGAGATTTAAACTCCTATTTGAGACCACAAAGTGGTGGCCTGCTTGGTATTCTGACTGACAAGTACACATGTCTGAGAAGACAAAAGAAGAGGGGAAGAACTGGAGAATTGACCCACCATAGCTGAGTAGATACAGAGAATACAGTAGGAGGTAGCTTGTCCTCAGGTTGTCTAAAGCAGGTAACCAGACCTCAATCATCATATTTAGATGGCCAAAGGAGATGAAACAAAGTTGTGTCCCACTCTGTACATATCTGCCATGGCCTCAAACCCCATGAACATTACACACAACCTTACACACACACACACACACCAGAAGTGGTTCTTTTTTAGTAATTATCCTTGCTGTTACATTATCTAGAACCTTTTATATATTTCCTATAGAACATAGTACTTCAAGATGAAATGACAAACGGATAATTAGCAGAAACATACAGAATCATGGAACATCAAATTATAAATACATATTCATATCACATCATGCTATGTAGTGAGATGCAGTCAATTGCTAATTATACCACTTTCATCAGCTTTCCTTTCAGTATCAATCATTCATGAAAGTGAAGCCTATAGAAATGAACAAAGATTTTATCATACTAAATACATTCATAAGGTTTTCTCTCTAGTAGGATTTTTTCCTGGCTTTCAAAAAAAAAATGTGACATGCAAAGGCTTTACTGGTAATATTCAGAGAGTTTCACTCCAGTATGAAATCTTTCAAGCTTTTGGAGATCACAGCAATATTCAAATGCTTTACCACATTAAGTACATTCCTAGGGTTTCTCTGAAGTATGAATTCTTTTATGCCTCTGGAGACCACTACAACTTGCAAAGGCTGTATCACATTGATTACATTCGTAGGGTTTCTCTCCAGTATGTGTTCTTTTATGCACCTGAAGATTACTGTAATGTGAAAAGGCTTTCCCACACTGATTACATTTGTAAGGTTTCTCTCCAGTATGTGTTCTTTTATGCACATGGAGACTACCGGGGTGTAAAAAGGCTTTATCACACTGATTGCATTTGTAGGGTTTCTCTCCAGTATGTGTTCTTTTATGCACATGGAGAGTACTGGGGTGTGAAAAGGCTTTACCACACTCATTACATTTGTAAGGTTTCTCTCCAGTATGTGTTCTTTTATGCCTTTGGAGACTACTGGGTTGTGAAAAGGCTTTCCCACACTGATTACATTTGTAGGGTTTCTCTCCAGTATGTGTTCTTTTATGCTTTTTGAGACTACTGGGTTGTGAAAAGGCTTTCCCACACTGATTACATTTGTAGGGTTTCTCTCCAGTATGTGTTCTTTTATGCACATGGAGACCACTAGGTTGTGAAAAGGCTTTACCACACTGATTACATCCATAGGGTTTCTCTCCAGTATGTGTTCCTTTGTGCACCTGGAGAATACTAGTGTTTGAAAAGGCTTTCCCGCACTGAATGCATTTGTAGGGTTTCTCTGCAGTATGTGTTCTTTTATGCACCTGGAGATTACTGTGGTGTGAAAAGGCTTTACCACACTCATTACATTTGTAGGGTTTCTCTCCAGTATGTGTTCTTTTATGCCTTTGGAGACTACTGGGGCATGAAAAGGCATTACTACTTTGGTTACATTCATAAAGTTTCTCTCTAGTATGTGTTCTTTTATGCATTTGGAGACTACCCTGTGGTGAAAAGGCTTGACAACAATGATTATAGTCACAGGACTGCTTTCCAGTATGAGTTCTTTCAGGCTTTCGGAGATCACTGCAACATACAAAGGCTTTATCACTTTGATTACATTGGTATGGTTTCGCTCCTGTTTGTGTTCTTTTATGCACTTGGAGATTTCCATGTTGGGAAAAGATTTTCTCACCCTCATTCCATTCATAGGGTTTCTCTCCAGCATGTGTTTTTCTATGTAGGTGGAGTTTACTGTGTTGCAAAAAGCCTTTACCACATTGATTATATTTGCATGGTTTCTCTCCACTCTGATTCCTTTTATGCCTTTGAAGATCAGTGTGATGTGTGAAGGCTTTACCACACTGGTTACTTTCATAGGGTTTCCCATAAACATGTGTTCTTTCATTCCTGCAAAGATAATTAGGATATGTGTAAGCTTTACCATAATCATTACAATGATGATCTATTTGTCAGTGTAAATTAAGGTTGCAATTTGGCATAACTGTAAAATAAAGGTTCATATTTACATTTTATCCCTTTGTTTACATTCATAGTTTCCCCCTTGATTGTGGGTGTTTTGTACCCTACAAGATACCATTGATCAGGAGAAACTTTATTACATGCCTCACTCATAGCATCATTTTTCCATAAGTGGTTCATCACATATTTAAAAAGGCCTAGAAGAACTCAGCTTTATCACAGTGAATGCATTCATTTAGTTGTAGTCATACTGATTTTGTAAAGTGAACCATCATAAACACAACAATTTCCAGAGGGCCTGTAATCATAGTGATTTTTTGTAGTGTGATTTA
The DNA here is from genome assembly GCF_030254825.1 of Meriones unguiculatus. Lineage (NCBI taxonomy): Eukaryota > Metazoa > Chordata > Mammalia > Rodentia > Muridae > Meriones > Meriones unguiculatus. The sequence continues at coordinate 1,909,018 of NW_026843580.1, read as the reverse complement.
TTTGACTTTATTTTCAATGAGTTTGGAAAACTAATTAAGTAATTAGTTTAATTATTAAAAATCCCCTACTCAGACTAGACTTTATGAATGTGATACAAGTTCATGATTTATTTGTTATTAATAATGAATGTATGAAAACATGAACAAATATTAATTTATACTGTGGTCACTATCATGTGTTCTATTGTACACAGGTATAGTGAAGTTTAGAATGCAATAACTTATGATAATATGCATCAGGAAAAAGCCCACTCAGGAAAAGTGAGATTTGGTGAATACTTCCCAAAAGTACCTCTACACAGATGTAATGATGGAGACCTACAAGATCATCACTGCTACTGGGGAGACAATGAATGCTCTTTAACATTTCATTAATAATTTATTTATGAATGATGATTAATAAATTAAATATAAATTTGCACCACATTCAGAAAGTTTGCACAAAATAAGGACTACTACACATCTTCTACTTGTTCTGGGAAAGAGAGGTATGTTTCTATTTTCCATATCCGTATGCTCACGTGAGTTGTATCACACTTTACAAAAAATAGTTATTTAAAAAAGAACAATGGGGGATCCAAGATGGTGGCAACCAGCGTACATCATATCTGAGAGGCCGAGGATCTGAAACTCTGAAATTGGTGAGTGGAGAGGCAGCTGAAGCCAGAACATCTACATCGCAGCTTCCTTGGCAAGAGGGGACAACACATGAGCTGAGACCATTTAGATCCATGTCATCCAAGGACTCCTCTGGGGACTGAGAGTGGTGAGCATTTGATCCCTGTGCACTTTCCCTTATCAGTTCTCCCTTCTCCTTAGCCGAGGCAGCCCACAGTACCCCGCAGCTCCTAGCAGAACACTCCCTGCTTCCTGACTAAGTCAGCAGGGGCAGGCCTCCTAAGTCCTCAGTGGCAGCTGCTGGCTATACCAGCCTTCCATGTCCCAGGTCCACAAGCAACTGTATTGGCCCTTCAGGGCCTCCCAGCCAGTGACTGTACCAGCTTCCCAGACCCTAACTGGAGGGCAGCTGGCTGTACAGGCCACCCAGGACTGCAGACTGCTGCAGGGTCTCCACAACGCTTCCCATAAGACATCTGTACCTGCCTCCCACTTCTGAAGCTGTGGCTGGACTCCCCCAGTGGACTGTTTTACCAGCTTCCAAGTTTTGCAGCTGCAGCACCACTGAGCTGATAGAGCTCCTACATCCAGATTTGCCCAAGCAGGGACACATCTGGGAGTAGAAAACAGGGGGAAAACCTGTGTTCTCTGTTTAGACCAAAGAGCTCTGAGCATGCCTTCAAATGAGTGCCTGCAGAGCCCCAGATCCAGGGTCCCTCTACTCTATCAGCCAGACATCAGATCCCTCCCACCCACACACCCACTGTAGACAACATTGGTATTCTTGGGACAGTGTTCTCAACATGGAAGCCCCGGTTCTGCAAATAAAAAAGTGGACTCCAGGCAAACAACTACTGGAGCCCATGCAGAGCTGAATACCAATGGCATGTAGACTACTGAGATATTTGGGGAATCTGCACATGTGCATTGTGTCTGCCAAATCTGGCAGTGTAAACAATCACTCTTGTGCATGCACTATCCCGGGCACCATATTCCAGGCATTTACACTATCTAGCACACTCTCCTTCAAGGCACCCTTCCATGTACACACTTGTTCAAACACATTTGTGCTTCTGTGCTGGTGGATATTCCAACACACACAGTCACACCTGTGGACCTCTCCCATCTTCCTGATGAATACTCCATATACCAGAGAAAGATGAAACCAGTCTGAACTATAGACTTCAAGAACAAAAAGTGAAGAATACGGATAAGCAGGTGGCCAGAGGTCTGCGCAGGAACACATCCAATAAAAAAAATCAGGACATCATGGCTTCAGCAGCAACCCCACAAATCAGTGGATACTTTAATTCATCAGAAACACAGGAAAATGATTTTGAAGCTATACTTATCCAGTTATTAGTGACACACAAAGGAATGAACAAATCTCTCAAAGTATAGCCACAGAAATGGAGGCAAATAAAGAGGAAATGACCAAAGCTCCTAAAGAAATACAGGCAAACATAGCCAAATGAAGAGGCACAAGTAGAGGCACAATTAGTGCCATATAGAGAGGAAACCATCAAAAACTAGAGACCATTGCAGAAAGAGAAGAATCCATGTTCAAACAGCAGAAAGGAAATGGTGCAAGGTGTGAAAACAGAATTAGAACCAATAACAAAAACACAAACAGAGAAACACCTGCAGCTGGAGAACTTCTAGAAAACATCAGGAACCACAAAAGTAAGCATCACCAATAGAATACAAGAGATGGAAGGGAGAATCTCAGGTACTTAAGATATGCTTGCAGCAACTTAAACTTCTCTCAAAGAAAAAGTAATATTAGAAATATTCAAAACACAATCATTCCAAGAAATCAAGGATACTCTGAGAAAACAAAATCTATATAAAGAAATAAGGAAGTTAAACAGCAAAAAATCAAGCAATCCAATTAAAATTGGAGTACAGAGCTAAACAGAGTATTCTCAATAGAGGAATATCGAATGGCAGAGCAACACTTAAAGAAATGCTCAACCTCATCAGTCATCAGAGAAATGCATATCAAAACGACCCTAATATTTTACCCTACACATATCAGAGTGGCTAGAATAAAAAACTCAAGAGACAATACTTGCTGGAGAGGTTGTGGAGAAAGGGGAACCCGCCTCCACAGTTGGTGGGAATGTAAACTTGTACAACCACTCTGGTGAGCAATCTGGCACTTTCTCAGACAACTAGGAATAGCGCTTCCTCAAGATCCAGACATACCACTCCTAGGCACATATTCAAAACAGGCTCAAGTATACAATAAGGACATTTGCTAAACAATGTTGGTAGCAGCCTTATTTGTAATAGCCAGAAGCTGGAAACAGCCCCGATGCCCCTCAGTGGAGGAATGGAAGCACAAATGGAGGTAATATAAAATAGACTATTACTCAGCAATAAGAAACAAGGAAAATGTTGCACCCGGTATATACTCACTCATACAGACATATAATATAGGATAAACCTACTAAAATCTATACACCTACAGAAAATAATCAAGAGGGAAGATTCTTCCTAAACTACTCAATTCCTATCCATAAAGACAAAGAGGATGGACATCAGAAGAAGGAGAAAAGAGAGAACAAGTCAGGAGCCTGACACAGAGGACCTCTGAAAGACTGCCCTGCAGACTATCAATGCAGATGCTGAGACTAATGGGCAACCTTTGGGCACAGTGCAAGGAATCTTAGGAAAGAAGTGAGAAACAGTAAGATATGGAGAGGACAGGAACTCTACAAGGAGAGCAAAAGAACCAAAAAATCTGAGCACAGGGGTCTTTCCTGAGACTGATAATCCAACCAAGGACTGTGCATGGAAATAACCTAAGACCCCTGCACAGATGTACCCCATGGTAGTTAAGTATCCATGTGGGTTCCATTGTAATAGGAAGAGGGATGTCTCTGACATGAACTGATTGGCCTGCTCTTTAATTACCTCCTCCAAAGGCGGAAGCATCATTACCAGGCCACAGAAGATGACAATGCAGCCACTCCTTATGAGACCTAATTGACTAGGATCAGAAGGAAGGAAAAGAAGACCTCCCCTATCAGTGGACTTGGGGAGGAGCATGCATGCAGAGGGTGGAGCAAGGGAGGGATTGGGACAGGAGGAGGGAGGGAACCACAGGGGAATACAAAAGGGAAAAAGTTTAATTAATAAAGAATAAAAAAAGAAAAAATCTAAGAATAATAGGAATAGATGGAAAAGAAGATTCCAGGCTCCGAGGTCCTGAAAATGTTTTCCAGAAAATCATGGAAGAAAATGTTCCCAACTTAAAGAAAGAGTTGTCCATTACCACAAAAGAGGCCTACTGGACACCAATAGACAGGGCCAGGATAGAAACTCACATCACATCATAGTCAAAATGTAATCTACATATAAACAAAATGAAGGAGAAAAACCACCTGATCATATCCTTAGATGCTAAAAAAGTATTTGACAAAAATCCAACACCCATTCAAATTTAAACTGTTGGAGAGATCAGGGATACAGGCCCGTATGTAAACATAGGGAAGGCAATATACAGCAGGCCTATAGCCAACATCAAACTAAAGGCAGAGAAACTTCAATCAATCCTACTGAAAACAGGGAGAAGGCAAGGCTGCCCACTCTCTCCATATCTCTTCAACACATTACTTGAAGTCCTAGCTACAGAAATAAGACAACTAAAGGAGAGAAGGGGATACAAATAAGAAAGGAAGAGGTCAAAGTATCACTAATCACAGATGATATGATAGTATACATGAGTGACCCCAAAAATTCAACCAGAGAACTCCTTCAGCTGATAAACTCCTTCAACAAAGTGGCTGGATACAAAATAAATGCAAAATAATCAGAAGCCCTCCTGTATACCAAAGACAAAAGGGTTGAGAAAGAAATTAGTGAAACAACACCCTTTACAATAGCCACAAATAACAAAGTACCTTGGTGTGACTTTAAACAAGCAAGTGAAAGACCTCTTTGAAAAAACTTCAAGTTCCTGAAGAAAAAAATTGAAGAAGATATCACAAGATGGAAAGATCTCTCGTGCTCATGAATCCATAGGATTAACATAGTGAAAATGGCCATCCTGCCAAAAGCAATCTACAGATTCAATGCAATTTCCTTCAAAATAGCACCGTAAATCTTGCAGACCTGCAAAGAACAATTCTCAACTACATATGGAAAAAGAAAAAAACCCAAATTGCCCAAACGATCCTGTACAACAACTGTTTGTCTGTAGGTATATCTATCCCTGTTCTCAAGCTATACTACACAGCCATAGTAATAAAAACTACATGATATTGGCATAAGAACAGAATGGTGGATCAATGGAACTGAATAGAAGACTCAGAAAAAAATCCACACGACTACAGTCACTTGATTTTTGACAAAAAAATCCAAAAGCATACAATGTAAAAAAGCAAGCACCTTCAACAAATGGTGCTGGTCTAACTGGATATCTACCTGCAGGAAAATGCAAATAGATCCATACTACCCACTCTGTACAAAACTAAAGTCCAATTATATCAAAGACCTCAACGTAAAACCAGACACACTAAATTAGTTAGAAGAAAAAGTAGTGGCAGAAAAGCCGACAGAATCAGAAAAATATTTGGCAGAATATGATACATGCATCTCTCACGAGACAAAAATGGAAATGAGCTTCTTAAGGGGTACTACATGAAGATGGAGGGAGTTTTACTGGGACAGGAATAGAAAGACAGGTTGGAAGGAGAGAACTGAGGTCAAGATCAAATGAGCCAGAGAATAAAAAAGACCTGAAGATTGGAAAAGACAGATGGAGTTAGTTTGAGACTATACAAAGCAATTAGGTGACAGCAGAAAAGCCAGATTTAATAAGGAAGCTATGAGAGGAGTTTGAGCCAGAAAAGCTGAAATGAAACAGCCATCTATGAGCTCAGAAAGAACAAGATAGGGTGTGTCTATTGAGCAGTAATTCTCAGAAGCCAAAAAACTGCTAGGCCTAAGGTAGGTTGTATGAAACCTAGAATCTGCCCTGCCCAGGCCTAGGGTAGCAGACAGAGGGGCAGTAATCTTTGGAGACCATGATTTATGGGTTGAATAAAAGTCCTTTTTACAGTAATATCTGTTTAGCAAAGGTTTCACTGTCTTCATTCATATCAAAATGCCTTGAAAACATAAGGAAGATAGCTTACATTGAGGAACATGAGTTTGGGAGAATTTAATATTCCTTAATACTCTAGAATATTGGATTCTTTACACTATTGCTTTCCTTTAAAACTCCTGTGACACATTGAAAATTTTTCACAGGCATATTTATATCAGCTTCCATGAGATAATTACCTTCCATATCTTCTAGAACGTTGACACTGTTCTTCAATATTATGGTCTTCCCAATTGTAGCCTAAAATATATACCAGAAAGAGTTGATATTTTATTGAAAATTAGGGAAAATTTAACTTTCTTTCTTCAGTGACCTTAGAAACATGATTGATTTACTCTTCCTCATTCAAATTGAAATTACATAAGAGCATGATTGAGAAAAATCAACAACAGATGTCCACTTTAACCAAATAGTGAAAGAAAATTCACTGTCTTACCTATGGCTGTAAGGTGCTGGTAGGTCTCTATCATCACATCTTTGTAGAGATTCTTCTGGGAAGGATCCAGCAAAGCCCACTCTTCCCGAGTGAAGTACACATTCACATCATCAATGGTGATAGAATTCTAAATTATCCCAAACATGGGTATAAGAGAAAGCACAATAGTGGCAACAATGTAAAAGTATACTTCATCGACAATATATTCATATAATTCTGGATCTTCCCTGAGTTACCTCCTGACAGAAAATTTCTGATGTACTCACCTGGTCATTTTAGAAGTAAACTAAATGAGGATGTTCATCTCATTTCTGCACCTTTTGAATAGAATATAGCCTTCCAAGAGAAATGTCAATTAACAGACATAAAGTAAGCAAGTCAAGGATGTTGATGAACAGTACAGACCGCAGATCACAAAATTGTATGCACAATTACTACTACAATAATTATGGACAAGCAGGATGTATTGGCTCATGACTTTAATTTCAGTTGTCAGGAAGCAGAGGTATGTGTATCTCATTTAGCTGGAAGCCTGTCTCGCACCAAAACAAATTTCATGATATCCAGTTGAGGTAGAGTTAAGGCCTTTATCGCTGCAAAAACCATTTAATTAAGAAAGATTCAAAGAACTCCATGGTATTTCTGAAGATCCTACAAAGAATTATTTACTCAATACAGTTCTGTATCTATCTTCCAGAAACCTGACGTGTCCCAGTTTAAACTCTAATATGAATGAGAACTTACTAAAAGGGAATGAGTGTTCAAACAGGTACAAATGCACAGGTGAAAACATTAGTACTGGAATAGTTGTTCATTAATGAGCAACATAAGGCAGTTGAGGTGGATCAGCAATGAAAAGCTCTTGTTGGTCTGGATATAACTGGGCTCAATTGCCAGTGCTTACATGGAGGCTCACAACTACACATTCCACCAAATTCTGAAGTTCGGAGGCCATCTTCTGACTATTGTGAGGACCAGGTACACAAGAGTTTCATAGTCACACATACAGGCAAAATACTACTGATATTACCTCATTTAAATATTCAAAAGAAACACAAGAGGTAGGAAGAATGTCACACACCTGCAATCCAATGACACAGAATTCTCAGGCAGTATTAATGTCATGAATACATGACATCCTGAGAATAAGAATATACTCTCTGGCAAATATTAAAACATACGTGTGGATTTGGATCAGTACAATAGCATATGCTAGGCCATGTTTGCATGGAGACTAAAGCAGTATACTGGGGATCTTCCCCAATATCGTTGTTACTACAAACCCAATTCTAAGAATCTTCCCTAGTGCTCCAACTGAACACATGTGGCTCTTTTCCCTCCATACCATCCAGCAAACATAACACCATGAATACACTAGCCAAGCAGGTCATTAAAATAGCAACACTCATCCAACACACTTTGTGAAACTTCAGAGTGCTAACAGTACCCCAAGAACAAAACTCCCACACATCAAATCAGCACTTGGTCCTATAATTGCCCCAAACCCAGATGCCTCGACACCAGTTTAGGAATAGATTCAAGAAGAGTCAGGCAATATGTCACCACCTGAGCTCAGCTATATTATCACAGCTGGGACTAACTATCTGAAAATTACAAAACTTTTTACAGAAACATAAAGGAACATATCTTCTCATCATTACATGAAACATCCTCTATAATTGACCACATACTCAGACACAATGCAAGTCCTAAGAGCAAATTGAAATAACATCCTATATCCTATCAAACCACCATGGCTTAAAGCTGGATGTATATATAGCATCAGAAAGTACACAAAGCTTACAAACTCATGGAAAGTGAATAACCTTCAACTAAGTGAAAAAAATGGTTTCAAACAAAAAAAAAATATTTAAAGAATATAAAATTCAATGAAAACGAATATATATCACATGAAAACTCATAGAATATAATGAGGAATGAAAAATGATGCTAAGAGGAAACTTCATAGCACAAAGTGTCTACATAAAGATATTAAAGAGGATTCATACCATCAAGGTAAGTGCAGACGTGAAAAGACTAGAACAAAAATATGTAATCACACAAAAGGTGTAGACATCAAGAAATTATCAATTTTAGGTAAAAAATAAAAAGAAGAGAAAGAATCCTTGAAATAAAGTTTTGGGTTTTTGAGAAAAATCAACAAGACAGACAAACTCTAGTCAAAACTAACTGAAAGAGAGAGAGAATATATCAAATCACAAAATCATAAACTGTATTAAGAATAAATCCCACTCATGTTATGTGAATGTGTTTTTCTTTTAACCCCAGGTGTGGAGCACGAGGCTGCTTCAGTTTGCCCACAGCTGTTACTTATGATTGTCTCTAGGAGGCCTGAGGTTTTGCCACCTGCACATAGTTTAATTCTGAGTCTTCTGAAGAGGGTACACATGCCAGAGGCATGAGGGTGCCTGGGGTCTTTGAAGAAGGAAGAAGCTGCTGCTCTTCCTGATGCTGTTCACCCACACTGCTACTCTGTTTGTCACTGCTGGTTTGTTGGACTGCTGGATATACTGGTGACTAACAGGCATTGCCCCAAAGATCCTGGCCTCCCTAAACCTCACAGAGCAGCTTAAAGAGACCTATAACTCTTTCCCTTCTCGATTTTGTTCTCTTTTACCTAGCTGGGGTGTTAGAAGGAATAAGGTTTGGAAGAGAGGTAGAGTTTTAGAAATGAATAAATAAAACAGTTTTAATAAAATAGTTCCATTTGCTCTTTGAGTGGACTTCTGGAATCCAGATGACAGAGACTGGTAATGCCCTAAAGAAGTCAATGACGCTAACCAGCATTAAGTAGCTGTAGAGATACAAGCTCCTTGTTTGTACTAACCTGTTTCTCTCCTGTCTAGAGCAGTGGGGTGGAAGGGAGGTAGAGGCATTTAAGAACCGTAAATAAAGTAAGTTTTTGAAAAAGGAAAGCCTACAGTTTTGCTCTCAGCAATATGAAATATAAATCCTTATTGAAAAAACATAAACTCATGTCACATTTTGTGTTTTCTTTTCATAGCTTAAATTGTGGCATCCCTGCTCATTTCATTCCAAAGCAACACTTTTGCTTCTACTGGTGGAGGATGAGAGATCAGGGGACTCAGACAGCACCATCCATCTCAGCGCTGCCCTTCCATTCTAGGAACAGACAGAGCCTGATAAAAAAGTAGTTTAGTAAAATGTTCCACTCTCCATGGGTACATGTTTATTTTACAAGTCACAGAGACCTGCATGTATACATTTCATTACCCTATCACTGTCCAATGCAGCCATTTTTACATCACAGCTGATAATTCTTGCTGCAAGCCTCAGTCAAACGCAAACAGTAACAACAACTGAAGCTAAAAGGGGCTATGAATTTGAAAGAAAGTAGTGGCAAATGGGAGGGGAATGAAAAAATAAAAATTAAGTAACATGACTCTTCCTAGGTATGGTGGGGAGAAAGTTTATTATAGATAGAAAGGCACACCCACAGGCCGGAACATCCAGGAGAGCCCAAGGTGAACACAACCCTAAGACATGGGAGGACAGGGAGGAGAGGAGAGGGGCACGCCAAACCATGAGACTAAGACAGTAAATAGATGAAACAGATCAGGTAACCAAATTGGGTAGATAACAGAAAGAAAGGCAGCTGGCTAACGGGCCTGAGCCCTGGGCTAGAGGGCAGTGTATGCCTGCCATAGCCTATAAACAGGGAGGGACTCAGCGATGCTGGGAAACCTGGTAGCTAATTCTGCTCTGGACTGTTAAATAGGCACCTCAGCCATTTGTCCAAGGATTTCAGTCTTAACAGTGCCAGGTCACCGTATCCAGTCTGGTCACAGTCCATCCCACTTATAACACGTGGGACTCAGAGTGCTCAGCATTCCTAAGGGTAGGACAAAGGACCTCACAAGCACCTCCTGCTGCTCAGCCTCCTGCTCCACCACCACGTTGCCTGCCTCGGCCACACACTCACCATGTCGTCTCTTTGGAAGTCGCCTGAAATCCCCTCACAGGAACCAGCAGCTGAGCTCAGACTACAGAAGGCAGAACATTCCAGACAGCTCAGCTTCCAAACGGAACCTGAAACCTTGCACCCGGAAGATCCTTCCTCTTCCTCTGAGTACAGGATTCGTCTGGAAGTCCTGATTGGCCAGTGAGTCTTGAGCGACATGAGCACATCCCATAGGGTCACAGTGTACTGAAGAGACAAAGCATAGTACTTCCTGGCCCAGGAGGAATGAATTCATATTTGCTAATTACAAAGAGCAATGAGACCCTGGCTTAGGGAGGAACCTGACCTTGGAAAAATCTATGCTCCAGGCAGGGATCTTGGATCCATGACTTGAACTTTGCATCCATATGTGGAGAATCAAGGCCACATCTTTTCCAGATCTGCAGAGATTTCGTTGTCAGTTGAATTTTGCCTGTTGTCTAATAGCCTACCCTTCTGTCTTCAGGCAATCAGGAATCATTTTCCCTTCTCCTCCTCCTGAAATCAAGGTGGATAGCTTGAACAATCCATTACTCAACTTGCAGTGGAGTAAACAGTCTATCCACATGAGGAAGGCTACCCAAAATACTAACAATTTAGAAAGATTTTAGGAAGCAAAATGAGATTGTTCTGTGACTTCACACTGAGGTCCGCTAAACTGAAGCTACTTTTCCCCTGGTAGGAGAAAAGCAGCAAACAGATGATACACAATTTGGATCAAGCATGTCTTCCTCTGTGAGACTGTGAAAACAAACAAACAAGAAACTGGAAAAACACTGTGGTATCAGCAACGGATGTGTAAGTGAACAGAACAGATAGACTGAATCTCTCTATGGATGTAGAAACTGGATCTATAAGAATTACCCACAGTTTCTGGTCCACCTAATCCAACAATCCCTGTCTGCAAATGGAAATTTGAAAAATTCAGTAGCCACTTAGACCATGTAGCTGGATGTCTCAGCTGGTCTTTAGTAGATCCCAGAATTCCAAAAAGTAGGCTCTACTCCCAGTTCCAAAAAATATGACCTTGATAGCCAGAGTTTGAGCAAGCAGAAAACAAGAAAGAGCTATCATCTTCAATGGAGTTTATATGTGTACACTGCTATCAGAAATGTGGTTTACATGAAAAAGATATCTTTTCACTTCAAATAATCCAGATTAATCGCCAGGCAGTAATGGTGCATGCCTTTAACTCCAGCAATCCAGAGATAGAGGCAGGCATATATCTGTGACTGAAAGGCCCACCAGGTGTACAGAGGGTGTTTGAAGGCATACATGGTTACACAGAGAAATCCTGCCTTGAAAAAGCAAAATAAAAAAAAATAAATATAAATAAAAACAAAATCAAGATTAAAGAAGGGGTTTTCTACTTCACAATACCCAACTGCTAGGGATTTAGTTCACAGAACTAGCATAAATAGTGGCCACTACCATGACCTTGGATGGTCTCAAGAAACCTCTACCCAAATTTCACCTGGGAAAATCTGACCCTCTTTGGGACTTGATGATCAGTAACAATCTGGTTTTAAAAGACTCAAGATTGTATCAGACTGGATCCTGTTGGCTATGCAATTCACACCCCCTAATTATGAAGGGATTGGTTTAATTGAAAATTGTACCATTGAAGATGTTTCCAGCAGTTTCGAGGGCAGTGTGCTGGGACATAACTGACTCTTCAATCAGTGTCAGAACAAGGAGTTTGTTAGGGACAGGTACTATCGTCCAATTGGGATCTCTGTAACATTACCCTGAGTGTTCCATCCTGTCAGACCAACACATACTTGAGTCCACCCAGCCAGGGATGGCGGGCTTGTGACACTGGGCTCACTCCTCACCTTTATTGCAGCATTCTGAACAATGCCCCAGGTTTGTGTATTCTAGTTCAACTGGTTCCATAGATTATACATCATTCAGAAGATAAAATAACTAATGTCCTTTTGGGAATGCCAGGAACACTGAACTGACTCGGTTCAAATGAGAACCTATGTCCTTTACTCTGGCTCTTATCCTAAGTGCAGGCTTGGCTGGGGCAAGAACAGGAATTGCAGTTTTAGCAGTTCAGAGTAAAAATTGTAATGCTTTAAAGGCTGATATAGACCAAGATATTCAATGCCTAGAAAATTCAATCTCCCAACATGAAAGAAGTGTTGACTCTTTGGCTGAAGGGGTTCTAAAAATAGAAGAGTGTTAGGCCTTCTATTTTTACAACAAGGAGGCTTATGTGTGGCCTTAGAAGAAGAATGTTGTTTTTATGTCAACCACTCCGGAGTTATCAGAGAAACTTTAACTAAGATCAGAGAAAGTCTAGAACAAAGGTAAAGAGAAAGAGAGGAATCTAAAGGATGGTTTGAGTCTTGGTTTGATGCACCCCCCTGGCTGACGACTCTAATAACTACTCTCCTGGATCCTCTTTTTATTCTTGTAGTACTTTTTGCCTTTGGTCCTTGCACCTTAAAGAAGCTTCTACAGTATGAAGCAGAGATTGGGAACAATACAGTTAATGGTTATAAGATCCAACTACCACTAATTGCATGAAGGATCCCATGATTATTCATGAGAAGTTTCTAGTAGAGGGGCAAATGAGAGAAAAAGAGCTGAACTAAGTCTTTCTTTTTTTCAGATTCCATTTTGAATGGCCCTGTCCTTTAAGTGACCCAAGTTCTCCCACCAGGAACCCTTGTGTGTTTGCATCAGACTTGTGTTATTGGTGGTCTCTTGGGGAGGGTCTCAAGATAAAGTATAACACCAGCACACAATTACCTGTAATAAAGAAACCTCTAAGTCTGTACAACTTGTGCAGGCAGATACATTTGATGATGTAACAGATACATTTGATGATGTAACAGAGTCAACCACGTGTTGTTGATTGTGAAGTAATGAAAGGCTCTTTGACAAGTGCTGAGGCTTCTGTGATTCAGCCAGAATACTTGAAGACAGGTGAAAAGGAGGCATCCATAAGACTCATAGCAGTACAGAAACCAGCATGTTAGCGAAGCCATGAGAAGAGCACCAATAATAGTAGTAAATATTTGTTTGTTTGTTTGTTTTAGGATTAAAACACAGGATTCCATTGTGCTCAAGGTCAGTGTGGTGGTTTGAATAAGAGTAGCTCTCAAGGCTCCTGTGTCTGAATGCTTGACATGTTGGGAGTGGCAAGGTTGAGTAGTGGGGCCTTGTTGGAGAGGGTATGGCCTTGTGGGAGGAAGTGTGTCACTGGGAAGGTGGGATTTGACTTCTCATATGCACAAGCAGGCTTGGGTTACTCTGCAACTGACTGATCAAGATTTAGAACTGTCAGCTCCTTCTCCAGCCCCATCTCTGCCTGCCCACTGCCATGTTTCCCTCCATGGTAATCATGGACTAAACCTCTGCAAATGCAGCATGCTCCTATTCAATCTTTTTCCTTTCTATGTGCTTCCAAGATCACCACATGTTTTCATAGCAACAAAACCATAAGAAGAGTTAGCTCACCTTCAATGGATGGTGAGCTCAACACTCATTATTCACATGGCCCTGTGGGATAAATGGTTTAGATGAGTCCAGTCAGACTCCCTTTTCTTTATAAAAGCATGTTAGTTTGGCCTGGATACAGGAGGAGAAGATTTCTATGGCTGGGGAACAAAGGAAAGAATACTGTTGTCTCAATCAGAAACTGTGGAGTCCATATATCTTAGCACAGGAACTGCAACTGTGGAAGCAAAGCCTTGTCATCCAGAGGTTGTACCTCCTCAGTACACAGACACAGAGGTTCCCTGACCCCACTGTATTGTGGTTGACTGTGACAGGGCTGAGTTCAGATGGATCTGGGAAATTTATATTGAGAGACCAAAAAGATTAAAAATTAGCATCTATTATTAAGGGCTGAACTATGTGGGTGGAGAAGTCTGTTGATGCCCTTAGGGGCAGGACCGCCTTACTGCCTTCTTTCCCCACCTACTAGAGATAACAGTTGCTAGGAAACTGGCCCATCCCCCTAGGGAGGGACACCAGGTCAGTATGGTCTGGGGACCTTCCTATAGCCAATCAATTCAAAATGTAACATTTTGACCAATAGATGCTTGCCAGGCAGGAATTGCCCCTGCCTTGGGGGCAGAATCTATAAATCACCCAACTAACCTGGGGCAGCGCGCTCAGCTCCCACCACTTTGGCGGTGGGGCTGTGTGGGCCCGAGCTGCAGCTTGTAATTTTCAATAAAAAGACCCTCATGTGTTTTGCAACGGAGTCGATTCCAGGAGATCTTTTGGGGGCTCGTGAGCTGGGTATGACAATATGAGCTGGGATTTAATACTTTGGGAAACACGTTTTCTGAAATAGTTTATCATAAGTAAAATATTGGCAGTTTGTGTGTGTGTATGTGTCACTTTTCCTCAGGAAAGCATTGTCATATGGCATTGAAGACAGTCAAAATTAACCACCCCAAGAGACTGCCATTAACTGCAGAGCTGACCTAAATGTTCCCATCTTTTTCTGTGGGGACTGGTCGGGAGGGAAACTACAGATAATGATACACACACAGAGGATAGAGACTTGAACCAAAGTCTGAAGCCTGGATTGGAACCTAAATTGGAAGCCTTGCAGTGTTCAATCTGTCCCTAGTCAGGGTAGGGCAGGTGAGATGAAGGAAGCCTGTCACACAGCAAGAGAGGAGTTGGCTGTCCTGTGCTAACAGGAAATGATTTTTCTCTTCAGTTTATCTGTTTCTACTTTCTCTTTCTCTAGAGCTATCTCTACCTAGGTGGCTCACCCATGTTGGTTTACATTTTGCTCAATGTCTTTTTATGAGATTTCTTGCACCCAAATTTCATATCAAACACATGTCTCAAACCTGAGATGACCCAATTACCAAAGCAGTACTTTTTGGTTATCTATAGCATTTCTTAATTTTGGTGTATGTACAGGTGTTTCCTGTTGCCCTGGTAATTTCCTTGGATCACTGTCACTGTAATGTCTAGAGACCTGCACCCCAGGGGTTCTTTTACTCAGCTGGAGAATTGTCAAGGTACAAGGCCATTACAGAAGCTGGTGGGAGGCATTTATCTTTAGAGGATAATTCAGGTGGTTCCTTAACTGACTTACCTTCTGAGACTAAAATATGAATTGCTACAAATAATTGCCCAGACAAGACTACCTTTTCTCTTCATCAGGAGGATGTGCTTGTAAAAAGGGAACTTTCCTAGTTGGAAGAAAAACAGTTTCTCAATAGCAAATGCACTTACTTTTATCCTAAAGAATGTGGTGACTGAATTTTTTTCCTCCAAAATTTGTGGTCAGAGCTCACAATATCCTTCACAATGTGAGTATGAAAGGATCTGGTACATATGGAAAGAAGGAGGAAGGGGAAGGAAGACATTGCTCCAGGGAAAGAAAGGTCACTGATCCTGGTCATCAAACACCTAGAAAACAGTCATGTTCCTGGGAAGGAAGTATATTATGCTGAATGGAGAACATGTTGAGATTTGACTTCCATATGTTAAATACAAGTTTTACACTCTTTGAGAGAAAAGACTTAAGGTTGATATTTCTTTTTATATTCATTTTAATTTTTATATTCATTTTAATTCTCAATCACAGTCCTCTGTTTCCTCTCCTTCCTGTGCCTCACCCTATTTGTCCCTCCTCTTGTCCTCAATAAAGGGAGCCCTTTTCTACCTACGACACATCAATACATATCAAGACTGAACTCCTCATCTTCAGGCCAGGCAAAGCAGCCTGGTAAAGATGAAGTAGTGAAAATCAGGTAACACAGTCTACGTCATAGATAGCACTTATTTCTTACAAGCATCTGTATGGCTGCATCTGTAGAAACCAGAGATTAACTGGAGAAGCATAGTAGGCTATTCTGATCTACCCCATGTCTGGAGAAAACTCTAAAGAGGGATGCCTCTCTATCTGGAAAAAAAGAATCTCAGTTCCTGGAAAGTCAGTAACCCATTTCTTGGCATATCTGTGTTTTTCAATTGTTGCTGTGTTAGCTTGTGGTTTTCCTACTGAGATGATTAAGATGGCTAATACATTGGTTTTAAATTGTTAAAAATTCTTATACCTTGTCTGTGTGTGCTCCTTAGCTTTAGCTATCAATGTTCTATAGCTTAGCATGATGTGAGGGAGTACCAACGGGGATTCCCCAGATGACAATCTCTTGTGGCTATGTTTGTGGGTGAATACAGTTGTTGTGAATGCAATGGTAAACTCCAGGCACTGATGGTCTAAATTTATCTCAACACATGGTGTGGGCTTGTTAAGAAAACATACAGAGAAGTAGACAGTCACCTTGTAAAAGAACATAGCAAGAAACAGTGTTTCATCATAATCCATGCCTTCATTTGATAGCCTGAGTTTCATTTTTGAGCTCCCTCAATGTTTGGGGCCTGCCAACATCAGCCAAAGAAGCCAACTTATCACCTGAGTCATTTTCGGTTCGTGGAGTTAATGAAAACAACAGAGTGGAAAGGAAGAACAAAATTTGTACCCTCAAAATATGCTTGTCATTGTTAGAAAATTTGAATATTATCGGTTTAACCAATACACAATATATAAGAAATCTAGATATCAAAAGCCACTTAATGCTTAACTTGGAGCTTAATGTTTTATTCCAGGAAGTACTGAGAGAAGATAGTGGCAAGAGAAATACAAGCTGTGGATGTCAAGGTAAGGAGGATTCAGTGGAAAATAAACTGTGAAAATTTAGCTAGAGATTACATGATGGTTTGAATGATGATGGCCTAATATGCTTATGTAATTGAAGGCTTGGTGCTCAGCTAATGGAACTGACTGAGGAAATTTAAAGAGATAAAAGAATAATTGGATGGGGTGTGTCACCCTGTGAGGTCTAAGTGTGGCCCCACTTCAAAAAGAATACGGTTAGAGGGACAAACTTGTGAAAGAGGTGTCACCACACAATCTTCTATTTTCTGAGTTACAGGGCCAGTTGAGGACACTGTGCTGGTGGAGTTCATGGAGATGTGTGCATGTGGGAATGTGTTTTTGTATGTGAGAGAGACAGAGAGAAAACAAGAGAACAAGCACCCAAAGGGCCTGGGACTGTGTTGTGCCCCTAGGATGATGTATGTGTTATAGCTATGTAAGTCCCCCAAGTCTGTGTGTGAATCACTCAGTCAGAAGAAATGGGAGGCTGTGTCCATGGAAGATACGATTCAGCATTATCTTTTGTGAAGTCCTGAGTGAGTTTTCCTAAACAACGAGCCATCTTCTTAGCCCTAAAAGAGCCACTTCTTAAAGTTTTGTATATCTTTCATTTATTTGGATGTTTTGTATGCATATGTCCTTGTGTCATACTTGGAAAGGCCAAGGAAGACATCAGATTCTTTGGGATTCATTTACAGGGTATACGTAGCTAGCTTGTGATTCCTGCAATGGAACCTGTCTTCTATAACAACACCCAGTGCTAGTAACTCCCATGCCCTCTATAGACAATTTTTATTTAAAGTTATTTTTACAGGTGTCAATTAAAATATATTACAGCATTTCCCCCATTGTTGTCCTTTCTTTACCCTGTTCCAAATTCTTTCCTTCCAATGTCTTAAAAAAGAATGTGTGAGTAAGTATGGACCAATATACATAAAAAAAAAAAACTTACTGAGTCCATTTATATGGTTTGTGTGGGTAAGGGTTTGTGTGCTTAACCCTTTATATAGGATATATAAATATGGAACTCATCAGTGCCTGAGACCAATTCTCCCACTTCCAAGACTGTTCTAATCTTCAATGCCCAAAATGAGTCTGACTCTGAAGGGACCAAAGCTGTCTTGGACAGGAAACATTAACAAGCAAGGGGTGACAAATTCTTTACGTTACAGATGATGCTGGCATAGCATTGAAGTTCTGGAGCTGTAGGGAGGACTATGCACATTGATCTTAGCCAATCACTCTCCCTTTGTTCTGTGGACGACCCATTATATCATTGATTTAGGATGTTTCCTTGGATGATACGCTGATGGCATGGCCTGGGTGTTCTGGAGCTGTAGGGAGGACTATGGACATTGATCTTAGCCAATCAGTCTCCCTTTCTTTTGTGGACCATTGGCCTAGGATGTTTCCTTGGATTACTTTGACATTTTGAAACTCTTGCCTCCTCTTTCTGAACACCATGACTAAAGGCCTGTGTTACCATGCCTGGCTTAGGTGGTTTTAACCTCCGTGATTTAATAGAATGTTGGGATGAGTCTAACACATAGTTACACTTAAGTATATTGAGAACTTACTTATATCTATGAAGCTGGTTTTTACTATCTGTTGCATAATGATAGAACTCTAATCTACTATGATGAGCATTAAAAACACAATTGTAAAGAAAAACAATTTTCTTTAAAATTAAAAAAGAAGATTTCAAGACAATCAACTCTAAATGAAGAACACTTTCTTTCTATTACTGTAGTTAGGACTAGAGCCTGTTTCCTACCTACCATGACTATTTGGACTCAGTGACTCATTCTCAAAAATCCCATTGAAAGAACTATATTATTGAGGTAGACAATGCCCAAATATCCTGTAGACACTAGGGAGGCAAGTTAAGCAGATCTAGTATGTACACTAAGTTCCAGGAAAGCCTGAGAATCATACTGAGACTATTCGTTCAACTAAAAAACAAGAGCGAGAACAATGTTTGAAAAAAAATTATTTTTAAGTATTTATTTATCACAATTTATTCATTTTGTATCCTGGCTGTATCCCTTTCCATCTCCACCCATTCCCACCCACTTTCCCCATTTCTACATGTGCACCTTCCCTAGTCCTCTGATAGGGGGCTAAAGAAAATAGAGAACATAATGGTTAAAACACAAATTATTAGTGAAAACTGGAAACATTAACATATTTATTCAGTGTTAATAATTTTGACCATTGGGAGGAGGGGCAAGATGGCGGAGCCGGGAGGACTCTCATTCTGAGCAGCAGCACAGCAGGATCAGCACAGTGACCAGCAATCAGAACTCTCAGCCATAAAACACAGTCATTGTGTTTCCCAGGTGAGAGGATACCCCACGGTGGGGGATTCAATCAGCTTTTAACTCACCCGGCTAAACCGCGGAAGAGATCCAGGTTCCGCCAGACGCTTGGCTGCCGGCCGCCAGCCCCAGCCCAGAGCCACAAGCCAGTGTCTCTGGTCACGGTCCCAGACTGAACCGTGGGCACCACACTATCAGAGACTGGAATTTTCAGTCGAGAGATAACCCCAGGGTACAGGAAACAATTGGGACCGGCCTTAGGTCACCCAGACATCCCCTGGAAAAGACTCGGGTGGGTTCCACGGGCACCCCAGGAGCCAGCCCGGAGCCAGAGCTGGGGACCCAGGTTCCGGCACAGAGCCCTGCCTGCCTGCGCACCTGATTCGCCGCCAGAGATAGAAACGGCGGGTCTGATCTCAGAGCACTCAGCTCACCCCCGACCTGAAAAGGTCCCTGGAAAATTACCCAGCTCAGGGAGCCACTCAGGCTCCCAAAAGCCGCAAAGGCAGACACAGGCAGTTTCTGCGCACCAGACAGCTGGCAGAGACTGAGCCGCCATCACACAGCTGTGCTCCAGGCACAGGCAATTTCTGCGGCCAGCCAGCTGGCGGACACTGAGCAGTGTGCACCAGGGCAAAAAAAGACACTAGGAGTCTGTGTCTCCAGAGAATCCACGGGGAAGGAAGGAAACTGTACTGATCTAAATCACCCAATCCTTCCCTAGAAAAAGTCTAGCAGTCTAGTGGGGCCGAGGCGCCAGCACTCAGCTGTGCTCCAGACACAAGCACAAACAGTTGAGGCGCTCCTGATGTCCAACTGGGTCACAGCAGCTGATCATTAAATTTGCAACAAGAAACCCAGAAACAGGGCAGCTGCCCTCAGGACTTCCCTGGGTGAGAGGAGAACCCTCTCGACTAACAAAGACCACAGTTACCACTCAGGTCTATATCCCTGAGGTGAGCAACTCCTGAAAAAACACCAGCCATCCAGGGACTATACCCAAAAAGCTGAGAAGACATCCTTCAGGAAAAACCAGCTTTCTGCAAAGGGGATTCTCTCTACCACAGGATCCCCAGGAACCACCAGAAAATAACCCCAAACACCTAAGATAACACAATGGGTAGAGGCCAGCGTAAAAGCTCAAGCAACAAAAGACAGAGCAATATGGCATCTCCAGAACCCAGTTACCCAGGGGCAAGTAGCCCTGGACACCCCACCATAACTGAAATCCAATAAGATGAACTAACAAGTATGCTCATGAAGATGATAACAGAGGAAACAAATAAGATTCGTAAAGACATAGAGGAAGATAAACTCAAACAGAATATTGCCATCCGTAAAGAAATAGAGGAAGCTGCAGCCAAACAGTTTATGGCCTTTAGAAAGGAAATGCTTAAAACACTGAATGAAATGATAGAAACAGAGTTGAAGGAACTAAAAGAAAAACAGGAAAATACAATCAGACAGGTGAAGGAAGTAAACAAAACAACTCAAGACCTGAAGATAGAATTGGAAAAATTAAAGAAAACACAAATGGAAGAAATAATGGAAAGGAAGAATCTAAGGAAGAAAACAGGAACTGCAGAGGTAAGTATAACCAACAGACTACAAGAGATGGAAGAAAGAATCTCAGGTGTAGAAGATACAATGGAGGAAATCGATGTATCTGTCAAAGAAAATGGTAAATCTGAAAAATTCCTGACACAGACCGTCCAAGAAATGCAAGACAATATGAAAAGACAAAACCTAAGAATAATAGGTATAGAGGAAAAAGAAGACTCCCTTCTGCAAGGCCCAGAAAATATTTTCAACAAAATCATTGAAGAAAATTTCCCCAAGCTAAAGGAGAGGCCAATTAGAATACATGAGGCCTACAGAACACCCAACAAATTTGACCAGAAAAGAAAATCCTCCCGCCACATAATAATCAAAACAGTAAGTATACAGAACAAAGAAAAAAATTACTAAAAGCTGCAAGGGAAAAAGGGCAAGTAACATATAATGGCAAACCCATTAGAATCACACCTGACTTTTCAACGGAGACTATGAAACCCAGAAGGGCCTGGACGGATATCATGCAGACCCTAAGAGAACACAGATGTCAGCCCAGGCTACTATACCCAGCAAAACTCTCAGTCCTCATAGATGGAGAAAACAAGATATTCAATGACAAATACAAATTTCAACAATACCTACACACAAATCCAGCATTACAGAAGACACTGGAAGGGAAAATGCAACCCAAGAAAGCTAGCTACATTCCAGAAAACACAGGAAATAAATAACCTCACTTCAGTAAAACAAAAAGCAACCAAGCACACAACCTGATGACCACAGCCAACATCAGAATCAAGAGATCTAACAGCCACTGGTCATTAATCTCTCTCAAAATCAATGGACTCAACTCTCCAATAAAAAGACACAGATTAACAGAATGGATACGTAAACAAAACCCAGCAATCTGTTGCATACAAGAAACACACCTAAGACACAAAGATAGACATTACCTGAGGGTAAAGGGTTGGAAGATGACTTTCCAAGCAAACGGACCCAAGAAGCAAGCAGGAGTAGCCATTCTAACATCTGATAAAATAGACTTTCAACCAAAATTAATCAAAAGAGATGGGGAAGGACACTTCATACTCATCAAGGGAAAATTCCACCAGGAAGACATCACAATCCTGAACATCTATGCCCCAAATACAAGGGCACCAACATTTGTGAAAGAAACATTGATAAAATTTAAAGCACATATAGATCCACACACATTAATAGTGGGAGACTTCAACACCCCACTCTCAACAAAGGACAGGTCAAACAAACAGAAATTAAACAAAGAAACAATGTCTCTGACAGAGGTCATGAATCAAATGGACCTAACAGACATTTACAGAACTTTACACCCAAGCACAAAAGGATTTACCTTCTTCTCAGCACCTCATGGAACCTTCTCCAAAATAGACTACATAGTGGGTCACAAAGCAAGCCTTAACAGATACAAGAAGATTGAAATAATCCCATGTATCTTGTCTGATCACCATGGAATAAAGCTGGACCTCAACAATAACAGAAATAACAAAAAGCCTACACACATGTGGAAACTGAACAACTTGTTACTAAATGACAGTTGGGTCAGGGAAGAAATAAAGAAAGAAATTAAAGTCTTTCTAGAAATCAATGAAAATGAAGACACAACATACCCGAACTTGTGGGACACAATGAAAGCAGTGCTAAGAGGAAAGTTCATAGCACTAAGTGCCTTCAAGAAGAAATTCGAGACAGCTCATTCAAGCACCCTAATGGCTCACTTAAAAACCCTAGAAAAAGAAGAAGCAGACACACCAAGAAGGAGCAGAAGGCTGGAAATAATCAAACTCAGGGCTGAAATCAATCAATTGGAAACAAATAAAACAATTCAAAGAATCAATGAAACCAAGAGCTGGTTCTTTGAGAAAATCAACAAGATCGACAAACCCTTAGCCAGGCTAACTAAAAGGCAGAGAGACACCACCCAAATCAACAAAATCAGAAATGAAAAGGGGCATATAACTACAGACACTGAGGAAATCCAAACAATCATTAGGACTTACTTCAAAAGTCTATATGCCACAAAATTTGAAAATCTAAATGAAATGGACAATTTGCTTGATCGATTTGACTTACCAAAGCTGAACCAGGACCAGGTAAATCAACTAAATAGACCTATATCCCCCAAAGAAATAGAAGTGGTCATCAAAAGTCTCCCATCCAAAAAAAGCCCAGGACCAGATGGCTTCAGTGCAGAATTCTACCAGACCTTCAAAGAAGAGCTAACACCAATTCTCTTCAAACTATTCCACAAAATAGAAACAGAAGGAATATTACCAAATTCATTCTATGAAGCCACAGTCACCTTGGTACCTAAACCTCACAAAGACTCAAAAAAGAAAGAGAATTTCCGGCCAATCTTCCTTATGAACATTGATGCAAAAATACTTAATAAAATACTTGCAAACCGAATCCAAGAACACATCAAAGATATTATCCACTATGACCAAGTAGGCTTCATCCCAGGTATGCAGGGGTGGTTCAATATACGGAAATCCATCAATGTGATCCACCATAATAACAAACTGAAAGAAAAAAACCACATGATAATCTCCCTAGATGCTGAAAAAGCCTTCAACAAAATCCAACATCCATTCATGTTCAAAGTATTGGAGAGATCAGGGATACAAGGCACATATCTAAACATAGTAAAGGCGATATACAGCAAGCCTATAGCCAACATCAAAGTGAATGGAGAGAAACTTAAAGCAATCCCACTGAAATCAGGGACAAGACAAGGCTGCCCACTCTCTCCATATCTCTTCAACATAGTGTTGGAAGTCCTTGCTAGAGCAATAAGACAGTTGAAGGAGATCAAGGGGATACAAATTGGAAAGGAAGAAGTGAAATTATCACTATTTGCAGATGATATGATAGTATACGTGAGTGACCCCAAAAACTCTACCAGGGAACTCCTACAGCTGATAAACACCTTCAGCAAAGTGGCAGGATACAAAATTAACTCAAAAAAATCAGTAGCCCTCCTGTATACAAAAGACAAAAGGGCTGAGAAAGAAATTAAGGAAACAACACCCTTCACAATAGCCACAAATGACATAAGGTACCTCGGAGTAACCCTAACCAAGGAAGTCAAAGACTTGTATGAAAAAAATTTCAAAACTCTGAAGAAAGAATTAGAAGAAGATATGAGAAGATGGAAAGATCTCCCATGCTCATGGCTTGGTAGGATTAACATAGTAAAAATGGCCATCTTACCAAAAGCAATCTACAGATTAAATGCAATGCCCATCAAATTACCAACACAATTCTTTACAGACCTGGAAAGAAAAATTCTCAACTTCATATGGAATAACAAGAAACCCAGAATTGCTAAAACAATCCTCTACAATAAAAGATCTTCCGGAGGTATCTCCATCCCTAATCTTAAGTTGTACTATAGAGCAACAGTTTTAAAAACTGCATGGTACTGGCATAGAAACAGAATGGTGGATCAATGGAACCGAACAGAGGACCTGGAAATAAACCCACACACTTATGGACTCCTGATCTTTGACAAAGATGCCAAAACCATACAATGGAGAAAAGATAGCATCTTCAACAAATGGTGCTGGTCTAACTGGATGTCTACATGTAGAAAAATGAAAATAGATCCATACTTGTCACCCTGCACAAATCTGAAGTCCAAGTGGATCAAAGACCTCAACATAAAACCAGACACATTAAATCGGCTTGAAAAAAAAGTGGGAAATACCCTAGAACTCATTGGTACAGGGGAAAACTTCCTGAACAGAACACCAACAGCACAGGCTCTAAGAGCAACAGTCAATAAATGGGACCTCATGAAACTGAACAGCTTCTGTAAAGCAAAGGACACTGTCATCAAAACAAAGCGACCACCTACAGATTGGGAAAGAATCTTCACCAACCCTTTCTCTGACAGAGGACTCATCCAGTATATATAAAGAACTAAAGAAGCTGAAAAGCAGCAAACCAAGTAATCCACTTAAAAAATGGGGAACAGAGCTAAACAGAGAATTATCTGTAGAGGAACACCGAATGGCAGAGAATCACTTAAAGAAATGCTCAACCTCACTAGCCATTAGGGAAATGCAAATCAAAACAACCCTGAGATTTCACCTTACACCCATGAGAATGGCCAAGATAAAAAACTCAAGTGACAACACATGCTGGAGAGGTTGTGGAGAAAGGGGAACCCTTCTGCACTGCTGGTGGGAATGTAAACTTGTACAACCACTCTGGAAATCAATCTGGTGCTTTCTCAGACAACTAGGAATAGCGCTTCCTCAAGATCCAGCCATACCACTACTGGGCATATATCCAAAAGAGGCTCAAGTACACAAAAAGGACATTTGCTCAACCATGTTTGTAGCAGCTTTATTTGTAATAGCCAGAAGCTGGAAACAACCCAGATGCCCCTCAACTGAAGAATGGATGCAGAAATTTTGGTACATCTACACAATGGAATATTACTCAGCAATGAAAAATAAGGAAATCATGAAATTTGCAGGTAAATGGTGGGATCTGGAAAAGATCATCCTGAGTGAGTTGTCCCAGAAGCAAAAAGACACACATGGTATATACTCACTCATATAGACATACAACATAGGACAAACCCACTAAAACCTGTGCATCTAAAGAAACTAAGCAAGAGAGAGGACCCTAACTAAAATGTCCAATCCCCATCTGGAAAGGCAAAGAGGATGGACATCAGAAGAAGAAGAAAATAGGAAACAACCTAGGAACCTATCACAGCGGGCCTCTGAAAGCCTCTGCCCTTCAGACTATCATAGCAGATGCTGAGCCTGATGGGCAACTGTTGGGCAGAGTGAATGGAATTTTAGGTAAGAACTGGGAAATAGTAAGAGCTGGAGAGGACAGGGTCTCCACAAGGAGAGCAACAGAACAAGAAAATGTGAACACAGGGAACTTCCCAGAGACTCATACTCCAACCAAGGACTATTCATGGAGATAACCCAGAACGCCTGCACAGATGTAGCCCAGGGCAGTTCAGAGTCCAATTGGGTTACATAGTAATGTGAAGAGGGACTGCCTCTGACATAATCTGATTGGCCTGCTCTTTGATCAACTCCCTCTGGGGGGGAGCAGCCTTACCAGGCCATAGTAGAGGACAATGCAGCCACTTTTGATGTGAACTGACAGACTAAGATCAGAAAGGAGAGGCGAACCTCCCCTATTAGTGGACTTGGGGAGTGGCATGCAAGCAGAGGGAGGAGGGAGGGTGGGATTGGTAGGGGAGGAGGGAGGGGCTTATGGGGGGATGCAGAATGAATAAAGTGTAATTGATGAAAATTTAAAAAAAAGGGATAAAAATAATTTCAGAACCTTAAATGACTTTCAAAAGTGGAGGAAAACATGGAGTTAGCCAATTGGCATGGAGCACGTCTCGCCCCTGGGGGCAATGGTCTCCTGAACCTACTCAGACCTCGGACACCACCACTGCTAGTTCTAGAACTGACACAGGATGTTCCAACGAGGGGGTTAAGGCTTCTCATAATATTTCCTATAAGCCCACACCTGTTTGTCTATATCCCTATTTTTAGTCATTATTAGCCAGATAGAGCCAAGTAATTGTGGTAATGATATTTGCTTTTTTGCCCAATGCTGGAATGCTAGTAAGTTTAGGTATGCCCTGTTTACTCGCATGCCTCACTGGGTGCCTGTGCCCGTTGATGCCCCTCAAGCTATGACTCTCTTCAGACAGAAAAGGGATCTTGGAACTACAGCCACCATTGTTACTACCATCTCATTGGTGGCTGTTGGAGCTACCACCGGGGCATTAGCCATGAGTCATACTGGGCAGACTGCTCAGACCCTGAACAATCATTTAGCCAATGTAGTTCATGCCTTAGTTGTACATAAAGGAATTAATGCTCAACTAAAAGGAAGCTTGATGGTGTTCAATCAGAGGATTGACCTCGTGCAGGAGCAAATTGATTCCCTATGGCAAATCGCTCAACTTGGCTGTCAATGAAAATATGCTGGACTTTGAGTCACTAGCATATAACATGAGAATTTTTCCTGTGCTATAAATCTGTCTAAACAATTGTCGAGCTATATTTTAGGTAATTGGACTGGAGAATTCGATACTACGATGGAGCAGCTGAGAGTGGCCATTGTCACAGTAAATTCTACCAGAGTGGACGCAGGACTAGCCACAGGATTATCATCATGGGTTGCTGCAGCCATGAATCATCTGAAGGAATGGGCGGACATGGGAGCGTTAGCAGGCCTTCTGGTGTTGGTCTCCTTGGTTTGCCTGTGGTATATATGCAAGATTAGAGTCTCACAACAGTGTGATGCAGCCATGATCATTCAGGCCTTTACAGCCATTGAAGCAGGACATTCTCCCCAAGCATGGTAGGATACCATAAAAAGCTAAAATGTTACGCTCATAATGAGAGGCTAAGCACTGCACTCAGGGTCAGCCGCTTTGGACCCAGAGAAGAGCATGTCTGGTTGCATGCGGGTTGATGCCCCAGGTCCCACCTCTGAGAAAAAGGTATCAGAAGGGTCTGATGCTCTTTGGGTGGATGACACCTAAATGAACATCGGTACAAAGTCCCAATTTATTTCTAATATCAGAGATCAGACCTCTACTCTTGCCTGATGCGTCTAAAACAAAAAAGGGGAACTGTAGAGAGCTGCGAAATGCTATGCCTTAAAGATGGAGCTGGTTTCCGCCTTCCACCTTCCTGATCGT
Source organism: Meriones unguiculatus (assembly GCF_030254825.1). NCBI lineage: Eukaryota > Metazoa > Chordata > Mammalia > Rodentia > Muridae > Meriones > Meriones unguiculatus. The sequence goes on along the minus strand of NW_026843580.1, from coordinate 1,881,615 downwards.
GAGTGCTCTCTGTCACGAACAATTCCACATTTGGCTAAGTCTGAGGATCTGGCTTGCTTCCATGTATGTGGACCTATCTGCATTGCCCACGTGGCACGCCTGGGTTGGCTACCCAGAGGCTATTTAAGCTGTGGGCTGGCTTTCCCCAAGGTCCGAGGATTGTTCAAGGTTCCTGAATAAACTGCATTGAAAAAAACAAATCAGCCTGAGAGAAAAAGCATGAGTAATATTTAGTATGACCTAATAAAAATCCATAATCCCTGGAGCACATGACTCTACAGCCTGGTTTTAAAAGTGATTTTGGGGATTAAAATTACATAATATCCACCATCTCTTCCCTGCCTTCAAGTCCTCCCATACTTCTCTTGATTGTTTTCTATTCAGGCCCTTTTTAACCTTAATAACCGTTAATTCCTGAATGTGACTTACTTAGCTTTAAGACTTCCCAGCTATGAATCAAAGGGATGGCTGAGCTTTGGTGTGTAATGGAATGTGCACACAAAGGACCCTGTGTCTTGGAGGCACAAATAGTGCTCTGCGAGACTGGAAGAATTTCTACAAAACTAGAAATTTCCCAGGGGACAGCCCTGTCTGGAAGTGCAGAGCGGGGAAGGACTGTGCTATCTGAGCCATTTGATCTCTGCTCAGCCAGTAGGACAGCTATGACTGACTGAGGCTGAGCTGGGTGTCCTTAGCAAAGGATGGACTTTGGGAAGGCCCAGCAATCAGCGACACCAGTAAGTGGCAGCCTGTGAGCTGTTTCAAGGATTTTCCTGGTGGGCAGCTGCAAGGAGATATGAAGAAGACCTCAGGCCATTCCACAGTGAATGTCAGGGCTGCTGAGCCTACACCAACATGAATAGGTTGGATGAGCTACCAGAGTCTGATCTGCTGAGACCAGAAATGACTGTGAACTAGACTATAGTTGATTGAAATTACATACCCAGTGGGAAGTGTTCATCCCTGAAACCATATTGAACGAACAGAAATTGACCCAGCAGGTTTTCCTTCTGCATTGACACAGACTTATGCACAAGCTTAAAAGGAAAAAGTAGAAGGGAAAGATTGGGGAAGAGATAGAGAAAGGACATGGAGAAAGGAAAATGGCATAAATGATTTTAATTAACATGTACAAAAATAAATTTACAATAAAAGGTGGCTAGAAAGATAGCATAGCAGTTAGGAGCCCTTGGTTTGTTACAGAAGAAACAGGATTGAATTCAGATATCAGATGGTAGCTACCAGGCTCCTATAACTTCATTCACAAGTGATCTGATGTCCTCTTCTGGCCTCTGTAGGTACTGCATGCAGATACATCAAAAATCCATATGTGTGTGTTTGTTTGTGTAAACAATGTTAACAAATGGAATTTTCTATGATGATGTCATAGCCCTGAGAAAGACAGAAGCCTGCATTAGGTGAAATAACTATCTTCTTGCATGGTGGCAGCTGCATCTCTCCTCGGAGCCTGCCTTCTCAGAGGCAAAAGCCACCTTATTCTGAATTAAGAATAGCTCAGCGTAATTGCTAGTGTGTGAATTGGAAACACAGAGCTTATAGGTGACATTTCATTGATGTACTCTGTATTTGTGTTCTCTGTCCTCTGTATGTGTGAGAATTGTACTGATAATTTTTTTAATCTGTCTTTTAGGGTATATGTTTGGATCGAGAAGTTGGATTTGCTCTGTAAGTCTCTGTCTGCTTTAAGGCCTAGACGTGCAGTCTCCTGTTCCTATTGAAATTGTACAGAGCATAACATGGGGCCTAAGATAGAAGAGTCTTAAGGAGGACAGCATATGAGGAATGCAAAATCTGTTTTACGCTGTTTCTCTTTGAGTAGTAGCCAGTGAGGAATGCATGCTCTCATTAAAGATATTTTCCTTCATCGATTCCTTAGGTGTCTGGAGTGCATGTGCCCTGGAATGAATATTCACTCTAGAACAGCTGCATACCAGCCTTTTACAGAAATATTTCTGAGTCAAACTCTCCTAGGTTGAATCAGGTGACCTTGATCCTACACTGTTGCTTTGTCGTCCTCTTGATGAAGCTAAATAACTTCTTCAGTTAAAGGGATGTGTGTATCACCATCCAGTTTTTCAATTACTCATTTGAGTCATATAGCCACCTGTCCACTGCAGTTGCAGGAAAAAGAGTTGCATGTGGAATTCAGCTTCTGCTGTCAGACCATAATAAGAGGACTAGGTTATGGTGGATATCTCAGATAGAAATAGGACTCTCAAATAGCTTTTGATGTCACCATTGTGAAAATGAACTGATTGGGGCAGCCTGAGTGATTTTGTAATTTCCCAGCATCTATGAATTAATGTCAGCTGAGTGAAGACAGACCAGGTTGGTCAGTGTAAGTTTGGGGAGGATAGAATTGTGGGGATCAGGAACCAGGTGTGGAAGGTGTGAAAGGTAATGGTTCCCACATCGAATCCTAAGAATCAGACACTGGAGATCAGACTGAAGGTGTCAGCCTCAAGCACCAGGAAAAAACAATCAGGTTAGTGTAAACCTAAGGAAATGTGCCAGGGTGGAGGGCCAAGGTCCCCTAAGGAGACTTCTGTAAGGAAGGGGGAAGCAGCCACAGCCCTAGCTTCAGGTCCATTTTGAGACTTCACTAGTTGCTAGGAGTCCCTAGCAGATCAACACTGTGTGCAGTGGATCAGGATTTTTAGGGGAGTTGTAGGAGTCACTGATGCTTCACTCGCCATTCCCCGTGGGCCTCCAATAGGCATGTCTCCACACTCCCCACATAGAACAATCCAGTGACTATTGACTGCATAACCAGAGGACTCTCCATTGCAGATATGTGCAGTCCACAGGCACATTTAAGTCAGCTCTGAAGGCTGAGGCACAGGCCATTCACTGTAGCTGTGTGGATAAGGTTACTAATCTAAACAAGAATCTGGTTTAAAAAAAAATGAACCTATGTGAAAACAAATTGTCTAACAATTGCGATAGTTCAACCAAAAGAGAAGGTCCTGGTAAAATGATATGGCCCAGCCTAACAGACTGTTATTTTCCAGGTTTAAGATGTTTAAACTGAATTAAGATGTATTAGTAATATCTGACATGCTCTCATAAAAATCCCTGTAGCACAAAAGACTGTGAAAGCTTGTATCCACATTTTAAAATATTTTATGGGATCATAATTACTTCATTTCTACAACTCTTTCGAGCCTCCAATCCCTCCCCAAGACCCCTCATGTTTTTTTTTTTTTAATTCATGACCACTTTTTGAGTCCTGTTTGAATGTGACTTGTATTTGGCTATAGAAACAAAGGTTGCACTGGACATTTGGTCTGTAATGGAATTTGTACACAGAGGACCCTGTGCTTCTGAAGAGAAAGGAGAGATATGGGCGAGTGGAAGAATTTCTACCAAAGTACAGATTTCCCAGATGAGCTCTCTGTCTGCCCCGGGGTGTTAGGGCAGAGCTCGGTAGGCCTGTGCTTCCTGAGTCCTTTTATCTTTGCTTACTCAATAGAAAAGCTATTTTTTTACCAGTCTGAGGGAGAGCTGAGTAGCTTATCTGATGATGGACTCTAGGAGGGCCTAGCAATCAAGAATACCTATAAAAGGCATGCTGTTGAGTTTATTCCCAGCATATTCCTCTGTTGCAGCTGTAGGGAGTTGTGAAGGAGATCTCAGGCAATATCATAGTGAATTTTGGGTCCACTACCCCATATCAGGAAGAGCTGTTTGGCTGAACTATCAGACTTTGATCTGCTGAGACTTGAATGGACCATCAACCACACTCTTCTCTTGGTACATGTGGTGACCTGAATGTGGATTCCCTTGGGTGGGGCAGGCTCTGCAGCCCTGGCAACAGGAAGCTATGGCATTATAATATCACTGTCATGTGTGCATGCACAGATATTGCTTTTGCTGTATAGTTAAGAAGACAGTTTTAAAAAAATAAAGGTCTGGATTCTAGAAGCCTTAACATTGCGTCTAACCTTCAGTTTTCTGTGATGAATTCTACTAATCGTTTAGAAATTGGTAGAATAGAGGGGAGAGCGTCTTTTAGCAATATTTCATTAAAATCTCTTTATCTTTCCACAACCACCAGCCAGAGTGGTGTGATTCAGGAAGATTCAATTCCTGGGTAAAGAGCTGCACAGGTTTCTCAAGCACACATGTGTTATGTAGACAGATAGGGCAGATTTCAATCTTGTGCCATTATCCAGGAGGCAGGAAGCAGACACACAATTGTACTTCGACATTTTTGTGTGTGTGTGTGCATCATAGGGGCTAGGTTTCCTGAATTCACAAAGACCATGTGGGGCTACAGAGCCATAGCCCATCTTTGTGATCACCCCCATTTCCTGAGAGGACTATATTGCAGGGGACTACTCTGTTTGGAAGAGAAATTAGTAGTAGCTGTTGTGGAGAGCTTCTTGTTTGTCAAGATGCTTTCTTAAGGAGTCTGGAGTAGAAAAACATGTTTTTACCCTGGCCTTCACCTTGAGACAGAGATAAGAGGATGTTTTGCCATGTTCCTTAAAACTTGTTGCTGTGACCTTGGACCACATCTGCTACTGGGAAGCAGTTTAAGAAAACAAGTTTGTAATACAAAGAATAAATTATATATATATATATATATATATATATATATATATATATATGTATATATATAAAGAAAACAAGTTTGGCAGTTCCATGAACTTCTTTCTAGTATTGATGTGACTTGGTTGTGCTTTACCTATGAAAAGGAATGGTGGAATAAACTTGTGACTGCTGTCTTACTGACAGCTGATCCCATGTGCCCTGGACTGTTTTAATTATTTCAATCCTCACTCCCCACTCAGGGACTGTTTGACTCTGCCAGAGGGCTCCAGCAAGGTGGGGAGTCAGAAATATAAGAGTTTAGAAGTAATTTTGAATCAATTTTATGTGAGTCATGAAATTGGTTCTTCTTTATTAATCTTTAAGTGTATGGAATGTTTTCTCCTTGGAAAGGGTATTAAGTCTAGAACAGCTGAACCTTGAGACATTTAGAAAATATTTTGGACAAACTCTCCTGTGTTGACTCAGGTCCTTGATCCCAGTCTGTTGCCTTGTTGTCCTCTTGATTAAGATAACAAAAGACTTCAATTAAAGGCATGTGCCAACACTCAGTTTTAAAATTACCCATTTCAGTCATACAGTCAACTGTTCATTGCAGTAACTGGAAAAATATTCACATGTGGAGCACAGCTTTTACCTTCAGACCAGAATAAGATGAGTAGTTTATTGTGGACAAAACAGGGAAAATTAGAGTATGTGAACAGCAGCAGATGTCACCATCGTGAAGAAGGACCTGATAGACAGTAGAGTGAGTGATTTTGTAATGTCCACCATGTACTAATTCATCTCAGATGAATAAAGACAGAACAGATTGGTGGGTGTACAGTTGAGGGAGGTGAGCTTGATGCAATGAATATTGAATTTCCTACGAGGGGACTGTTCTCTACAGATGTGTCAAATCCACAGTTAAGTCAGCTCTGAGGGTTGAGACACAGGCCAATGGCTGTTGATGCATCTATGAGGTTACAGAATTCAACAGCTAACAATGTACCTCGGGGCCAGACTATACAGCATCTTTTTAATGTTATTACCTTTGCCAGGGAATGGTCTGCTCTTTTTCAAAGTCACTATTGCTGTATTTTCTTTTTCAATATTTTTTATCCTTCTTAAAACTCAATTATTTATTTTTCTTTAAATCTGATTTTCTCCATTGCTTGAACCTCTTATATGTGTTTATTCCCCACTGTTTCAGGGTCATTAAGCATTTCTTTCAAATTTTCTCTGTGATATTGATTATGTGTTTCTGTATAAAGCAATAAGGCCAGGCTTGCCTCATGCTATGCATCTGACAATTGTTTTGGACCCCCAGTGCTGCTTCTGTTTCCCAATGATGAGAGAACAACTCTACTACTCCTTTCAGGCTGGAACTTGGCTGGAACGTGAAAAGAAGAAATAGGCCAATGAATGAGGGTCCTTTAATTAAGGAGTACATATAAAGAGGGCCTGTGCAATAATTGAGTTCTATGACTAAACTGAAGATGGAATAATCACAGTTACAAAAAGAGACGGACAGCAAGGAGGGTGAAAGCTTTCCAGGTTTGACAGTAGCTGACATTAGCAAGGAGTAGTGAAGGAATCAATTGGGGATGATCAATAAATGTCCTGACATCTGGACATAGAGGCACACTCAGGGCGGTAGGCAGATGACTGTGAGTTGATGGTCAGAATGGTCTTCAAAGTGAGTTCAGGACAGCCAAGGCCACATACAAATGTCCTGTCTCAAATAAATTTAACATAAATAAAAAATACACAATTAAACTAACTAATATACTGGTTGGACACTTCCCCAGGCTCATAGCGCATGGAATAAAGAATCTGATTTTTTTAAAAAAAAACTGAATTTATCATGAAACTAAATTACTGTCCTTACAACAGTCCAACCAAAAGAGAAAATCTTGGTCAAATAGTTTGGCCCTGCTTAACAGGACCACAATTTCCCAGGTTTAAAATATTCAGCCTGAGAGAAAAGGCATGAATAATATTTAGTATGCCCTAATAAAAATCCATAATCCCTGGAGCACATGACTATACCGCCTGCTTTTAAAAGTGATTTGGGGGATTAAAATTACATAATTTCCACCATCTCTTCCCTGCCTTCAAGTCCTCCCATAGTTCTCTTGATTGTTTTCTATTCAGGCCCTTTTTAATCTTAATAACCGTTAATGCCTGAATGTGACTTACTTGGCTTTAAGACTTCACAGCTATGATTCACAGGGATTGCTGAGCTTTGGTGTGTAATGGAATGTGCACACAAAGGACCCTGTGTCTTGGAGGCACAAGTAGTGCTCTGGGAGACTGGAAGAATTTCTACAAAACTAGAAATTTCTCAGGGGACCGCCCTGTCTGGAAGTGCAGAGCTGCTAAGGCCTGTGCTATCTGAGCCATTTGATCTCTGCTCAGCCAGTAGGACAGCTATGACTGACCTGAGGCTGAGCTGGGTGTCCTTAGCAAAGGATGGACTTTGGGAAGGCCCAGCAATCAGCGACAGCAGTAAGAGGCACCCTGTGAGTTGTTTCAAGGATTTTCCTGGTGGGCAGCTGCAAGGAGATATGAAGAAGACCTCAGGCCATTCCACAGTGAGTGTCAGGGCTGCTGTGCCTACACCAACAAGAGTAGGTTGGATGAGCTACCAGAGTCTGATCTGCTGAGACTGGAACGGACTGTGACCCAGACTATAGTTGGTACCTGCAGTTAAATGGACAGAAGTCTTTACCCTCTTAGCTTCCCTGAGTGTGGATTCATTGGAGATGGAGACGCTTCCCAGGTGTGACCACGGGGAGCTGTGATACTTAGAATATCACCACTTATAGTACACACCAATGACTTGCTTTTTGTGTGCTGAAGGAAGGAAATGGGATAAGGAAGGGGGCTAGAACCAGGATTTAAAATGAATAAATCGTAATTCGCAAGTGGTCTGATGTCCCCTTCTGGCCTCTGTAGGTACTGCATGCTGATACATGCAAAAGTCCATACATATGTGTATGTGTTTGTGTGTAAATGACGCTAAAAAATGTAATTTTCTACAATGATGTCATAGCCCTGAGAAAGACAGAAGCCTCGGTTAGTTGAAATAACTCTCTTTCTTCTTGCATGATGGCAGCTGCGTCTCTCCTCGGAGCCTGCCTTCTCATAGGCAAAAGCCACCTTATTCTGAATTAAGTACAGCTCAGCGTAACTGCTAGTCTATGAATTGGAAACACAGCGCTTATAGTTGACATTTCACTGATGTACTCTGTATTTGTGTTCTCTGTCCTCTGTATGTGTGAGAATTGTACTGATATTTTTTTTTAATCTGTCTTTTAGGGTATATGTTTGGATCGAGTAGTTGGATTTGCTCTGTAAGTCTCTGTCTGCTTTAAGGCCTAGACGTGCAGTCTCCTGTTCCTATTGAAATTGTTCAGAGCATAACCTGGGGCCTGACCTAGAAGAGTCTCAAGGAGGACAGCATATGAGGAATGCAAAATCTGTTTTAGGCTATTCCTCTTTGAGTAGTAGCCAGAGAGGAATGCATTCTCTCATTAAAGATATTTTCCTTCATCGATTCCTTAGGTGTCTGGAGTGTGTGTGCCCTGGAATGAATATTCACTCTAGAACAGCTGCACACCAGCCTTTTACAGAAATATTTCTGAGTCAAACTCTCCAAGGTTGAATCAGGTGACTTTGATCCTACACTTAACTTCTTCAGTTAAAGGGATGTGTGTATCACCATCCAGTTTTTCCCTTACTTATTTGAGTCATATAGCCAACTGTCCATTGCAGTCACAGGAAAAAGAGTTGCATGTGGAATTAGCTTCTGCTGTCAGACCACAATAAGAGGTCTAGCTTATGGTGAACATCTCAGATAGAAATAGGACACTCAAAATAGCTTCTGATGTCACCATTGTGAAAATGAACTGATTGGGGCAGCCTGAGTGATTTTGTAATTTCCCAGCATCTATGAATTGATGTCAGCTGAGTGAAGACAGACCAGGTTGGTCAGTGTACAGTTTGGGGAGGATAGAATTGTGGGGATCAGGAACCAGGTGAGGGAGGTGTGAAAGGTAATGTTTCCCACATCGAATCCCGAGAATCAGACACTGGAGAGCAGACTGAAGGTGCCAGCCTCAAGCACCAGGAAAAATCAATCAGGTTAGTGTAAACCTAAAGAAACGTGCCAGGGTGGAGGGCTAAGGTCCCCTAAGGAGACTTCTGTAAAGAAGGGGGAAGCAGCCACAGCCCTAGCTTCAGGTCTATTTTGAGACTTCACTAGTTGCTAGGAGTCCCTAGCATATCAACACTGTGTGCAGTGGATCAGGATTTTTAGGGGAGTCGTAGGAGTCACCGATACTTCACTCGCCATTCCCTGTGGGCCTCCAATAGGCATGTCTCCACACTCCCCACATAGAACAATCCAGTGACTATTGACTGTATAACCAGAGGACTCTCCATTGCAGATACGTGCAGTCCACAGGCACATTTAAGTCAGCTCTGAAGGTTGAGGCACAGGCCATTCACTGTAGCTGTGTGGATAAGGTTACTGATCTAAACAAGAATCTGGTTTAAAAAAAATTGAACCTATGTGAAAACAAATTGTCTAACAATTGCGATAGATAGTTCAACCAAAAGAGAAGGTCCTGGTAAAATGGTATGGCCCAGCCTAACAGACTGTTAGTTTCCACGTTTAAGATGTTTACCCTGAATTAAGATGTATTTGTAATATCTGACATGCTCTCATAAAAATCCCTGGAACACAAAAGACTGTAAAAGCTTGTATCCACATTTTAAAATATTTTATGGGATCATAATTACTTCATTTCTACAACTCTTTCGAGCCTCCAATCCCTCCCCAAGACCCCTCATGTTTTTTTTTTTTTAATTCATGACCACTTTTTGAGTCCTGTTTGAATGTGACTTGTATTTGGCTATAGAAACAAAGGTTGCACTGGACATTTGGTCTGTAATGGAAGCTGTACACAGAGGACCTTGTGCCTATGAAGAGAAAGGAGTGTTATGGGAGATTGGAAGAATTTCTACCAAAGTACAGATTTCCCAGATGAGCTCTCTGTCTGCCCCGGGGTGTTAGGGCAGAGCTCGGTAGGCCTGTGCTTCCTGAGTCCTTTTATCTTTGCTTACTCAATAGGAAAGCTATTTTTTTACCAACCTGAGGGAGAGCTGAGTAGCTTATCTGATGATGGACTCTAGGAGGGCCTAGCAATCAAGAGCACCTATAAGAGGCATGCTGTTGAGTTTATCCCCAGCACTTTCCTCTGTTGCAGCTGTAGGTAGTTGTGAAGGAGATCTCAAGCAATATCATAGTGAATTTTGGGTCCACTTCCCCATATCTGGAAGAGCAGGTTGGCTGAACTATCAGAGTTTGATCTGCTGAGACTTGAATGGACCATGAACCACACTCTTCTGTTGGTACATGTGGTGACCTGAATGTGGATTCCCTTGGGAGGGGCAGGCTCTGCAGCCCTGGCAACAGGAAGCTATGGTGCTTATAATATCACTGTCAAGTGTGCATGCACAGACATCGCTTTTGGTGTGCAGTAAGACAGTTTGAAAAAAATGAAGGTCCCGTTTCTAGAAACCTTAACATTGCGTCTAACCTTCAGTTTTCTGTGATCAATTCTACTAATCATTTAGATACTGGTAGAATGGAAGTGATAGAGTTCCTCTTTCAGCAATATTTCATTAAAATCTCTTTATCTTTCCACAACCAGCGTTCACAGTGGTGTACTTCAGGAAGATTCAATTCCATGGTACAAAGGAGTTTTTGAGCTGCAGAGGTTTTGCAAGCAGGCATGTGTTATGCAGATAGATAGGGCAGATTTCACATCTTGTGCCATTATCCAGGTGGCAGGAAGCAGACACACAATTGTCCTTCAACATTGTTTTCTGTGTGGGTATCATTGAGGCTGGGTTTCCTGAATTCACAAAGAGCATGGGGTGCTACAGAGCCATAGCCCACCTTTGTGATCACCCCCCTTTACTGAGAGAACTATAGGCCATGGGATCTCTCTGTTTGGAAGAGATATTAGTAGTAGGTGTTTTGGAGAGCTGCTTATGTGTCAAGCTGCTTTATTCTTGAGTCTGCAGTGGAAAAACACATTTGCACCCTAGCCTTCACCTTCAGACAGAGATGAGAAGATGTTTTGCCATGTTCCTTTAAACTTGTTTGTGTGAGCGGGGACCCTATCTGCTACAGGGAAGTAGTTTAAGAAAACAAGTTTGTAACATAAAAAATTAATAAATGATATAAAAAAACAAGTCTGGCGGTGTCATGAATTTCTTTCTAGTATTGATGTGACTTGGTTGTGCTTTACCTATGAAAAGGAATGGTGGAATAAACATGTGACTGCTGTCTTACTGACAGCTGATCCCATGTGCCCTGGACTGTTTTAATTATTTCAATCCTCACTCCCCACTCAGGGACTGTTTGACTCTGCCTGAGGGCTCCAGCAAGCTGTGGAGTCAGAAATATAAGAGTTTAGAAGTAATTTTCAATCAATTTTATGTGAGTTATGAAATTGGTTCTTCTTTATTAATCTTTAAGTGTATGGAGTGATTTCTCCTTGAAAGTGTATTAATTCTAGAACACCTGCACCTTGAGACATTTAGAAAATATTTTGGACAAACTCTCCTGTGTTGACTCAGTTCCTTGATCCCAGTCTGTTGCCTTGTTGTCCACTTGATTAAGATAACAAAAGTCTTCAATTAAAAGGATGTGCCAACACTCAGTATTAAAATTACCCATTTCAGTCATACAGTCAACTGTTCATTGCAGTAACTGGAAAAAATATTCACATGTGGAGCACAGTTTTTACCTTCAGACCAGAATAAGATGAGTAGCTTATTGTGGACAAAACAAGGAAAATTAGAGTATGTGAAGAGAGGCAGATGTCACCATTGTAACGAAGGACATGATAGATAGTAGAGTGAGTGATTTTGTAATGTCCACATTTACTAATTCATCTCAGATGAATAAAGACAGAACAGATTGGTGGGTGTACAGTTTAGGGAGGTGAGCTTGATACAATGAATATTGAATTTTCTACGAGGGGATTGTTCTTTAAAGATGTGTCAAATCCACAGTTAAGTCAGCTCTGAGGGTTGAGACACAGGCCATTGGCTGTAGATGTATCTATCAGATTGCAGGATTCAACAACTAACAATGTACTTCGGGGCCAGATTAGACAGCATCTTTTTAATGTTATTACCTTTGCCAGGGAATGGTCTGCTCTTTTTCAGAGTCACTATTACTCTTGGTTTTTTTTTTTTTGTTATTGTTGTTGTTGTTTTGTTTTGTTTTTTTTTTTTTTTGCAATATTTTTATCATTCTTAAAACTTACTTATTATTTTATCTTTAAATTTTATTTTCTATAAATGCACCATTGCTTGGACTTCTTATTTTTAGCTATTCCCCATTGTTTCAGTGTTAATAAGAAGTTTTTTCAATTTTTTCAGTGATATTAATTATTTATTTCTGTATCAAGCAATATGGCCAGGATTGCATCATGCTATGCAATCGACAATGGCTTTGAACCCCCAATGCTGCCTCTGCTTCCCAGTGCAAAGAGAACACCCCTACTACTCCTTTCAGGCTGGACGTTGGCTGGACAGTGAAAAAAAGAAATAGCTACTTTAATTATGAAGTACATATAAAGAAGGTCTGTGCAATAATTAAGTTCTATGACTAAACTGAAGATGGAATAATCACAGTACCAAAAGAGATGGACAGCAAGGAGGGTGAAAGCTTTCCACCTCTGCCAGTAGCTGACATTAGCAAGGAGTAGTGAAGGAATCAGTTGCTGATGATCAATAAATGTCCTGACATCTGGACATAGCGGCACACTCAGGGCGGCAGGCAGATGACTGTGAATTCATGGTCAGAATGGTCTTCAAAGTGAGTTCAGGACAACCAAGGCCACATACAAATATCCTGTCTCAAAAAATTTAACATAAATAAAAAAAATACACAAGTAAACTAACTAATATACTGGTGGGAAACTTCCCCAAGCCCACAGCGCATGGAATAAAGAATCTGATTTTTTTTAAATAAAACTGAATTTATCATGAAACTAAATTACTGTCCTTACAACAGTCCAACCAAAAGAGAAAATCTTGGTCAAATAGTTTGGCCCTGCCTAACAGGACCACAATTTCCCAGGTTTAAAATATTCAGCCTGATATATCCAAAAGAGGCTCAAGTACACAAAAAGGACATTTGCTCAACCATGTTTGTAGCGGCTTTATTTGTAATAGCCAGAAGCTGGAAACAACCCAGATGCCCCTCAACTGAAGAATGGATGCAGAAATTGTGGTACATCTACACAATGGAATATTACTCAGCAATGAAAAATAAGGAAATCATGAAATTTGCAGGTAAATGGTGGGATCTAGAAAGGATCATCCTGAGTGAGTTGTCCCAGAAGCAAAAAGACACACATGGTATATACTCACTCATATAGACATACAACATAGGACAAACCCACTAAAACCTGTGCATCTAAAGAAACTAAGCAAGAGAGAGGACCCTAACTAAAATGTCCAATCCCCATCCGGAAAGGCAAAGAGGATGGACATCAGAAGAAGAAGAAAACAGGAAACAACCTAGGAACCTACCACAGCAGGCCTCTGAAAGCCTCTGCCCTTCAGACTATCAAAGCAGATGCTGAGCCTGATGGGCAACTGTTGGGCAGAGTGAATGGAATTTTAGGTAAGAACTGGGAAATAGTAAGAGCTGGAGAGGACAGGGTCTCCACAAGGAGAGCAACAGAACAAGAAAATTTGAACACAGGGAACTTCCCAGAGACTCATACTCCAACCAAGGACTATTCATGGAGATAACCCAGAACGCCTGCACAGATGTAGCCCAGGGCAGTTCAGAGTCCAATTGGGTTACATAGTAATGTGAAGAGGGACTGCCTCTGGCATAATCTGATTGGCCTGCTCTTTGATCAACTCCCTCTGGGGGGGAGCAGCCTTACCAGGCCATAGTAGAGGACAATGCAGCCACTTTTGATGTGAACTGACAGACTAAGATCAGAAAGGAGAGGCGAACCTCCCCTATTAGTGGACTTGGGGAGTGGCATGCAAGCAGAGGGAGGAGGGAGGGTGGGATTGGTAGGGGAGGAGGGAGGGGCTTATGGGGGGATGCAGAATGAATAAAGTGTAATTGATGAAAAATTAAAAAAAAAAGGGATAAAAATAATTTCAGAACCTTAAATGACTTTCAAAAGGGGAGGAAAACATGGAGTTAGTCAATTGGCATGGAGCACGTCTCGCCCCTGGGGGCAATGGTCTCCTGAACCTACTCAGACCTCGGACACCACCACTGCTAGTTCTAGAACTGACACAGGATGTTCCAACGAGGGGGTTAAGGCTTCTCATAATATTTCCTATAAGCCCACACCTGTTTGTCTATATGTATGTCCATTTTTAGTCATTATTAGCCAGATAGAGCCAAGTAATTGTGGTAATGATATTTGCTTTTTTGCCCAATGCTGGAATGCTAGTAAGTTTAGGTATGCCCTGGTTACTCGCATGCCTCACTGGGTGCCTGTGCCCGTTGATGCCCCTCACGCTATGACTCTCTTCAGACAGAAAAAGGATCTTGGAACTACAGCCACTATTGTTACTACCATCTCATTGGTGGCTGTTGGAGCTACCACCGAGGCATTAGCCATGAGTCATACTGGGCAGACTGCTCAGACCCTGAACAATCATTTAGCCAATGTAGCTCATGCCTTAGTTGTACATAAAGGAATTAATGCTCAACTAAAAGGAAGCTTGATGGTGTTCAATCAGAGGATTGACCTTGTGCAGGAGCAAATTGATACCCTATGGCAAATTGCTCAACTTGGCTGTCAATGAAAATATGCTGGACTTTGAGTCACTAGCGTATAACATGAGAATTTTTCCTGCGCTGCAAATCTGTCTAAACAATTATCGAGCTATATTTTAGGTAATTGGACTGGAGAATTCGATACTACGATGGAGCAGCTGAGAGTGGCCATTGTCACAGTAAATTCTACAAGAGTGGACGCAGGACTAGCCACAGGATTATCATCATGGGTTGCTGCAGCCATGAATCATCTGAAGGAATGGGCGGACATGGGAGCGTTAGCAGGCCTTCTGGTGTTGGTCTCCTTGGTTTGCCTGTGGTATATATGCAAGATTAGAGTCTCACAACAGTGTGATGCAGCCATGATCATTCAGGCCTTTACAGCCATTGAAGCAGGACATTCTCCCCAAGCATGGTTGGATACCATAAAAAGCTAAAATGATACGCTCAGGATGCGAGGCTAAGCACTGCACTCAGGGTCAGCCGCTTTGGACCCAGAGAAGAGCATGTCTGGTTGCATGCGGGTTGATGCCCCAGGTCCCGCCTCTGAGAAAAAGGTATCGGATGGGTCTGATGCTCTTTGGGTGGATGACACCTAAATGAACATCGGTACAAAGTCCCAATTTATTTCTAATATCAGAGATCAGACCTCTACTCTTGCCTGATGCGTCTAGAACAAAAAGGGGGAACTGTAGAGAGCTGCGGAATGCTATGCCTTAAAGATGGAGCTGGTTTCCGCCTTCCACCTTCCTAATCGTGAGTGCTCTCTGTCAGGAACAATTCCACATTTGGCTAAGGCTGAGGATCTGGCTTGCTTCCATGTATGTGGACCTATCTGCATTGCCCACGTGGCATGCCTGGGTTGGCTACCCAGAGGCTATTTAAGCTGTGGGCTGGCTTTCCCCAGGGTCCGAGGATTGTTCAAGGTTCCTGAATAAACTGCATTGAAAAAAAAAATTCAGCCTGAGAGAAAAGGCATGAGTAATATTTAGTATGACCTAATAAAAATCCATAATACCTGGAGCACATGACTTTACAGCCTGGTTTTAAAAGTGATTTTGGGGATTAAAATTACATAATTTCCACCATCTCTTCCCTGCCGTCAAGTCCTCCCATAGTTCTCTTGATTGTTTTCTATTCAGGCCCTTTTTAACCTTAATAACCGTTAATGCCTGAATGTGACTTACTTGGCTTTAAGACTTCACAGCTATGATTCAAAGGGTTGGCTGAGCTTTGGTGTGTAATGGAATGTGCACACAAAGGACCCTGTGTCTTGGAGGCACAAATAGTGCTCTGCGAGACTGGAAGAATTTCTACAAAACTAGAAATTTCCCAGGGGACAGCCCTGTCTGGAAGTGCAGAGCGGGGAAGGACTGTGCTATCTGAGCCATTTGATCTCTGCTCAGCCAGTAGGACAGCTATGACTGACCTGAGGCTGAGCTGGGTGTGCTTAACAAAGGATGGACTTTGGGAAGGCCCAGCAATCAGCGACACCAGTAAGTGGCAGCCTGTGACCTGTTTCAAGGATTTTCCTGGTGGGCAGCTGCAAGGAGATATGAAGAAGACCTCAGGCCATTCCACAGTGAGTGTCAGGGCTACTGAGCCTACACCAACATGAATAGGTTGGATGAGCTACCAGAGTCTGATCTGCTGAGACCAGAAATGACTGTGAACTAGACTATAGTTGATTGAAATTACATACCCAGTGGGAAGTGTTCATCCCTGAAACCATATTGAACGAACAGAAATTGACTCAGCAGGTTTTCCTTCTGCATTGACACAGTCTTATGCACAAGCTTAAAAGGAAAAAGTAGAAGGGAAAGATTGGGGAAGAGATAGAGAAAGGACTTGGAAAAAGGAAAATGGCATAAATGATTTTAATTAACATGTACAAAAATAAATTTACAATAAAAGGTGGCTAGAAAGATAGCATAGCAGTTAGGAGCCCTTGGTTTGTTACAGAAGAAACAGGATTGAATTCAGATATCAGCTGGTAGCTACCAGGCTCCTATAACTTCATTCACAAGTGATCTGATGTCCTCTTCTCGCCTCTGTAGGTACTGCATGCAGATACATCAAAAATCCATATGTGTGTGTTTGTTTGTGTAAACAATGTTAACAAATGGAATTTTCTATGATGATGTCATAGCCCTGAGAAAGACAGAAGCCTGCATTAGGTGAAATAACTATCTTCTTGCATGGTGGCAGCTGCATCTCTCCTCGGAGCCTGCCTTCTCAGAGGCAAAAGCCACCTTATTCTGAATTAAGAATAGCTCAGCGTAACTGCTAGTGTGTGAATTGGAAACACAGCGCTTATAGGTGACATTTCATTGATGTACTCTGTATTTGTGTTCTCTGTCCTCTGTATGTGTGAGAATTGTACTGATATAATTTTTTTAATCTGTCTTTTAGGGTATATATTTGGATCGAGAAGTTGGATTTGCTCTGTAAGTCTCTGTCTGCTTTAAGGCCTAGACGTGCAGTCTCCTGTTCCGATTGAAATTGTTCAGAGCATAACCTGGGGCCTGACATAGAAGAGATGTAAAGAGGACAGCACATGAGGAATGCAAAATCTGTTTTAGGCTCTTCCTCTTTGAGTAGTAGCCAGTGAGGAGTGCATGCTCTCATTAAAGATATTTTCCTTCATCGATTCCTTAGGTGTGTGAAGTGCGTGTGCCCTGGAATGAATATTCACTCAAGAACAGCTGCATACCAGCCTTTTACAGAAATATTTCTGAGTCAAACTCTCCTAGGTTGAATCAGGTGACCTTGATCCTACACTGTTGCTTTGTTGTCCTCTTGATGAAGCTAAGTAACTTCTTCAGTTAAAAGGATGTGTGTATCACCATCCAGTTTTCAATTACTGATTTGAGTCATATAGCCAACTGTCCATTGCAGTCACAGGAAAAACAGTTGCATGTGGAATTCAGCTTCTGCTGTCAGACCACAATAAGAGGACTAGCTTATGGTGAACATCTCTGATAGAAATAGGACACTCAAAATAGCTTCTGATGTCACCATTGTGAAAATGAACTGATCGGGGCAACCTGAGTGATTTTGTAATTCCCCAGCATCTATGAATTGATGTCAGCTGAGTGAAGACAGACCAGGTTGGTCAGTGTACAGTTTGGAGAGGATAGAATTGTGGGGATCAGGAACCAGGTGAGCAAGGTGTGAAAGGTAATGGTTCCCACATCGAATCCCGAGAATCAGACACTGGAGAGCAGACTGAAGGTGCCAGCCTCAAGCACCAGGAAAAATCAATGAGGTTAGTGTAAACCTAAGGAAATGTGCCAGGGTGGAGGGCCAAGGTCCCCTAAGGAGACTTCTGTAAAGAAAGGGGAAGCGGCCACAGCCCTAGCTTCAGATCCATTTTGAGATTTCACTTGTTGCTAGGAGTCCCTAGCAGATCAACACTGTGTGCAGTGGATCAGGATTTTTAGGGGAGTCGTAGGAGTCACCGATGCTTCACTCGCCATTCCCCATGGGCCTCTAATAGGCATGTCCCCACACTCCCCACATAGAACAATCCAGTGAATATTGACTGTCCAACTAGAGGACTCTCCTTTGCAGATACGTGCAGTCCACAGGCACATTTAAGTCAGCTCTGAAGGTTGAGGTACAGGCCATTCACTGCAGCTGTGTGGATGTGGTTACGGATCTAAACAAGAATCTGGTTTAAAAAAAAATTGAACCTATGTGAAAACAAATTACTGTATTGTTTAACAATTGCGATAGTTCAACCAAAATAGAAGATCTTGGGAAAATGGTATGGCCCAGCCTAACAGACGGTTATTTTCCAGCTTTAAGATGTTTACTCTGAATTAAGATGTATTAGTAATATCTGACATGCTCTTATAAAAATCTCTGGAGCACAATAGACTTTGAAAGCTTGTGTCCACCTTTTAAAATATTTTATGAGATCATAATTACTTCATTTCTACAACTCCTTCGAGCCTCCAATCCCTCCCCGAGACCCCGCATTTTTTTTTAATTCATGACCACTTTTTGAGTCCTGTTTGAATGTGACTTGTATTTGGCTATAGAAACAAAGGTTGCACTGGACATTTGGTCTGTAATGGAATTTGTACACAGAGGACCCTGTGCCTATGAAGAGAAAGGAGTGTTATGGGAGAGTGGAAGATTTTCTACCAATGTATAGATTTCCCAGATGAGCTCTCTGTCTGCCCTGGGGTGTTAGGGCAGAGCTGGGTAGGCCTGTGCTGCCTGAGTCTTTTGACCTTTGCTTATTCAATAGTAAAGCTGTTTTTTTACTAACCTGAGGGAGAGCTGAGTAGCTTATCTGATGATGGACTCTAGGAAGGCCTAGCAATTAAGAGCACCTATAAGAGGCATGCTATTGAGTTTATTCCCAGGATTTTCCTCTGTTGCAGCTGTAGGGAGTTGTGAAGGAGATCTCAAGCAATATCATAGTGAATTTTGGGTCCACTTCCCCATATCTGGAAGAGCAGGTTGGCTGAACTATCAGAGTTTGATCTGCTGAGACTTGAATGGACCATGAACCACACTCTTCTGTTGGTACATGTGGTGACCTGAATGTGGATTCCCTTGGGAGGGGCAGGCTCTGCAGCCCTGGCAACAGGAAGCTATGGTGCTTATAATATCACGGTCAAGTGTGCATGTACAGACATCGCTTTTGCTGTGCAGTAAGAAGACAGTTTGAAAAAAATGAAGGTCTGGTTTCTAGAAACCTTAACATTGCGTCTAACCTTCAGTTTTCTGTGATCAATTCTACTAATCATTTAGAAACTGGTAGAATGGAGGTGATAGAGATCCTCTTTCAGCAATATTTCATTAAAATCTCTTTATCTTTCCACAACTACCATTCACAGTGGTGTACTTCAAGAAGATTCAATTCCAGGGTACAAAGGAGTTTTTGAGCTGCAGAGGTTTTGCAAGCAGGCATATGTTATGCAGATAGATAGGGCAGATTTCACATCTTGTGCCATTATCCAGGTGGCAGATAGCAGACAAACAATGATACTTCAACATTGTTTTGGGTGTGGACATCATTGGGGCTGGGTTTCCTGAATTCACAAAGAACATGGGGCACTACAGAGCCATAGCCCACCTTTCTGATCACTCCCATTTACTGACAGGACAGAACTATAGGGCATGGGATCACTCTGTGTGGAAGAGAAATTAGTAGTAGCTGTTGTGGAGAGCTCCTTGTTTGTCAAGATGGTTTCTTAAGGAGTCTGGAGTAGAAAAACTTGTTTTTACCCTGGCCTTCACCTTGAGACAGAGATCATAGGATGTTTTGCCATGTTCCTTAAAACTTGTTGCTGTGACCTTGGACCACATCTGCTACTGGGAAGCAGTTTAAGAAAACAAGTTTGTAATACAAAGAATAAATTATATATATATATATATATATATATATATATATATATATATATGTATATATATAACAAGTTTGGCAGTTCCATGAACTTCTTTCTAGTATTGATGTGACTTGGTTGTGCTTTACCTATGAAAAGGAATGGTGGAATAAACTTGTGACTGCTGTCTTACTGACAACTGATCCCATGTGCCCTGGACTGTTTTAATTATTTCAATCCTCACTCCCCACTCAGGGACTGTTTGACTCTGCCAGAGGGCTCCAGCAAGGTGGGGAGTCAGAAATATAAGAGTTTAGAAGTAATTTTGAATCAATTTTATGTGAGTCATGAAATTGGTTCTTCTTTATTAATCTTTAAGTGTATGGAATGTTTTCTCCTTGGAAAGGGTATTAAGTCTAGAACAGCTGAACCTTGAGACATTTAGAAAATATTTTGGACAAACTCTCCTGTGTTGACTCAGGTCCTTGATCCCAGTCTGTTGCCTTGTTGTCCTCTTGATTAAGATACCAAAAGACTTCAATTAAAGGGATGTGCCCACACTCAGTTTTAAAATTACCCATGTCAGTCATACAGTCAACTGTTCATTGCAGTAACCAGAAAAATATTCACATGTGGAGCACATCTTTTACCTCTAGACCAGAATACGATGAGTAGTTTATTGTGGACAAAACAGGGAAAATTAGAGTATGTGAACAGCTGCAGATGTCACCATTGAAGAAAGACCTGATAGACAGTAGAGTGATTTTGTAATGTCCACCATGTACTAATTCATCTCAGATGAATAAAGACAGAACAGATTGGTGGGTGTACAGTTTAGGGAGGTGAGCTTGATACAATGAATATTGAATTTTCTACGAGGGGATTGTTCTTTACAGATGTGTCAAATCCACAGTTAAGTCAGCTCTGAGGGTTGAGACACAGGCCATCGGCTGTAGATGTATCTATCAGATTGCAGGATTCAACAACTAACAATGTACTTCGGGGCCAGATTAGACAGCATCTTTTTAATGTTATTACCTTTGCCAGGGAATGGTCTGCTCTTTTTCAGAGTCACTATTGCTCTTGGTTTGTTTTTGTTTTTTTTTTCTTTTGTTGTTGTTGTTGTTTTGTTTTGCAATATTTTTTATCATTCTTAAAACTCAATTATTAATTTTTCTTTAAATTTGATTTTCTGTAAATGCACCATTGCTTGGACTTCTTATTTGTAGTTGTTCCCCATTATTTCAGGGTCATTACGAAATTTTTTCAATGTTTTTCAGTGATATTGATTATTTATTTCTGTATCAAGCAATATGTCCAGGATTGCCTCATGCTATGCAACGGACAATGGCTTTGGACCCCCAATGCTGCCTCTGCTTCCCAGTGTGGAGAGAACAACCCTATTACTCCTTTCAGTCTGGACGTTGGCTGGACAGTGAAAAGAAGAAATAGGTCAGTGAATGTGGGTCCTTTAATTATAAAGGACATATAAAGAGGGCCTGTGCAATAATTGAGTTCCATGACCAAACTGAAGAGGGAATAATCAAAGTACAGAAAGAGATGGACATCAAGGAGGGTGAAAGTTTTCCAGGTTTGACGGAAGTTGACATTAGCAAGGATTAGTGAAGGAATCAATTGGTGATGATCAATAAATGTCCTGACATCTGGACATAGCGGCACACTCAGGGTGGCAGGCAGATGACTGTGAGCTGATGGTTAGAATGGTCTTCAAAGTGAGTTCAGGACAGCCAAGGCCACATACAAATGTCCTGTCTCAAAAAAATTTAACTTAAATAAAAATACACAAATAAACTAACTCATATACTGGTTGGACCCTTCCTCAAGCCCACCGCGCATGGAATAAAGAATCTGATTTTTTAAAAAAAAACTGAATTTATCATGAAACTAAATTACCGTCCATACAACAGTCCAACCAAAAGAGAAAATCTTGGTCAAATAGTTTGGCCCTGCCTAACAAGACCACAATTTCCCAGGTTTAAAATATTCAGCCTGAGAGAAAAGGCATGAGTGATATTTAGTATGATCTAATAAAACTCCATAATCCCTGGAGCACATGACTATACCGCCTGGTTTTAAAAGTGATTTTGGGGATTAAAATTACATAATTTCCACCATCTCTTCCCTGCCGTCAAGTCCTCCCATTGATCTCTTCATTGTTTTCTATTCAGGCCCTTTTTAACCTTAATAACCGTTAATGCCTGAATGTGACTTACTTGGCTTTAAGACTTCACAGCTATGATTCAAAGGGATGGCTGAGCTTAGGTGTGTAATGGAATGAGCACACAAAAGACTCCGTGCCCTGGAGGCTCAAGAAGTGCTCTGGGAGACTGGAAAAATTTGTACAAAACAAGAAATTTCCCAGGGGACCGCCCTGTCTGGAAGTGCAGAGCTGGGAAGGCCTGTGCTATCTGAGCCATTTGATCTCTGCTCAGCCAGTAGGACAGAGGACAGGTGTGACAGGCCTGAGGCAGAGCTGGACGTCCTTAGCAAAGGATGGCCTCTGGGAAGACCCAGCAATCAGCGACAGCAGTAAGAGGCACCCTGTGAGTTGTTTCAAGTGTTTTCCTGGTGGGCAGCTGCAAGGAGATATGAAGAAGACCTCAGGCCATTCCACAGTGAGTGTCAGGGCTGCTGAGCCTATAGCAACATGAATAGGTTGGATGAGCTACCAGAGTCTGATCTGCTGAGACCAGAAAGGACTGTGACCTAGACTATAGTTGATTGAAATTTCATACCCAGTGGGAAGTGTTCATCCCTGAAACCATATTGAACGAACAGAAATTGACTCAGCAGGTTTTCCTTCTGCATTGACACAGGCTTATGCACAGGCTTAAAAGGAAAAATTAGAAGGGAAAGATTGGGGAAGAGATGGAGAAAGGACATGGAGAAAGGAGAATGGTGTAATCAATTTTAATTAACATGTACAAAAATAAATTTAAAATAAAAAGTGGCTAGAAAGATAGCATAGCAGTTTGGAGCCCTCGGTTTGTTACAGAAGAATCAGGATTGAATTCAGAAACCAGCTGGTAGCTACCAGGCTCCTATAACTTTATTCACAAGTGATATGTTGTCCTCTTCTGGCCTCTGTACGTCCTGCATGCAGAAACATCAAAAATCCATATGTGTGTGTTTGTGTGAATTTTCGATGATGATGTCATAGCCCTGAGACAGACAAAAGCCTGCGTTAGTTGAAATGACTCTTTATCTTCGTGCATGATGGTAGCTGTGGCTCTCCTCGGAGCCTCCGTCTCACAGGCAAAAGCCACCTTATTCTGAATTAAGAATAGCTCAGCATAACTGCTAGTCTATGAATTGGAAACACAGCGCTTATAGGTGACATTTCATTGATGTACTCTGTATTTGTGTTCTCTGTCCTCTGTATGAGTGAGAATTGTGGTACTGATATATTTTTTTTTAATCTGTCTTTTAGGGTATATGTTTGGTTCAAGAAGTTGAATTTGCTCTGTAAGTCTCTGTCTGCTTTAAGGCCTAGATGTGCAGTCTCCTGTTCCTATTGAAATTGTTCAGAGCATAACCTGGGGCCTAACATAGAAGAGTCTTAAGGAGGACAGCATATGAGGAATGCAAAATCTGTTTTAGGCTGTTTCTCTTTGAGTAGTAACCAGTGAGGAATGCATGCTCTCATTAAAGATATTTTCCTTCATTGATTCCTTAGGTGTCTGGAGTGCGTGTGTCCTGGAATGAATATTCACTCTAGAACAGCTGCATACCAACCTTTTACAGAAATATTTCTGAGTCAAACTCTCCTAGGTTGAATCAGGTGACCTTTATCCTACACTGCTGCTTTGTTGTCCTCTTGATGAAGCTAAATAACGTCTTCAGTTAAAGGGATGTGTATATCACCATCCAGTTTTTCAGGTACTCAATTGAGTCACATAGCCAACTGTCCATTGCAGTCACAGGAAAAAGAGCTGCATGTGGAATTCAGCTTCTGCTGTCAGACCACAATAAGAGGACTAACTTATGGTGGACATCTCAGAAAGAAATATTACATTCAAAATAGCTTCTGATGTCACCATTGTGAAAATGAACTGATTGGGGCAGCCTGAGTGATTTTGTAATTTCCCAGCATCTATGAATTAACGTCAGCTGAGTGAAGACAGACCAGGTTGGTCAGTGTACAGTTTGGGGAGGATAGAATTGTGGGGATCAGGAACCAGGTGAGGGAGGTGTGAAAGGTAATGTTTCCCACATCGAATCCCGAGAATCAGACACTGGAAACCAGACTGAAGGTGCCAGCCTCAAGCACCAGGAAAAATCAATCAGGTTAGTGTAAACCTAAGGAAATGTGCCAGGGTGGAGGGCCAAGGTCCCCTAAGGAGACTTCTGTAAAGAAGGGGGAAGCAGTCACAGCCCTAGCTTCAGGTCCATTGTGAGACTTCACTAGTTGCTAGGAGTCCATAGCAGATCAACACTGTGTGCAGTGGATCAGGATTTTTAGGGGAGACATAGGAGTCACCGATGCTTCACTCGCCATTCCCCATAGGCCTCCAATAGGCATGTCTCCACACTCCCCACATAGAACAATCCAGTGAATATTGACTGTCCAACTAGAGGACTCTCCTTTGCAGATACATGCAGTCCACAGGCACATTTAAGTCAGCTCTGAAGGTTGAGGTACAAGCCATTCACTGTAGCTGTGTGTATCAGGTTACTGATCTAAAGAAGAATCTGGATTTTTAAAAATTGAACCTATGTGAAAACAAATTACTGTATTGTTTAACAATTGCGATAGTTTAACCAAAATAGAAGATTTTGGTAAAATGGTATGACCCAGCCTAACAGGACTGTTATTTTCCAGGTATAAGACTTTTAACCTGAATTAATATGTATCAGTAATGTCTGGTATCCTCTCATAAAAATCCCTGGAACACATAGGACCATAAAAGCTTGTATCCACATTTTAAAATATTTTATGGGATCATAATTACATCATTTCTACATCTCTTTCCAGCCTCCAATCCCTCCCCCAGACTCCTCATTTTTTTTAAATTTATGACCTCTTTTTGTTTCCAGTTTGAATTTGACTCGTACTTGGCTATAAAAACAAAAGGTTGCACTAGACATTTGGTGTGTAATGGAATTTGTACACAGAGGACCCTGTGCCTATGAAGAGAAAGGAGTGTTATGGGAGATTGGAAGAATTTCTACCAAAGTACGGATTTCCCAGATGAGCTCTCTGTCTGCCCTGGGGTGTTAGGGCAGAGCTGGGTAGGCCTGTGCTGTCTGAGTCATTTGATCTCTGCTTACTCAATAGGAAAGTTCTTTTTTATTAACCTGAGGGAGAGCTGAGTAGCTTATCTGATGATGGACTCTAGGAAGGCCTAGCAATCAAGAGCACCTATAAGAGGCAAGATGTTGAGTTTATTCCCAGCACTTTCCTCTGTTGCAGCTGTAGGGAGTTGTGAAGGAGATCTCAAGCAATATCATAGTGAATTTTGGGTCCACTTCCCCATATCTGGAAGAGCAGGTTGGCTGAACTATCAGAGTTTGATCTGCTGAGACTTGAATGGACCACGAACCACACTCTTCTGTTGGTACATGTGGTGACCTGAATGTGGATTCCCTTGGGAGGGGCAGGCTCTGCAGCCCTGGCAACAGGAAGCTATGGTGCTTATAATATCACGGTCAAGTGTGCATGTACAGACATCGCTTTTGCTGTGCAGTAAGAAGACAGTTTGAAAAAAATGAAGGTCTGGTTTCTAGAAACCTTAACATTGCGTCTAACCTTCAGTTTTCTGTGATCAATTCTACTAATCATTTAGAAACTGGTAGAATGGAGGTGATAGAGATCCTCTTTCAGCAATATTTCATTAAAATCTCTTTATCTTTCCACAACTACCATTCACAGTGGTGTACTTCAGGAAGATTCAATTCCAGGGTACAAAGGAGTTTTTGAGCTGCAGAGGTTTTGCAAGCAGGCATATGTTATGCAGATAGATAGGGCAGATATCACATCTTGTGCCATCATCCAGGTGGCAGGAAGCACACACAATTGTCCTTCAACGTTGTTTTGTGTGTGGGCATCATTGGGGCTGGGTTTCCTGAAATCATAAAGATAATGGGGAGCTGCAGAGCCATAGCCCATTGTTGTGATCACCCCCATTTCCTGAGTTAACTATAAGGCAAGGGATCTCTCTGGAAGAGAAATTAGTAGTAGCTGTTGTGGAGAGCTGCTTCTTTGTCAAGCTGCTTTATTATTGAATATGGAGTGAAAAACGTGTTTTCACACTGGCCTTCATCTTGAGACAGAGATAAGAGGATGTTTTGCCATGTTCCTTAAAACTTGTTGCTATGACCTTGGACCATATCTGCTACAGGGTAGTAGTTTAAGCAAACAAATTTGTAATATAAAAAATAAATTATATAACAAAAATAGAAAACAAGTTTGGCAGTTCCATGAACTTCTTTCTAGTATTGATGTGACTTGGTTTTATTTTGCCTATAAGAAGGAATTGTGGAGTAAACTTGTGACTGTTGTCTTACTGACAGCTGATCCCATGTGTAGTGGACTGTTTTAATTATTTCAATCTTCACTCCCCACTCAGGTACTGTTTGACTCTGCCAGAGGGCTCCAGTAAGCTGAGGAGTCAGAAATACAAGAGTTTAGAAGTAATTTTGAATCATTTTATGTGCGTTGTGAAATTTGTGTTCATTTAATTTCTATACACATACAATTGTAGTTCACACTGGTCAAGTTCACCTTCTTCCTGACTGTGTTTCCTTCTGTCATTTCATGAAATGTTGAATATATTTTGGGGCTTATAGTTTTGAATCCTTTCTGTATCCAGTTATTCTTTCACTAATATTGTATTCCTTTTGATTCTTGTAGTATCAGGTCAGTACAGAAGTTATATTGTGCCAAGGTGTACATAATTTCTTCATAATCCTACTGAGCATTCTAAGTTTTTTTTTCACATGGCACATATCTTCTGGATTACTCTTCCTGTTACAAATATTTTAACTTTTCTTCAGATTGTTTTCTTCAATTCAATCTGCAAATTGAACATACCCAAAATCTTTTCTCTTTTTCTTTTGAAAAACAAAAACAAAAACAAACAAAAATTATTTCTTTGTTTGTTTTTGTTTTTTCAGGCTGGGTTTCTCTGTGCAGCCTTGTTTGTTCTGGACTCACTTTGTAGACCAGGCTGGCCTCAAACTCAAAGATCTGCCTGCCTCTGCCTCCCAGAGTGCTGGGATTAGAGGCATGCACCACTTCATTTTAAAGGTGGTGTTTACAGTTGTTATAAGACATTATTTTATAATCATTAATTTAGCAAAAACAGTAAGTGTGTGAAACTGAAAGTTTCATGAAATAATGTACAAAGGCATACAAAGAAAACTTTAGAATAGAGTTTAGTGACACAGAATACATTCATATAGGTCACATAACAACCACCTTATACAGAGTTTTCATAAAAGGACAGAAGTGCTGTGGATCCCAGCTATCTTTTCCTTAGACTTTCCATGCACATGAAATTGATATTGAGAAATATCAAAGCCACCGGAACTCAGGTAGCTTTAGTTGGCATTCACATTCTAAAATCAGAGCAGCAATTTTTGAAGCAGTCAGTGCTATCAAAAAGACACTTGATCTTCAATGTAAGCATAGGAATGGTGCCCTAAGGGTAAGGCCCCACTCAGCTGAGCCCTCATCATCTGGAAGTACAATGCAAGCCGATTCCTAGTTGCTGAAATCAACTTCATTCAGACCCCATGCTGCTGCTCTGTTCCAAGGGCAGCGGAGTCCATTCACAGCCAGATCCCACCAGAGCAGTAACATCTAACTGCTCCTTATCTAGAAGTAAGGAAAGGACAAAATTTCAAGGTCACTGATTCCTCCTCTGTGGTTTCAGTTCAGCACAGCTGCAGCCATTTACATTTTATGTTGTTGCAACTCCTGACAGGGCATAACATAACATTTTGAGGATGAAGCCTGAGTTGCATTTTGAGACTACAAAATTTTGAGATACTCAAGTTAGGAAATACTTGCCATAGAGATCTGCATACAGCAGGTGAAAATAGCCAGAGAGAGCAAGAGCAAGAGAGAGTAAGAGAGTGACACTGAGAGAGAAGACCCCAAAGCTAAGTCCTTATTTCCTCAGCAAGTGGAAAGAGAGAGAGAGAGAGAGAGAGAGAGAGAGAGAGAGAGAGAGAGAGCACTCCATGGGCCTAGGTCTGTGTCGAGCTCCTAGGATGATGTATGTGTTAGGGGTATCTAAGTGACCCCGGTCTGTGTGTATCAGTAAGATGAATGAGTGTGTCTATGGGGGATGGGATTCAGCTTTATCTTTTTGTAAGTCCTGAGTGTTCATTTCTTCAAGAAGCTGGGATCCAGATGGGTCAAGATCAGCAACTGTGTAAGGTCTCCTCAGAAGACTCTGAGTGATGTTTTTAGTGGTGCCCTTGACCAGGAGGGGTGCCAAGCAGCAGGCTGAGCTGATGTCTGTGGATTCAGTTGGGAATCTTCACATGTAAGAGGCAAGGCATTGGTTTGTTTAGAAGGAAAGAGTACATGACTCTAATATTGGTGTCCGTGGATAAGGTGAGTTTCGAGGCTAGACAGAGAAGACAGAAGGCCAAGTGAAAAGTTTGAATGGATGAAAATGCAAGGGATTTTGTGCCAGACTTTGTGTCTCTGTCACTCAGACTCATCTGGCCTGGGCCATCCTGGATCCATGATCCAGGTGCTTCCACACATTGCCTGGTCTCCATGAGGTGACCAGCGAACTGTGCTGGGAACTCAGCTCCAGGAACCCAAATCTTACCTTCAGGAGACCAGGAGGGATCTGATATCTGGGTGCTAAAGTCCCTAACCTGGGAATCCCCACTCTCTGGCATATGTGAAAAGTTTTGGGGGCACAAGTTTCTTAATTCTCAGACATGGGAGACAGCCATAGGGGTCCCAGAACTGACTGACCCCAAAATATCCCAGGAATCCTGAAGTTGCCTGAAGGGGAGCAAGAGAGATTAGATGTCTGGTTGGAAGAATGGAGGTTCCCTAGACCTGGGGATCCTCACTTGCTGACATAAGCATAAAGTGCAGGGGTTCATGACTCTCAGACCTGGGAGATGGCCAAGGGAGGCCTGGATGTGATCCACCTTAACTGCCCCAGGAATACTGAAGCTCCCTTCTAGGAGAGAATTGGCCATCTGATATATGGCTTCTGGAGCAGGAGTTCCTGGACCTGAGACTCTTCACTGGCTGGGATGGGCAGAAAGGGCAGGGGCTCCACATTTTTTACTCTCAGACCTAGGAAACAGCCATCGGGGGTGGGAGGTCTGGTCCAATCGGCCTCAAACCACAGGATGCCCCATCTTATCCAGGAAGCGCCAAGGTTGATGCCCTGGATCCAGCTGCCTATCCACTCACATATTTCTGAGTCTCAGATCTTCTGTCCCTCTAATAGAGGGCATATTTGTCACCACCATCTTAGAAACCTCCCACACATTGAACAATTTCAATAGGAATTGAAGACTGCAAGTCTAGTTGCTAAGGCAGATGGAGATTTGTAATGCAAATCTATCTTCTAGAGCATCATGCATGATCTAAATGACACATTTATTAGATGCATCAATGCCACAATTCTCTCACATACCAAGGGCAGAGATCACAAATACAGAAAACATCAAGGAAATGTCACCAATCAGCACTGTGTTTGCAATTCTTAGATGAACAGCTATGCTGAGCTGGTCCAACCTCAGAAGAAAGCTGCTTTTGCCTCCAGGCAGGTTGGCTCAATGAAGGAAAAGGAGTTCATTTCAACTACCCAAGACTGATATCTTTCTAGGAGATATGACATCAGTATAGAGAATTATACTTTTTGTAAAATTTAATTAATTTTATTTTATGTGTATGGATGTTTTGGCTACAAGTATTCTGTGGAAGGTGTTGGACCCTGGAGTTTTAGGCAGTTGTGAGCTGCCATGTGGTTGCTGGGAATTAAACCTAAGTCCTTTGGAAGACCAGTCAGTGCTCCTAAGCACTTAGCCATCTCTCCAGCCCTGAGAAAGCCACTTTTTAAGCTTTATGTATCTTGCATTTATATGGATGTTTTGTGCTCATGTGTCTGTCTCCAATACCTGTAAAGGCCAAAGGGGACATCAAATCTCTTGAGAACATAGTTTCATTGTATGGTTATCTACCAGGTGATACCTGAAATGAAACCTATCTTCTGTAACAACACCCAGTGCTCTTAACGTCCATGCTCTCTCTAGCCACCTTTTATTTAAAACTTATTTCTACAGATGTTAATTAAAATATATTACACAATTTTCCCCTTTCTGTCTCCTTTCTCCATGCCTTTCTGAATTCTTTTTAAAAAAACTCTTAACAAAGAATGTGTGACTAAGTGTGGACCTTTATATATAAATAAAACCTACTGAGTCTATTCCTATTGCTTTTGTGGATAATGTTTCTGTGCTGAGCCCTTTCTATACGATATATATTTAAGAAGGTCATCCCTGCCTGAGGCTAATTCCCCCACTTGCAAGAGAGTTCTAGTGTTCAATGCCCAATAGTAGTCTTACCCTGAAGTGACCTAAGCTGTCTTGGACAGGAAACATTAGAAAGAACAGGGTGGCAAATTCCTTAGAGGGTGCTGGCACATGGTGCTGGCATAGCCCTGATGTTCTAGAACTGCAGGGAAAGGCTATGGACATTGGTCTTAGCCAATCAGTCTATCCTTGTCCTGTTGGCCTCCCATTATACCACTGACCTCAGAGTTTTCCTTGGATGGCTTTGAAATCTTGAAATTCCTGCCTCCTCTTTCTGAACACCATGACTACAGGCCTGTGTTACCATGCCTGGCCTAGGTGGTTTCAACTTCAGTGATTTAGGAGAATGTTAGAATGAGTGCAATGAGTAGTTACACCTAACTATACGGAGAATCTACTTATGTGTGTGAGGTTGGTTTTCACTCTCAGTTGAATAAGGACAGAACTCTGATCTACTTTGATGAGTGATAAGAAATCAATGTTAAAGAAAAATGTTATTTTTCTTTATAATGGAAAGAGAAGACTTTAAGCTAAAGAACTGCATTTGAAAAAAGTTTTTTTTCTGTTAGGATCAGAGCCTGTGTCCTGTCTAACATGACCATTGGGACTCAGTGACTCATTCTCAATAAGTCCATTAAAAGAACTGAGTCATTGAGATAGACCATGACCAACTATACTACAGGTACTAGGGAGGCAAAGCAAGCAGATCTAGTATGTATACCAAGTTCCAGGTAAGCCTGAGATTCATACTAAAGCTATTCTTTCAAAAGGAAAACAAAAAGAGAAAGCAATAGTTGAAAATGAAATTATTTTTAATTAACTTATTATAATTTATTTACTTCCTTTCCTGGCTGTATCCACTTCCATCTCACCCCTTCCCATCCACACCCCCACCTCTCTTTATGCACCGTCCTTAGTCTACTGATAGGGGGCTAGAAAAAAAAAGAAAACAATGGTTGAAACACAAATTAATAATGAAAACTGTAAACATGTTAACATGTTTATTCATTACGACCAAGTTTGACCAGTGATGAATATATAAGGTTATACATTATCTTTTTTTTCCAACAGGTAAACTTTGTTACTTGAAGACATTATAAATTATTTAAATGCAGGCTTATTGCAAACAGTTCTCAGGGAGTTCTCAGTTCCCAAGGAATAGGGCCAGGGAAGCTCCCATGCAGGAGGCATAAGTGTGGGCAAAAAGAAGTGTGTGTAGAGAGAGGGAGAGAGAACAGAGAGGAAAAAAAAAGACAGGAAGAGAAGAAACACAGAAAGAAAGAGGGAGAGAAGAAAAGAATATAGAAGAAAACAAAAAATAATCTGGCTCTACAGGGAAGAGCCTCTGGGAGAGGGCAAGCCCATTCTACTGGACTGGAAAGTTAAGGGTAGAGGTGGGGTATGCCAATCATGTCCTTTAGAAGGTAGGGACTGAGGGATGCTGTCAAAGAGGCACCTCAGAAGCTTGTCATGGGTGTGAAGCACAACATATGATAAGTAAATCATCCTTTAGGTTTAATAGGTTTACTTAGAAGGCCAGAGATGTCCACAACTAAGTAATCTCACCAGGCCATATATTAAAAATTTCCCATCTGCAAACTCCTCCCCCATTCTAAGCTTACTTGTTTCCTGCAAGGTATTCACATGACATAATGTTATTGAGCAGAAAATATCTCACCCAGGGGAAGAGGTCTATTCAACAATGACATTACAGAGGAGATTAAAATTACATGGAGTCCATTGATTGACTAGATGTTCACCTAAGGGAGATACAGGGATGTTTATTCAGAATATTCTTATTCCTGCCAGGTAGAGATGGATGACATAGGGATGACAGAGTTGGGCCTGGGGAGATTTAAAATCCAATTCGAGACCACCAAGTAGCCACCTGCGTGGTAATTCTGACCGACACATGTATCTGAAAAGACAAGGAAAGAGTGGAAGAACTGGATAATTGACCCACCACAGCTGAGTAGATGCAGAGAATGCAGCATGAGGCAGCTTGTCCTCAGGTACAGCCCAAGAATTAATTGCTTTCTGGAAGTTTAATCCTTTCTTTAACATCCAAATACCCTTCCCTTATAGCTACTCCATGCTGCACAGGTCTCTATAAATGCCTGATTTCTCCAGCCTTAGATTGACATCTGTTTGAACCTCAGGTTTCCCTAACAACTAAAACATTTGGAGTCTTCAAAACTCAGGGCTCCTAACTGAATGTTTGCATGCATCAAGGAAGCAGAATAAAATCCATTTCAGAAAAGTTAGTCTTCATGCCTTCAAGTTCTTTTGCTCTCTTTACATTAGGCATAATCTCAAGAAGGGGTACACCTGACAAGTGTCCTTGTGGGCTCTCATTGATGCCTATTTAGCACGTGTAAGATAAACTCAGTCTGGTGGGCTTTGGTCACGTGCTCAGGCACTTTTTAAATGCTTGTGTTGTCAGTTTCTGTCCTGATCATTTTTGGATGCTTACATATTTTTGTGGAGAGTTTGGCTCAGAAACTTCTTTAAGCACAAAGCTTAAGTTACTTTCATATGCTCTCAATCTTCTATTTCTTCTGGGTCATCAGGGCTGAGTTAAAGATGAACTTAGGATCAAACTTTCAAACCTAAATGCTATTCATCACACTTTCATGGGGCTAAACATGTGGGTCCGCACCAAGGAGAACTGACTGCTCACTTTCATTTGCAAACAAAATTTGTCAATCAAATTGCCCTGATTTCCTCGATTATTACATGGCAATATGTTTACAATGTGAAAAGACAATATTTTATCAATATAATATCTCAACTACTCTTATTTGAGCATCAGGGAAATAGATCTGTAGGAAGGGTTTTTGGTGGCCAAAGCTGGAAACCAGACCTCAATCATCATATGGATATGTCCAAAGGAGATGGGACAAAGTCCCACTCTGTACATATCTATTGTGGCCTAAAACCCCATAATCACGTTATATGCACACACCAGAAGTGTTTCTTTTAAAGTAAATATCATTGCTGTTACATTATCTAGAATCTTTATATTACATATTTCCTGTAGAATTCTGTACTTTAAGATGAAATCATAAATGGACAATTAGGAGGAATGTACTGAAATATAGAACATCCAATCATATATAAATGCTCATATCAAATCAAGCTATGTAGTGAGATGCAGTTGGTTGCTGATTAGACCAATTCATTACATCTCTAGGATACTTGAAAACACAAAGCTTTGAATTACCATATTAAACAAATTCAGTTTCTCTTCAGTTTGATTCATTCATGAAAGTGAAGCTTATAGAAATGTCCAAAGATTTCATCATGCTAAAAATAGTCATAAAGTTTTCTCTCCAGTATGATTTCTTTCATGGCTTTGAAATAATGTGACATGGAAAGGCTTTCCTGTTTATACTCATAGGGTTTCACTCCAGTATGAGATTTTTCATGCTTTTGGAGATCACAGCAATGTGCAAAGGCTTTACCACATTGATTAAACTCATAGGGTTTTTCTCTAGTATGTGTTCTTTCATGATTGTCGAGACTACTGAGATGTGAAAAGGCTTTATAACAATGATTTTATTAATAGGGTTTCTCTCCAATATGTGTTCTTTTATGCACCTGGAGAGTACTGTGGTTTGAAAAGGCTTTACCACATTGAAAACAGTCATAGGGTTTCTCTCCAGTATGTGTACTTTTATGCCTTTGGAGATTTCCATGTTGGGAAAAGGCTTTCCCACACTGATTATAGTCATACTGTTTCTCTCCAGTATGTGTTTTTTATGCTTCTGGAAACTACTGGGATGTGAATTCAGTGGCAAACCTCAGGCACTGATGGTGGAAATTTACCACAACTTGTGGCCTGGGCTGGTTAAGAAAACTTACAGAGAAGTAGACAGTGACCTTGTAAAAGAACATAGCAACAAACAGAGTTCCACCATAATCTGTGACTTCAGTTGATACCCTGAGTTCCTTTTCTGAGCTCCCTCAATGTGTGGGTCCTGCCAGCATCAGCCAAAGAAGCCGATTCATCACCTGTGTCATTTTTATTTATTGGCATTAATGACAGCAACAGATAATAAAGGTAGAACAAAATTTGTACCCTCAAAATGGGCGTGTTACTGTCAAAAAGTCAGAATATTGTTATTTGGACCAATACACAATATGTAAAATATCGAGATATCAAAAGCCATTGCAGACTCAACATGGACCTTAATGGTGCTTTCCAGGAAGAACTGAACTGAAAAAAGAGTGGTGAGAGTAATGCAGGCAATGGAGGTCAAGGTAATGAGGATCTAGTGGAAAATTTGGCTACAGGTCATGTGGTAGGCTGAATGATAATGGCCTTATATGATTATATAATTGGAGTCTTGGGCTCAGTTAATGGAACTGAGGAAAAATAAAAGATATGGCATCATTGGCTGAGGTGTGTCTCTCTCTGGAGTCTAAGTATTCTCAAAGAGAATATTGTAGTAGGGACAAGCAGGTGAGAGAGCTTTCACCTCACAATCTTCTGTCTATTGTCTGAGGTAGAGGGCCAGTAGAGGGCACTCTATAGAGTCCATGGAGGTATGTGTGTGAGAGAGAAAGAGACAGACAGACACAACGAGAGAGAGAGAGAGAGAGAGAGAGAGAAGAGAGAGAGAGAGAGAGAGTACTCAGCAGGTCTACGTCTGTGTTGAGCAGGTAGGATGATGTATTTTTTATGGGTATCTAAGTGCCCCCAGTCTGTGTGTGAATCTCTCAGTCAGAAGAATGGAGAGCCTGTGTCCATGGAAGATAGGATTCAGCATTATCTTTTGTGAAGTCCTGAGTGAGTTTTTCTAAACACGTAGCCATCTCCTCTGCCCTGAGAAAGCCACATTTTAAAGCTTTGTATGTCTTTCATTTATATGGATGTTTTGCATTCACGTGTCCATGTGTCATACCTTCAAAGGCCAAAGAGGACATCAGATCCTTTGGGAATGCATTTACAGGGTATACTTAGCTAGCTTGGGATTCCTGAAATGGAACCTGTCTCCTATAACAACACCCAGAGCTATTAACTCCTATGCCCTCTATAGCCTCTTTTTAGTAAATTTATATTTACAGATGTTAATTAAAATGAATTACACCAAGTGCCCTTTTCTTGTCCTTTCTCCACCCCATTTCAAATTCTCTCCTTCCAATGTCTTAAAAAAAGGTGTGAATAATTATGGACCTATATATATAAGCTGAATCCATTTCATTGATTGTGTGTATAAGGTGTGTGTGCTGAACCATTTCTATAGGATATATAAATGGAGCACATCACTGCCTGTGGCTCATTCCCACACTTGCAGGAGAGTTCTAGTGTTTAATGCCCAACAGGAGTCTGACCTGAAATGACCTAAGCTGTATTATACAGGAAACATTAGCAAGCATGGGTTGGCAAATTGTTTAGATAACATATGATGCTGGCATAGCCTTGAAGTTCTGGAGCTGTAGGGAGTACTATGCACATTGATCTTAACCAATCAGTCTCTCTTTGTTCTGTGGACCTCCCATTATACCATTGACCTAGGATGTTTCCTTGGATTACTTTGACATCTTGAAGTTTCTGCATCCTCTTTCTGAACACCATGACTACAGGCCTGTGTTACCAATCCTGGCTTGGATGGTTTCAACCTCAGTGATTTAATAGAATGTTGGGATGAGTGTAACACATAGTTACACTTAACTATATTGAGAACTTATTTATGTCTTGGAGGCTGTTTTTCACTATCTGTTGCATAATAATAGGACTCCAATCTACTATGATGAGTATTAAAAACTCAGTGATAAAGAAAACCAATAATTTTCTTTAAAATTAAAGGAGAGGATTTCAAGACAATAAACTGCAATTGAAGAACACTTTCTATTACTATAGTTAGGATGAGAGCCTGTTTGGACCATGACTATTTGGACTCAGTGACTCATTCTCAATAAGCCCATTGAAAGAACTATGTTACCGAGGTAGACCATGCCCAAATATCCTGCAGACACTAGGGAGGCAAGGTAAGCAGATCTAGTATGTACACGAAGTTCCAGGTCAGTATAAGAATTATACTGAGACTATTCGTTCAACTGAAAAAAAAAAACAGAGAACAAAGGTTAAAAATCAAAATTTTGTAATTATTTATTTCTCATAATATATTCATTTTGTATCCTGGCTGTAACTCTTTTCATCTCCACCCTCCCCATTTCCCCCTGTGCATCTGCCCTAGTCCTCTGATAGGTGGCTAAGGAAAAAAAGAAAACATAATGGTTAAAACATTAATTATTAATGTAAACTGGAAACATATTAACATATTTATTCAATGTGACTAATTTCTACCATTGATGAATATATAAGGTTATACTTTATCTTTCTTCCCACAGGTGAAATTTGCTAATTGAATACATGATAAAACATTTAAATGCAGACTTGTTGAAAACAGTTCACAGAGGGTTCTCAGTCCCTAAGGAATAGGGCCATGGAAGCTCCCATGCAGGAGACATTTAATGTGGGCAAAGAGAAGTGTATGTAGAGAGAGGGAGAGAGAACAAAGAGAAAAAAGACAGGAAGAGAAGAAACACAGAAAGAAAGAGGGAGAGAAGAAAAGAATATAGAAGAAAACAAAAAAAAAATCTGGCTCTACAGGGAAGAGCCTCTGGGAGAGGGCAAGC
This sequence comes from Meriones unguiculatus, assembly GCF_030254825.1. Classification (NCBI taxonomy): domain Eukaryota; kingdom Metazoa; phylum Chordata; class Mammalia; order Rodentia; family Muridae; genus Meriones; species Meriones unguiculatus. The sequence goes on along the minus strand of NW_026843580.1, from coordinate 1,844,688 downwards.
CCATTCTACTGGACTGGAAAGTTAAGGGTAGAGGTGGGGTATACCAATCATGCCCTTTAGAAGGTAGGGACTCGGGGATGCCTTCAAAGAGGCAACTCAGCAGCTTGTCATGGGTGTGAAGCACAACATATGATAAGTAAATCATCCTTTAGGTTTAATAGGTTTACATAGAAGGAAAGAGTAGTCCACAACTAAGTAATCTCACCATGCCATATATTAAAAACTTCCCATCTGTAAATTCCTCCTCCATTCTCAGCTTATTTCGTTCCTGAAAGATATTCACATGACATAATGTTATTGAGCAGAAAATATCTCATCCAGGGGAATAGGTCTATTCAATGATGGCATTCCAGAGTAGAATGGAATTACATGGATGGAGTCCATTGATTTATTAGACCTAAGGGAGATATAGGAATGTTTATTCAGAATATTGTTATTCCTGCCAGGTAGAGATGTGACAGGGATGACAGAGTTAGGGCTGAGAAGATTTGAAGTCCAATTCGAGCCCACCAAGTGGCAGCCTGCATGGTATTCTGACTGAGATGTACACCTATCTGAGAAGACAAGAAAAGAGTGGAAGAACTGGAGAATAGACCTGCCACAGCTGAGTAGATACAGAGAATACAATAGAAGGCTGCTTGTCCTCAGGTACAACCCAAGAATTAATTGCTTTAATTAATTGCTGGGACTTGAATCCTTTCTTTAACATCCAAATCTCCTTCCCTTACAGTTCCTCCAGGCTCCACAGGTCTCTGTAAATTCCTGATTTCTCTAGCCTTCTACTGACATCTGTTTGAATCTCAGGATCCCCTGACAACAATCTTCACAACATCTGGAGTCTTCACCATTCAGGGCTCCTAATTGAACATTTGCATGCATCAGGGAAGCAGAATACAATTCATTTCAGGAAAGTTGGTCTTCATGCCTTTAAGATTATTCATAATCTCAAGAGGTACACATGACACATGTCCTTGTGGGCTCCCATTGCCTCCAGTATGAGATAAATTCAGTCTGGTGGCTTTGGCCACATGGTCAAGCACTTTTTAAACACTTGTACTGTCACTTTCATGGGGTTTCTCTTCAGTATGTTTCATTCATGAAAGTGAAGCCTATAGAAATTTACAAAGGCTTCATCACAGTGAATATATTCATAATTTTTTTCTCTTGAGTATGATTTTTTATGGCTTTGAAAAAAATGTGACATGCTGCCACGGACCGGCCCAGTTGGGCCCCTGGCGTCCGTGGGAGAACAAGGCTTTGGACAGGAAGACACAGTTTCCACGATGAATTGATAAACAGAGAAACCTTGATGGTTTTGACTTTGCTGTGACATTACTGAAATCAAGCTAGTATTTTTATAATGATTTCACAAAAGGCACCTAAAAGTTGGCATACTTCATAGATCAGAGATCAGAGATCAGATCAATGTTCAGAGGCTTTAACACACTGATTACTTATTCAGACTTTTACCGAGAATACAAAGTTTACATTTTAACTCAAAATGTAGTCAAACATAAAGCAGTGCCCACAAGAAATCTTGGCATAAAAAATTTTGATCAGAGCAAACAAAGAAAAAGAAACCTCAAATGTAGTTTCATTATTGCTAACCAGTGAAGAAGAAAGTCAGGAGCTAAGTCAGATGCCTGCCAAAATCTTTCTCTGTATCAAAATTTAACTACACCTTTGTTAACCATCCTCCCATATGTCCTGCCCAAGGTTTATAATCTTCCTTAGAAACAAGGCACTGAAGGGAAGGGAAACTCCCTCCAGCTGCACCTCTCATGCTACTTTTTCTTAAGAAGGAGCCTATCATTTTCTCACTATTTTTAATGCCTATTAATATTAAATCTAATTCATTACTTTTCTTACTTATTCCTTTTACATTCTATTTTTATTAAAGCCTTTAATAATCTATGAATAATGAATTTTTTTATAAATCTAGTTGTGCTGTTTCAGGAGTCACAGAGAAAGATCAAAAAACTTATTAATCCAGCCCCAGAATCACAATTGAAAAAGCATAGAAATCTCAGAATACATCTCTTTTCCAAGTGGGATGAGTCTGCCAGGGACCTTCCAGGGAGCAAATTTCTGAAGAAAGCATGTCTCCTGCCCTGTAGCACATGCTACTATGGCGACATTGGTGTGGGTGCTCGCAACATGCAAAGGCGTTACTAGTTATAGTCATAGGGTTTATTTCTAGTATGAAATCTCTCATGCCTTCAGAGATCAGATCAATGTTCAGAGGCTTTAACACACTGATTACATACTTAAGGGTTTTCTCCAATATGTGTTCTTTTATGTACTTGAAGACTACTGAATTCACAAGGCTTTACCTCCTTGATTACATTCCTAAGGTTTCTCTCCAGTATGAATCCTTTCATGCCTCTGGAGGTAGCAGCAAAATGCAAAGGCTTTACCACAATGAATACATGCATAAGGTTTCACTCCAGTGTGAACTCTTTCATGCCTCTGGAGATTGCTACAACGTGCAAAGGCTTTACCACATTGATTACATTCATAGGGTTTCTCTCCACTGTGTGTTCTTTTATGCGTTTGGAGATGTCCATGCTGTGAAAAGGCTTTCCCACACTGATTACATTCATAGGGTTTGGCTCCAGTATGAATCCTTTCATGTCTCTGGAGGTTGCACCAATGTGCAAAGGCTTTACCGCATTGATTACATTCATGGGGTTTCTCTCCAGTATGTATTCTTTTATGTTCTTGGAGATGTCCGTGTTGAGAAAAGACTTTCCCACACTGATTACATTCGTAGGGTTTGGCTCCAGTATGAATCCTTTCATGTCTCTGGAGGTTGCACCAATGTGCAAAGGCTTTACCACATTGATTACATTCATGGGGTTTCTCTCCAGTATGTATTCTTTTATGTTCTTGGAGATGTCCGTGTTGAGAAAAGACTTTCCCACACTGATTACATTCGTAGGGTTTGGCTCCAGTATGAATCCTTTCATGTCTCTGGAGGTTGCACCAATGTGCAAAGGCTTTACCGCATTGATTACATTCATGGGGTTTCTCTCCAGTATGTATTCTTTTATGTTCTTGGAGATGTCCGTGTTGAGAAAAGACTTTCCCACACTGATTACATTCGTAGGGTTTGGCTCCAGTATGTATTCTTTCATGCTTTTGTAGACCACCGATTTGTGAAAAGGCTTTACCACAATGAATACATGCATAGGGTTTCAGTCCAGTATGAAGTCTTTTATGCCTCTGGAGACTGTTACAATGTGCAAAGGCTTTACCACATTCATTACATTCATAGGGTTTCTCTCCAGTATGTATTCTTTTATGCAGTTGGAGACTACTGGGTTGTGAAAAGGCTTTCCCACACTGATTACATTCGTAGGGTTTCTCTCCAGTATGTGTTCTTTTATGTAGTTGGAGACTACTGAGGTGTGAAAAGGCTTTCCCACACTGATTACATTTATAGGGTTTCTCTCCAGTATGTGTTCTTCTATGCATCTGGAGATTTCCATATTGTGAAAAGCCTTTCCCACACTGATTACATTCGTAGGGTTTCTCTCCAGTATGTGTTCTTTTATGCAGTTGGAGACTACTGGGTTGTGAAAAGGCTTTCCCACACTGATTACATTTGTAGGGTTTCTCTCCAGTATGTGTTCTTTTATGTAGTTGGAGACTACTGAGGTGTGAAAAGGCTTTCCCACACTGATTACATTTATAGGGTTTCTCTCCAGTATGTGTTCTTCTATGCGTCTGGAGATTTCCATATTGTGAACAGCCTTTCCCACACTGATTACATTCGTAGGGTTTCTCTCCAGTATGTGTTCTTTTATGCAGTTGGAGACTACTGGGTTGTGAAAAGGCTTTCCCACACTGATTACATTTGTAGGGTTTCTCTCCAGTATGTGTTCTTTTATGTAGTTGGAGACTACTGAGGTGTGAAAAGGCTTTCCCACACTGATTACATTCATAGGGTTTCTCTCCAGTATGTGTTCTTTTATGCCTCTGGAGATGTCCATATTGTGAAAAGGCTTTCCCACACTGATTACATTCGTAGGGTTTCTCTCCAGTATGTGTTCTTTTATGCAGATGGAGACTACTGGCTTGTGAAAAGGCTTTGCCACACTGTTTACATTCATAGGGTTTCTCATAAATATGTATTCTTTTCTTTCTGCAAAGATAATTCAGATATGTGTTAGTTTTACCCTATTCATTACTCTGATAAATGTTTTTTTAAATGATTTATTTACTTATTATTAATACTGTGTTCTGCTTGCATGCTAGATAAGGACACCAAATCTTATTATAGATGGTAATGAGCCACCATGTGGTTGGCTGAGAAATGAACTTAGGACCTTTGGAAGAACAGCCAGTGCTCTTAACCTCTGAGCCATCTCTCCAGCCACTGATGAATCTTTATGTCAGTATAAATTAAGTTTGCAATTTGCTTTAATCTTAAAATGAAGTTACTTCTTAACCTTTTATCACTTTCTTTACATTCATAGTTTCCCCCTTGATTGTGGGTTTCTGTACCTTACAAGATACTTTTGATGGTAAAAAACTTCATACACAGCTCACTTATAGCATCATTTTCTGTAAGTGGTTTTTCGCATATTTAAAGACCTAGAAGGAGTAAGCTTTACCACAGGGACTGCATTCATAGATTTTCCTATAGTTATAATCACACTGCATTTATAAATAGAACCAAAATAAACACAACAATTTCCACAGGGCCAGTTATCACAGGAAATTTCTGTAGTGTGATTTCTTTGGCTATATTCCCATTGAGCTTGGAAATCTAATTAAGTATATTAGTTTAATTTTTAACAGTCCTCTGTTTTGAGTAGACTTTCTGAAGGTGATAGGAGTTCATAATTCATTTGTTATTAATCATGAATGGATGAATGAACACAAAAAATATTAATTTATAGTGTTGTCACTATCATGCTTTCTATTGTACACATGTACAGGATAGTTTAGAATGCAATAGTCTATGATGATGTGCATCTGGAAAAACCCAATCAGGGAAAGTGGGCATTGCTGGATCCTTCCCAAAAGCATCTCTACACAGATGTAATGACGGAGATCTACAAGATCATCACTTCTATTGTGGAGACAATAAATATCCTTTAACAGTTAATTTATAATTTAGTGATAAATAATGATTAATGAATTAAATGTAAATTTGCACCACATTCAGAAAGTCTGTACAAAATTTGACTATTATATATCTTCTATTTGTTCTGTAAGAGAGAATTATATTTCTTTTTTCGATATTTCTATGCTCACATGATTTCTGTCAATTTTGGGAAAGAATATGGAGGCAACCAGCATGTAATATATTTGAAAGCCAGAGCAACTGAAACTCTGAACTTGGTGAGTGGAAGGTCAGCTGAAGCCAGAACATCGACATTAAGGCTTCCTGGGACTACATGTGACCTGAGACCATTTAGATCCACGTCATCCAAGGACTCCTGTGGGGAATGAGTGGTAAACATTTGATCTCCCTGCTCACCACCTTGTCAAGTCTCCCTTGTCCTCAGCAGAGGTGGCCCGCAGTGCCCGAGGCTCCTACCACAGAACTCCTTGATTCCTGATTGAAACAGCAGAGGCAGGCGACCTAGGTCCTCCATGGTGGCTGCCAACTATACCAGCCTTTCATGTGCAGGGTCCACGAGCAGCTGTATGGGCCCTGCATGGGATCCCAACCAGCAACTCTACCAGCCATCCAGTCCCTAAGTGGTGGGCAGCTGGCTGTATGAGCCACCCAGGTCTCTGGACTGCTCTAGCAGCTCCCCAGGGCTTCTCGGCAGGCATTTATACCAGCTTTCCAGTTCTGCAGCTGTGGCTGGACTCCCACTGGACCGCCATACCAGCTTCCAAGTTCTGCGGCTGCAGCACCACTGAGCTGACAGCCCTCCTACACCCGCATTTGCCCCAGCAGGCCAAATCTGAGAGTAGAAAACACGGGGAACCCTTCTGTTCTCAACCTGCTAGAGAGTAAGGGCACCATCAAGTGACTGCATGCAGAGCCCCACATCCAGGATCCCTCTACATTAGCAGCCAGACATCGGAATCCTCACCCCAACACACCTGCTGTGGGCAACATTGAGATTCTTGGGACAGCATTCTCAACACTGAAGCCCCTGTTCTTTGGGTCTACCAGTGTACTTTAGGCAAAGAACTCCTGGAGTTCAGACAGAGCTGAATACCAGAACACTCAGGTACTCAGAGAATCTCTGTATGCTCATTGGACCTGTGAACACAGCCAGTATCTACAATGTGGATATTAACTATTTATCATTTATATAAACAATTTTAATTTAGAACATGGCTGCTCTGGCAAAAGATCCCATCCAAATATCTTCTCTGTCAATATGGTCTGGCTAGAATACAAACGTGCCTTTAATCCAGGAGACAGAGGCAAGCAGATCTGACTTCAATGCCAACCTGGTATAGAGCAATATCCAGTAAAGAAAAGCTTGGATTCAGGCATGGTGGTACATGCTTTTAATCCGAACTATGGGTGTAAAAATAACAGGTAGAAGGAAGCACCCATATTTGAAAGTGCTGTCCCCTTTCTCATGCCATTAATTCAGTGGCAGCAAAGGGGACAAATTCAGAAAAATATTGGACAGCACAGGGTACATGTATCTCTCATGAGAAGAGAGAGGAAATGAAGCTCCCTTAAGGGGCACTAAATGGAAAGCAGAGGGAGTTTTACTGGGATGGTAATAGAAAGACAGGTTGGAGAGAGAGACCTAAGGTCAAGATGAAATGAGCCAGAGAATAAAAAAGAGCCTGAAGATTAGAAAAGACTGATAGAGTTAAGTTTGAGACTAAACAAAGCAATTTAGAGGACAGTAGAAAAGCCAGATCTAATAACTGTAGGAGAGGAGTTTGAGTCAGAATAGCTGGATTGAATCAGCCATCCATGAGCTCAGAAAGAACAAGATAGCATGTGCATATTAAGCAGTCATTCTAAGAGGCAGAAAATCTTCGAGGCCTAAGGTAAATTGTATGGAAACTAGCAACTGCCCTGTCCAGGCCTAGGGTAGCAGACAGAGGGGTATTTTAGGAGACCATAATTTCTAGTTCGAATAAAATACGTTTTTACAGTAATATCTGTTTACCAAGGGATTCACTGTCTTCTTTTGCATTGAAATGCCTGGCAAACATAAATAATATACCGACACTGAGGAACATGGATTTGGGAGAATTTAATGTTCCTTAATACTCTTAAAGTGGTATTCGTTTTTACACTGTTGCTTTTCTTTAAAACCTCTGGGACACATACAAATTTCTTCACAGGGATGGTGAGATGACTTGGAGGTCAAAAGCAGTGGCTATTCTTCCTGAGGTCCTGAGTTCAATTCCCAGCAACCTCAAGGTGGCCCACAATCATCTATAATGTGATCCCATGCCCTCTTCTGGTGTGTAGGCACACGTGCAGGCAGAATAATATATAAATGATGAATAAATATATCATCTTTAACTAATTTTTCACTGGCATATTTATATAAGCTTCCAAGAGATAATTACCTTCCATATCTTCTAGAACTTTGATAATGTTTTTCAATTTTATGCTCTTCCCATTTGTAGCCTGAAATATGTACCAAAAAGTGAATTATAGATTAGTAAAAATTAGGCAAAATATAAGTTATTATCTTCAGTAAACCTTAGAAACATGCCTGATTTATTCTTTCTCATTCCAAGTGAACTTATATAAGAGCATTAATAAGAAAAGTCAACAATAACAATAGATGTCCCTTTTACCTTAATAGCGAAAGAAAATTCACTCTCTTACCTATAGCTGTAAGGTGCTGGCAGGTCTCCAGCATCACATCTTTGTAGAGACTCTTCTGGGAAGGATCCAGCAGAGCCCACTCTTCCTGAGTGAAGTTCACATCCACATCGTCATAGGTTACCGAACTCTAAATGGTCCCGACATGAGTATAACAGAAAGCACGATAGTGACAACAGTATAAATGTATACTTCACTGATAATATATTCATATAATTCTGGTGCTTCCCTGATATGTCCTGACAAAGAGGTTTCAATGAATTCACCAAGTCATTTTAGAAGGAAACTAAATGAGGAGGTTCACCTCATTTTTGCACCCTTTGTATAGAATACAGCCTTACAAGAGAAATGCCAATTAACAGATATAAAGAAAGCAAAACAAGGAAGTCAATGAACACTACAGACCGCAGATCACAGAAATTGTATGCACAATTAGTAACTAAAAAATTATGGGCAAACAGGAAGTATTGGCTCACGATTTTAATTCCAGCACTCAGGAAGCAAATGTATGTGTATCTCATTAAGACAGAAGCCAGCCCAGCCTCTGAAACAAGTTTCCTGACATCCAGTAGTACATTTAAGACCTGTATTCACAGCAAAAATCAATCAAATAAGAAAGATACAAAGAACTCAATAGTTTTTACTTAAGATCCTACAAAGAATTATATATTCACTACAGTTCTGTATCTACTAGGAAGCAGAAGTGGCCCAGTTTAAACTGTAATATTAATGAGAGCTTACTAAAAGGGAATTCATCTTCAAATATGTACAAATGGACAGATGAAAACATTAGACCTGGAATAGTTGGTAGTAAATGAGCAACATAAGGCAGTTGAGGTGGCTTAGCAATGAAAACCTCTTGTTGGTGTTGCAAATAACTGGGCTCAATTAACAGTGCTTACATGGAGGCTCACAACTATCCATAACTCCAAATTCAGGAGATCTGAGGTCATCTGCTGACTATTGTGAAAACCAGTACACAAGAGGTGCATAGTCACACATACAGGCAAAATACTACTCATATTCACTTATTTAAAATAATCAACACAAACACAAGAGGCAGGAAAAACGTCACCACCTGTAATCCAATGACTCAGAAGTCTCAGGCAGTATCAGGATGTCATGTATTCATGTATGACATCCTGAGAAATAGAATATACTCTCTGATGAACACCAAAATTCAAGTGTGGATGTGGATGAAGACCAGCACAACAGCATATGCTTGATATGTGCATAAACCCACCTATCAGGCCCATCAGCCTATATTTCAAAACAAAAATGCCATGCATACTAGGCCTCATTTAATGCTAGCCCTCTAGAGCCACTATGAGATGCACCTCTAAGTTTGAGGCCTACCTGGATTGCATACCTACATTCTGCACAGCCAAAGTTATACAAAGAAACTTAGTCTTCAAAAACACCAGAAGTAAAAATGTAAAAACCTCAGGATACAAAATTACATTAGCACTGAATATCAATTGCTTTGACTCTTTCTTACGTGCCTTAGAGTTAGAGTCGATGAGGGTGAAGGCATGAGATCATGAGAAGGAATCAGAATGATCAGTTTCAATCCCAACACAGTAGATAGTAACAACAGGAAATCAGTTGAGACTATAGAAACTCAAAGCCAATCCCCAATAAGGAATGTAGACAAATTCCTCCACAAAAGCTTTCATAACTTCCCCCAAAGAAACACACCAAAAAGAACACCAACACAGGCTCTAAGATCAACAATGAATAAATAGGATTTAATGAAACTGAAAAGCTTCTGTAAAGGAAAGGACACTGTCACCAGAACAAAATGGCAGCCTGCAGAATGGGAAAGAATCTTCAACTACCATACATGTGACTGAGGGCTGATATCCAGAAATATATTAAAGAACTCAAGAAAGTAAACACTGACAAACCAATTAATCAAATTTAAAAAATGGGGTGCACTGCTAAACAGAGAATTCTCAAGAGAATAATATGGAAAAGCAGACAAACACTTAAGGCATGCTCAGCATCTTTAGTCATGTGCAGAGACTGATGAATCAAGCAAGCATGTCAATCCAAAAAAACTCACAGGAAGACACATGCTGGAGATGTTCTAGAGAAAGGGGAACCTTCCTCCATTGATGGTGGGAAGGTAACCTTGTATAACCACTTTGGCAATCAATCTGGTGCTTTCTCAGAAAATTAGGAATAGTGTTACCTCAAGAACCAGCTAGACCATTCCTGAACATATATATGAAAGATACTCAATCATTCAACAAGGACATTTGCTCAACTGTGTTCACAGCATCTTTATTCATAATAGCCAGAACCTGGAAACAACTTATTTGTCAGTCTACCAAGGAATGGATGAAGAAATTGTGGTACGTTTGCACAATGGAATACTACTTAGCCTCTAAAAACAAGAAATCATGAAAATGGCAGGCAAATGAATGGCACTAGAAGAAATCATCCTGAGTGAGGGATCCCAGAAGCAGAAAGACACACATGGTATATACTCACTTATAAGTGGATATTAAACATATTATGTAGATAAACATACTAAAATCCATAGTTCTAAAAAAGGGAAACAGCAAGGAGGACCCTAGGAAAAAGGCTTAATCCTCATTCAGAAGGGGAAACAGAACAGGATACGCATCAGAAGTGGGAGAAGACAGAGAACAGGACAGGAGGCTTCCACAGAGGGCCTCTTAAGGACTCTATCCAGCAAGATATCACAGGAGATGCTAAGACTCATAGCCAAATTTGGGCAGAGTGCAGAGAATCTTTTAGAAGAAGGGGAGATAGAAAGACCTTGAGGAAACAGTAGCTCCATCAGGAGACCAATAGAGATAAATTGGGCCTGTGGAGAATGATGAATATAGCAAGCCTTATAACTGTGGAGGACCTAGAACTCCTGTTCTGATGTAGCATCAGAAGCAGGGGCTGTCTCTGACATGTACTCAGTGGTTGGCTGTTTGATCACCTCCCCATGATTTGGGGCGGGAATCCTTGCCAGGCCACAGAGAAAGACAATGCAGTCAGTCCTGATGGTACCTGATAGGCTAGGGTCAGATGGAAGGGGAGGAGGACATCCCCTATCAGTGAACTTGTGGAGAGTCATAGGGAAAAAAATGGGAAGGGGGAAGGAGAGTGCAACTGGGAGGAGAAAAGGGAGGAGGCTAGAGCTGGGATACAAAGTAAATGAATTGTAATACATGTTAAGTAAAATTAAGGGGGAAAAAAAGACCTCCACGTAAAGTCAGAGGAAATCTGCTAGAGGAGAAAGTGGGTAACAATCTTGAACTCACTGGCATAAGAGACAACTTCCTAAACAGAACACCAACAGAACAAGCTCTAAGATCTACAATTAATAAATGGGCCATCATGAATCTGAAAAGCTTTTGTAAAGCAATGGACACTATCAATAGGAGGTGATTGCCATCTACAGATTGAGAAAGATCCTCACCAATCCTACATATGACAAAGGGTCAATATCCAAAATTATATTAAAGAACTCCTGAAAATAAACAGCAACAAAATAATCCAATTATAAAATGAGACACAGGGTAAGAGAATTCTCAACAGAGGAATCTTGAATGGTGCATAAGCAGTTAAAGAAGTTCTCAACATCCTTAGTCATTGGGGAAATGCAAATCAAAATGACTTGAGTTTCCATCTTATACCTGTAAGAATGGCCAAGATCAAAAACTCAAGTGAAAACACATGCTGGCAAAGATATGTAGAAAGAGGGACACTCCTCCATTGCTGGCTGGGGTGTAAACTTGTATAACCCCTTAGGAAATCAATCTGGTACTTTCTTAGTAAAGTGGGAATAGCCATACCACGAGACCCAGCTATACCGCTTCTAGGTATACACTTGAAAGATACTGCACTCACAACAAGGACATCTGCTCAACTCACTCACAACAAGGACATCTGCTCAACTATGTTCATAGCTGTTTTATTTGTACTAACCAGAAACTGGAAACAACCTAGCTATGTCTCAACCAAAGAAAGGGTAAAGAATCTGTGTAACATTTACCCAATGGAATGTTACTCAGCCTTTACAAACAAGGAAATCATGAAATTTTGCAGGCAAATTGATGCAACTAGAAAAGGTCATCCTCAGTGACATAACAGAGACCCACAAAGACACACAAGCTATAAACACACTTATTAGTGCATTTTAGTCATTTACTACAGGATAGACCTACTACAATGCACAGACCTCAAGAACATGAGAACAATGGGCATCTTAAGCTTCATGTCAGCCCACTAGTTAGTGGAGTGGGGGATATATCTGACATGGACTATGATGAGACTTCCCTACCAGGACATACAGGAGGAAGATGAACTCCATCCTCTGTGAATAGATGAGATGGGCTCTCTGATTAGGAGGACTTCTCTATTCTGAGGAATAGTGGAGAATCAGAAGGGATTTGGGAAATGTAAGGAAAGGAGGGAGGGACCTACAACTGAGATTTCAATTTAATAAATTAATAAAAAAACTAGTGTTTTAACTGCCTCTTACATAATCTGATTGGCCTGCTCTTTGATCACCTCCCCCTGAGGGGGGAGCAGCCTTACCAGGCCACAGAAGATGACAATGCAGCCACTTCTGATGAGGACTGATAGACTAAGATCAGAAAGAAGGAGAGGAAGACCTCCCCTATCAGTGGCCTTGGGGAGGGGCATGCATGCAGAAAGGGGAGGGAGGGTGGAATTGGGAGGGGAGGAGGGAGGGGCTTATGGGGGGATACAAAATGAATAAAGTGTAATTAATGAAAGTTAAATAAAAAAGAAAAAAACTAGTGTTTTAATAAGTATTCACAAAAATCCGTATGTAATGATATCATCATTACTATATTATTTATATAATATATAAAACATAAACTGATGTGTAAAAATATTAAATCTTTAAACACATTCTCCAAAGCAAAAGTGAAAAGGTTACAATCTAAGACATGGTATTTAATCAGAAGAAAAAAGTGAGATGAGAGAATTTTCTAAGACTAATACATTTTTCTTAAAGTATAATTTATTGTTATTTATATTGAAACAAAATGGGTAAGTCTATTTCCTAACCTCATTTTTCCTTTTTCATGCTGTATGACACATTTGCAGGAAGCTTTCATACCTTTCAAATAAAATGGCTTTCTGCATTTAGACAGTACACTAAAATAGCAATTTGCTTCTCATAACAAATCTTGCTACAAAAATCTTGGTATTTAAATTTTCTTCTGCATACACCAATTAAAAAGTTAAAAAATCTTTTAGTACTTAATTGCCTCTATTAGCTTCCGTGCTTTCTGCTCTTCATTTTTTATTACTACCTCTAGACAAGATAGCAGAAGCTCTCACATAATCATGACAAAAAAGAGCCCAAGAAACATGAACATCAGTCAGGAAAAAGGAGGTGAACACTTTTTTTGTGCTAAATAAGTGAGTAGTGAATAGTATTTTTACCCTTTCATACAACTGTAAACAACACCATTAATATGATGTATTTTCAAAATAAGGGTTCAGTATGTTCAATTTGCAGCATAAATCAATACATTCCAAATCACGTTCCTAACAACTTAGAACAAGAAAGCTGATTTCAAAACTATGTGCTATGTGAAATAGTATACAGGTAGGTACAATATGACTTCTGTACTTACCATGAAGCTAAAACTACCAAGAAAGTGCATATTTGTGAAGAAATAAACAGATATAGAAAAAAAGACCAAAAAATTATACTTAATTTTTATCAAAATTCCTAAGGAAAATAAGCCAGGAAAAATGTGAACTTGACCAATGTTACCTATGATTGTATGTGTATAAAAATGAAACAAACACAGAGGTCATCACTCCTACAAAAAAACCCAAATAGGCAGTTTGCAGCCAGTTTTTAAACATAAGTTTGTAAACAGAAGCACCATGTTTGAAAGCAATGTTTAATTGAGTGGCAAAAAGAGTGTCCAATCAGGGAAAAAGACTTGACAGACTAGCCTAAGCCCAACTTTCAGGAGAGGAGAGAGGAAAGGCAAGCTACTTCAGGGGCAATGCATAGAGACAGGAGACAGTTTTACAGATGTTTACACAGAGAGGTTCACTAAGAGAACAAGCTAGTCAACAGTGAAGACAGTAAGAGCCAGAGAATGAGAAGGAGCCAGAAGATTAGAGCAGATTGCTGGAGTTAGTTTGAGGCCAAGAAAAACAACTCAGAGACTGAGAGAGAAACCAGATTGAATCACTAAGCATAGAGAGGAGTCTGAGCCAGAGCAGCTCAAATGAACCAGTCAGCCAGAACTCAGAAATAACTAGAGAGTGTGAGTTTATTAAGCAGTAAGGCTCAGGGGCTGAAAACATTCCAGGCCTAAATTACAGTATATGGAAGCTAGATTCATCCAGGACTAGATCTTGTTATACCCAGTTTGCGAGCCCCCAAAAGATCTCCAGGAATCGACTCCGTTGCAAAACACATGAGGGTCTTTTTTTATTGAAAATTATAAGCTGCAGCTTGGGCTACACAGCCTCACCGCCAAAGCGGTGGGAGCTGAGCACGCCGCCCCAGGTTAGTTGGGTGATATATAGATTCTGGTTCTTCCCAGCATGCCCAAGGCAGGGGCGATTCCTTCCTGGCAAGCATCTATTGGTCAAAATGCTACACTCTGATTTGATTGGCTATATGAAGGTCCCCAGACCATAATGACCTGGTGTCCCTCCCTAGAAGGATGGGCCAGTTTCCTAGCAACTGTTATCTCTAGTAGGTGGGGAAAGAATGCAGTAAGGCAGTCCTTCCCCTCAGGGCATCAACAGACTTCTCCACCCACATAGTTTAGCCCGTAATAATAGCTGCTAATTTTAATTTTTTTGGTCTCTCAATCTAGGTAAGCAGGAGATGGTACTAAGCCTCAAAGACAACTAAAACAGGAGAATAAAAGTCCCTTTTAGAGGCCAGTGCTGCAGAGTCTCCTCCTCTCCAGGGAATCCCCAGTCACAGAGGCTGACAGGGCAAAGGCCTCTGCCCAGGTTCCTACATGCAGTCTGGCTCACACTCCATCCCACTGCTAACACGTGGGATTCAGATAGCTCAGCATTCCTAACGCCAGGACAAAGGACCTCACAAGAAGCTGATGGCTGCAGGTTCTCACCAAGCCCGGGAGAGACCAACCACACCAGCTCCTGCTCTTCAGCCTCCAGCTCCACCACCACCTTGGGGTGGCAGCCAAACACTCACCATGTCGCCACTTTGTAACACGCTTGAATCCCCTCACGGGACTCAGCAGCTGAGCTCAGACCACAGCACGCCAAACATTCCACACACCTCAGCTACGGATCTGAACCCGCAACATGGCGTCCGGAAGAACCCGCCTCTTCCTCTGAGTACAGGCCTCGTCTGGAAGTCCTGATTGGCCAGTGAGTCTTGAGCGACATGAGCACTTCCCCTAGGATCACCGTGTACTGAAGAGAAAAAGCATTGTGCTTCCTGGCCCAGGAGGGATGATTGCATGTTTTGCTAATTACAAAAGTAATGAGGGCCTGGCTTAGGGAGAAACCTGACCCTGGAGAAGCCTATGCTCCAGGCAGGGACCTTGGATCCATGACTTGGGCCACACCTTTTCTTGATCTGCAGAGATTTGTGTTTCAGCAGACTTGTGCCTGTTGTTTAATAGCCTACCCTTCTGTCTTCCAGCACTCAGGATGGCACTTCCTCTCCTCCTCCTGGAATCAAGGTGGATAGTTTGAACAATTCAATATTCAACTTGCAGTGGAGTGAACCATCTGTCCACTGGAGAAAGGCCACCAACGATATCAACAGTTAAACAGCGATCGATTTTAGGAAACAAAATGAGATTGTTCTGTCACTTCACATTGGGGTCAGCTAAACTGCAGCTACTTTTCACCTGGTAAATATCAGAAAACCCTGAGAGAGAAGCAGTAAACAGGTGATACACAATTTGGAGCAGGTATGTCTTCCTCTGTGGATTCTGGAATAATAAGAAATGAAAACCACAATGGTATCAGCAAAGGCAGTGCAGATGAACACAGCAGACAGAATGACTCTCTCTATGGATGTAGAATGGAGATCTTTTAAGAATGGTCGGAAGGCTCTTATATAACTAGTCCAACAATGCCCGTTAGCAAAGGGGAAGTTGAAGAAGTAGCTCTGCTCAGACCATATGGCAGGTTTTCTCAGCTGGTCATCAGTAGATACCAGAATTCCAAAGAAGTAGGCTCCTTTGTGTGTGTTTCCATGGTCACAGTGGGTTTTTACAGCCACAAAACTCTAAATTAGCTCACCTTCATGGAAAGGTGAGTTCACCTCTCCTAAGGCACAAGGCCCTGTGGGATGCATAACTTAGATGTGCACTATCAGACTTCCTTTTCTTTATAAAAATATGTTAGTTTGGCCTGGATAAAGGAGGAGAATATTCCTATGGTTGGGGTAGTTAGACAAGGAACAAAGGAAAGAATTCCATTGTCTCATCCAGAGACTGTGGAGTGCAAATATCTTAGCACAGGAACTGCAACTGTCGAAGCAAAGCCTTGTCATCCAGGGATTCTACCTCCTCAGTCCCCAGACACAAGAAGTTGAATGACCCCATTGTATTGTGGTTGACTGTGATGGGGCTGAGCTCAGATGGATCTGGGACCTTTTATATGAGCTGGGATTTAGTACTTTGGGAAACACACTTTCTGAAATAGTGTATCATAAGTAAAAGATTGGCAGTTTGTGTGTGTGTATGTGTCACTTTTCCTCAGGAAAGCATTGTCTTATGGCATTGAAGACAGTCAAAATTAACCACCCCAAGAGACTGCCATTGACTGCAGAGCTGACCTAAATGTTGCCATCTTTTTCTGTGGAGACTGATAGGGAGGGAAACTACAGAAACTACACACACTCAGAGGCTAGAGAATTGAACCAAAGTCTGAAGCCTGGATGGAAATCTAAGTTGGAAGCCTTGCAGTGTTCAATCTCTCCCTAGTCAGAGAAGGGCAGGTGAGATGAAAGAAGCCTGTCACACAGCAAGAGAGTAGTTGGCTGCCCTGTGCTAACAGGAAATAATTTCTCTCTTCAGTTTATCTGTTTCTACTTTCTTTTTCTCTAGAGCTATCTCTACCTAGGTGGCTCACCCATGTTGGTTTACATTTTGCTCAATGTCTTTTATGAGATTTCTTGCACCCAAATATCATATCAAACACATATCTCAACCCTGAGATGACCCAATTATCAAAGCAGTACTTTTTGGTTCTCCACAGCTTTTCTTAATTTTGGTGTATGCACAGATGGTTCTTGCTGCCCTGGTAATTTCCTTGAACCACAGTCACTGTAATGTCTAGAGACCTGCACCCTCAGATTCCTTTACTCAGTGGGAGAATAGTTAAGGTACAAGGCCATTAAAGAAGCAGGTGGGAGGCATTTATCTTCAGAGGATGATTCAGGTGGTTCTTTAACTGACTTACCTTCTGAGACTAAATATGAATTACTACAAATAATTGCCAAACAAAACTACCTTTTCTCTTCATCATGAGGTTGTGCTTCTAAAAAGGGAACTTACCTAGTTGGGAGAAGAGCAGTTCCTCAATAGCAACTGCCTTTGGTTTTATCCTAAGGAATGTGGTGGTGACTGAGTTTTTTCTCCAAAATTTGTGGTCAGAACTCACAATCTCCTTCACAATGTGAGTATGAAAGGAACTGGCGCATATGGAAAGAAGGAGGAAGGGGAAGGAAGACACTGCTCCAAGGAAAAAAAAGTTCACTGATCCTGGTGATCAAACACCTAGAATTCAGACATGTTCCTGGGAAGGAAGAATATTATGCTGGATGGAGGACATGTTGAGATTTGAATTCCATATGTTAAACATAAGTTGTACACTCTTTGAGCAAAAAGACTTATGGTTGACATTTCTTTTTATATTTCTTTTTAATTTTTATATTCATTTTACATCCCAATCACAGTCCTCTCCCTCCTCTCCTTCCTGTGCCTCCTTCTCACCCTATTTGTACCACCCCTTGTCCTCAAAAAAAGGAGCCCCTTTCCACCAATGACACATCAATTCATATCAAGAGTGAACTCTTCTTCATTCTCAGGCCAGGCAAAGAAGCCTGGTAAAGATGAAGTAGTGAAAATCAGGCCACACAGTCTATGACATAGACAGCACTTATTTCTTACAAGCATCTGTGTGGCTGCATGTGTAGAAACCAGAGATTAACTGGAGAAGCATAGCAGGCTATTCTGATCTGCACCATGTGTGGAGAAAACTCTAGGGAGGGATGCCTCTTTATCTGGAAAAAAAATATCAGTTCCTGGAAAGTCAGTAACTCATTTCTTGGCATATCTGTGTTTTTCAAATGTTGCTGTGTTAGCATGTGGTTTTCCTACTAAGATGATTGAGATGGCTAATACATTGGTTTTAAATTGTTAAAAATTCTTATACCTTGTCTGTGTGTGCTCGTTGGCTTTAGTTATCAATGTTACATAGCTTAGCATGATGTGAGGGAGTACCAACTGGGGGTTCCCCAGATGAGAATCACTGGTGGGTAAGTTTGTGGGTGACTATAGTGGTTGTGAATTCAGTGGCAAACCCTAGGCACTAATGGTTAAAATTCACCTCAACTTTTGGCCTGGGCTGGTTAAGAAAACATACAGAGAAGTAGACATTGACCTTGTAAAAGAACATAGCAACAAACAGTGTTCCACCATAATCCATGCCTTCATTTGATAGCCTGAATTTCTTTTTTGAGCTGCCTCAATGTTTGAGGCCTGCCAGCATCAGTCAAAGAAGCCAATTTATCACCTGAGTCATTTTTGGTTATTGGCGTTAATGACAGCAACAGAGAAGAAAGGCAGAACAAAACTTATATCCTCAAAATATGCTTGTCATTGTCAGAAAATCTGAATATTGTTGTTTGGATCAATACACAATATATACGAAATCAAGATATCAAAAGCCACTTTATGCTTAACATGGGGCTTAATGTTGCATTCCAGGAAGTACTAAAAGAAGAGAGTGCCAAGAGAAATACAGGCCATGGAGGTAAAGTTAAGGAAGATTCAGTGGAAAATAGACTCTGTGAAAAGTTGGCTAGAGGTTACATGATGATTTGAATAATGATGGCCCAATATGCTTATGTAATTGAAAGCTTGGTGCTCAGCTAATGGAACTGACTGAGGAAAATTAAGAGATAATGGAATCATTGGATGGGGTGTGTCACCCTCTGGGGTCTAAGTGTGGCACCATTTCAAAAAGAATATGGTGAGAAGGACAACCTGGTGAAAGAACTGTCACCACACAATCTTCTATTTTCTGAGTTTACTGGAACAGTTGAAGGCACTGGGCTGGTGGAATTCATGGAGATGTGTGCATGTGTGAATGTGTAGGTTTGTGTGTGAGAGACAGAAAGAGAACAAACACCCAAAGGGCCTGGGACTGTGTTGAGCCCCTAGGATGATGTATGTGTTACAGGTATCTAAGGGGCCCCAGTCTGTGTGAATCTCTCAGTCAGAAGAACAGGGAGGCTGTGTCCATGAAAGATAAGATTAAGCATTAACTTTTGTGAAGTCCTGAGTGAGTTTTCCTAAACACAGAGCCATCTCGTCAGCCCTGAAAAAGCCACTTTTTAAAGCTTTGTATGTCTTTCATTTATTTGGATGTTTTGCATTCATGTGTCCCTGTGTCATACTTGGAAAGGCCAAGGAGAACATCAGATCCTTTTGGGATGCATTTACAGGTTATGCTTATCTAGCTTGTGATTCCTGAAATGGAACCTGTCTTCTATAACAACACCCAGTGCTAGTAACCCCCATGCCCTCTATAGCCAATTTCTATTTAAAGTTAATTTTACAGATGTTAATTAAAACATGTCATTTCCCCTCTTCTTGTCCTTTCTCCATCCTATTCCAAATTCTTTCCTTTCAATGTCTTAAAAAAGAATGTGTGAATAAGTATGGACCGATATACATAAAAAAAACTTACTGAGTCCATTTATATGGCTTGTGTGGGTAAGGGTTTGTGTGCTTAACCCTTTATATAGGATATATAAATATGGAACTCATCACTGCCTGAGACAAATACTCCCACTTCCAAGAGTGTTCTAATCTCAATGCCCAAAATGAGTCTGATTCTGAAGTCGCCTAGCTGTCTTGGATAGGAAAGATTAGCAAGAAAGGGGTGGCAAATTCCTTAGGTAACACATGGTGCTGGCATAGCCTTGAAGTTCTGGAGCTGTAGGGAGGACTATGCACATTGATCTTAGCCAATAAGTCTCAATTTGTTCTGTGGATGACCCATTATATCATTGACTTAGGATGTTTCCTTGTATGACATGTTGCTGGCATGGCCTGGGTGTTCTGGAGCTGTAGGGAGGACTATGGACATTGATCTAAGCCAATCAGTCTCCCTTTCTTTTGTGGAACATTGACCTAGGATGTTTCCTTGGATTACTTTGACATCTTGAAGTTCCTGCCTCCTCTTTCTGAACACCATGACTAAAGGCCTGTGTTACCATGCCTGGCTTAGGTGGTTTTAATGTCTGTGATTTAATAGAATGTTGGGATGAGTCTAACACATAGTTACACTTACCTATATTGAGAACTTACTTATGTCTATGAGGCTGGTTTTCACTATCTGTTGCATAACTATAGAACTCCAATCTACTATGATGAGTATTATAAACTCAATGTTAAAGAAAAACAATTTTTTTTAAATTAAAAAAGAAGATTTCAAGACAATCAACTGCAATTGAAGAACACTTTCTATTCCCGTAGTTAGGACCAGAGCCTTTTTCCTAGCTACCATGACTATTTGGATTCAGTGACTCATTCTCAATAATCCCATTGAAAGAACTATGTTATTGAGGTAGACAATGCCCAAATATCCTGTAGACACAAGGGAGGCAAGGTAAGCAGATCTAGTATGTACACTAAGTTCCAGGAGAGCCTGAGAATCATACTGGGACTATTCATTCAACCAAAAAAAAAAAAAAGAGAGAGAGAACAATGTTTGAAAATAAAATTATTTTTAATTATTTATTTATCACAATTTATTCATTTTGTATCCTGGCTGTATCCTTTAACATCTCCACTCATTCCCACCCAACCTCTCCATTTCCCCCTGTGCACCTTCCCTAGTCCTCTGATAGGGGGCTAAGGAAAAAAGAGAACATAATGGTTAAAACAGAAATTATTAATTAAAACTGGAAACGTTAACATTTATTCAGTGTTACTAATTTTGACCATTGATGAATACATAGGTTATACTTTATCTTTCTTCCCACAGGTGAAATTTGCTAATTGAATACATGATAAAACATTTAAATGCAGGCTTCTTGAAAACAGTTCACAGAGGGTTCTCAGACCCTAAGGAACAGGGCCATGGAAGCTCCCATGCAGGAGACGTAAGTGTGGGCAAAGGGAAGTATATGTAGAGAGAGGGAGAGAGAACAAAGAGAAAAAAGGCAGATAGAGAAGAAACACAGAAAGAAAGAGGGAGAGAAGAAAAGCATATAGAGGAAAACAAAAAAAATCTGGCTCTACAGGAAAGAGCCTCTAGAGAGGGCAAGCCCATTCTACTGGACTGGAAAGTTAAGGGTAGAGGTGGGGTATGCCAATCATGCCCTTTAGAAGGTAGGGACTAAGGGATGCTGTCAAAGAGGCACCTCAGTAGCTTGCCATGGGTGTGAAGCGCAACGTATGATAAGTAAATCATCCTTTAGGTTTAATAGGTTTACATAGAAGGCCAGAGATGCACACAACTAAGTAATCTCACAGGGCCATATATTAAAAACTTCCCATCTATAAATTCCTCCCCCATTCTCAGATTATTTCTTTCCTGCAAGATATTCACATGACATAATGTTACTGAGCAGAAAATATCTCATCTAGTGGAATAGGTCTATTCAACGATTCCTGAGGAGAATAGAATTACATGGAGTCCATTGATTGACTAGATGTCAACCTAATAGAGATATAGGAATGTTTATTCAGAATATTCTTATTCCTGCCAGGTAGAGATGTTACAGGGATGACAGAGCTGGGACTGAGGATATTTGAAGTCTTATTCGAGACCATCAAGTGGCCATTTGCATGGTATTCTGACTGACACTTACAGGTCTCTGAAAAGACAAGGAAACAGTGGAAGAACTGGAGAATTGACCCACCACAGCTGAGTAGATACAGAGAATACAATAGAAGGCTGCTTGTCCTCAGGTACAACCCAAGAATTAATTGCTCTCTGGGACTTTAATCCTTTCTTTAACATCCAAATTTCCTTCCCTTATAGTTCATCCAGGCTCCACACATCTGTAAATGCCTGATTGCTCCAGCCTTCTATTGACATCTGTTTGAATCTCAGGATCCCCTGACAACAATTTGTACAACATCTGGAGTCTTCATGACTGAGGGCTCCTAACTGAATGTTTGCATGCATCAGGGAAGCAGAATACAATTCACTTCTGAAAAGTTGGTCTTTATGCCTTCAAGTTCTTTTACTCTCTTTACATTAGACATAATCTCAAGAAGGAGTACACCTGACATCTGTCTTTGTGGGCTCCCATTGCTGCCTGACTGCCAAACTGAGATAAACTCAGTTTGTGGCTTTGGCCACGTGGTCAAGCACTTTTTAAACACGTGTACTGTCAGTTTCTGTACTGATCATTTTGGATACTTCCATATTTTTGTGAAGATATTGGATTAGAAACTTCTTTCAGAACCAAGCCTAAGTTACTTTTTATGCTCACAATCTTGTATTTCTTCTGGGTCATCAGGGCTGAGTTAAAGATGAATTTAGGATTAACCTTTCACAACTAAAAATGCTATTCATGACACTTTTATGGGACTAAATACATGGCTCAGCACCTAGGAGAACTGGCTGCACACTCTCATTTTCAAACAAATTTTATCATTCAAATTGCCCTGAATCCCTCAATTATTACATGACAGTATGTTTACAATATGAAAAAAACGATAATATTTTATCTATGTAATAGCTCAACTACTCTTATTTGAGCATCGGGAAAATAACTCTGTAGGAAAGTTTTTTGTTGTCCAAAGCGGGAAAGCAGACCTCAATCCTCATATTAAGATGGACAAATGAGATGCGATAAAGTTGTCTCCCACTCTGAACATATCTGTCATGGCCTAAAACCCCATAAACACTTAACATGCACACCCCCCAAGTGTTTTTACTTTTAAGAAAAAATCCTTGCTGTTACATTATTTAGAACTTTTGTATTATATATTTCTTAAAGAATGCAGTACTTCAAGATGAAATGACAAATGGATGATTTGGAGGAACATACACAATCACAGAACGTCCAATCATATTTATATGTTCATATCACATCAAGCTATGTAGTGAGTTGCAGTTGATTACTGATTAGACCTCTTCATTATATCTCTATGAAACACGGAAACACAAAGCCTTGAATTCACATATTAAACTCATTCATAGGGCTTCTCTTCAGTATGATTCATTCATGAACGGGAAGCATATAAAAATGTACAAAGGCTTCGTTATACTAAAAACACTCACAAGGTTTTCTCTCCAGTATATTTTCTTTCAAGGCTTTGAAAAAATGTGACATGCAAAGGGTTTACTGGTTATATTCATAGGGTTTCACTCCAGTATGAAATCTTTCATCCATATAAAGATCACAGAAATGTGCAAAGGACTTACAACATTGAGTATATTCATTGGGTTTCATTCCAGTATGAAATCTTTCATGCCTTTGTAGATCACTGTAATGTGTGAAGGCTTTGCCACCATGATTACATTCACAGGATTTCTCCCCAGTATGTGTTCTTTTATTATTTTGGAGATTTCCGTTTCATGAAAAGGCTTTCCCACACAGATTACATTTTTATGGCTTCCCTCTAGTATGTGTTCTTTTATGCACTTTGAGACAACTGGGTTGTGAAAAGCATTTAACACATTGATTACATTCAAAAGGTTTCTTTGCAGTGTGAATTCTTTCATGTCTCTGAAGACCACAACATGCAATGGCTTTAAGATATTGATTACATTTGTAGGTTATCTCTCCATTATGTGTTCCTTTATGTCTTTTAAGACTACTGGGTTTTGAAAAGGCTTTACCACATTGATTATATTCCTAGGGTTTCTCTCCAGTATGTGTCATTTTGTGCACTTGGAGACTACTGGATTGTGCAAAGGCTTTACCACAGTGATTACATTTGTAGGGTTTCTCTCCAGTATGTATCCTTTTGTGCACTTGGAGACTATTGGATTGTGCAAAGGCTTTACCACAGTGATTACATTTGTAGGGTTTCTCTCCAGTATGTGTCCTTTTATGCACTTGGAGATTACTGTGTTGTGAAAAGGCTTTACCACAGTGATTACATTTGTAGGGTTTCTCTCCAGTATGTATCCTTTTGTGCACTTGGAGACTACTGGAGCGGGCAAAGGCTTTACCACAGTGATTACATTCATAGGGTTTCTCCCCAATATGTGTCCTTTTGTGCGCTTGGAGAGCATTGGACTGTGTAAAGGCTTTACCACACTGATTACATTCGTAGGGTTTCTCTCCAGTATGAATTCTTTCATGTTTCTGGAGACCACTACTACAAGCAAAGGCTTTACCACACTGATTACATTCATAGGGCTTCTCTCCAGTATGTGTTCTTTTATGCTTTTTGAGATTTCCGCATAGTGAAAAGGCTTTCCCACACTGATTACATTTGTAAGGCTTCTCTCCAGTATGTGTTCTTTTATGCATTTCGAGATTTCCACGCTGTGAAAAGGCTTTCCCATAGTGATTACATTCATAGGGTTTTTCTCCAGTATGTGTTCTTTTGTGCATTAGGATACCACTGGTTTGGGAAAAGGCTTTACCATACTGCTTACATTCATGCTTCTCAAAAATATGTCTTCTTTCATTCCTGTAGAGATAATTGGGTATTTGTAAGATTTACCATAGTCATTACACTGATGAATCTATTTGTTGGTGTAAATTAAGTTTGCAATTTCATTTAATTGTAAAATGAAATTGCCTCTTAACCTTTTATCACTTTGTTTACATTCATAGCTACTCCCTTGAATGTGGGTGTTTTGTACTTTCCAAGATACCTTTGGTGGTAAGAAACTTTATTACATGGCTCACTTATAGCATCATTTTTATGTAAGTGGGTTTTCACATATTTAAAAAAGACCTAGGAGTCAGCTTTACCACAGTGACTGAATTCATAAACTTTCCTGTTGTTGGAGTCATACTACATTTGTAAATGAACTATAATAGACACAACAGTTTCCACAGTGCCAGAAATTATATGGATTTTCTGTAGTGAGGGTTTTTTTGGCTGTATTCCCAATGAGTTTGGAAAACTAATTAAGTATATTAGTATAATTTATTAATAGTCCCCTGCTTTGCCTAGACTTTCTGAATGTGATACAAGTTTATGATTATTTTTTATTAATAATGAAAGAATGAACACATGAACAAATATAAACTTATAGTGTTGTCACCATCATGCTGTCTGTTGTATACATGTATAGGATAGTTTAGAATGCAATAGGATAGTTTAGAAGCACATGATGATGTGCTTCAGGACAATGCCTACTCAGGAAAAGCAGGCTTTGCTGGATCCTTCCAAAAAGTATCTCAACAAAGATGCAATGATGGAGATCTACAAGAACATCATAGCTATGGAGGACACGATGAACATTCTTTAACAATTAACTAAAAATTTCACTACGAATAATTATTAATAAATTCAATGTAAACTTGCACCACATTAAAAAAGCCTACTGAAAGTAAGGACTACGATATGTCTTCTAATTGTTTTGGGAGAGCGAGGTATGTTTCTTCTTTCCATATCCTTACCCTCACATGACTTGTATGAATTATGACAAAGGATATACCTATTAAAAGAGGAATAACAAATGAAAGATTCCCAAATTTACAGAATTTAACTCTTTGTTCTTCAAAGACATGTTCTATAGGGATTATGGTTCCTCCACAACAATATTCTTGACTCTCCTACCTTCTGTGTAAATTAGCTTAGCAAATTTAAATTAAATTTAAATTAGCTTTACAGATAGGAATTTCTACAGAGTATCTAAAATGTGGATATGAGTAATGATGTA
Organism: Meriones unguiculatus; assembly: GCF_030254825.1. NCBI lineage: Eukaryota > Metazoa > Chordata > Mammalia > Rodentia > Muridae > Meriones > Meriones unguiculatus. The sequence continues at coordinate 1,818,845 of NW_026843580.1, read as the reverse complement.
TCATTTTTTAGAGGAATTTTAACACTACATTTGTAAAGTTAACCAGAATGAACACAACAATTTCCACCAGGGATATTTTGTTGTGTGATTTCTTTGGCTATAATCTCAATGTGTTTGGACAAGTAATTAAGTATATTAGTTTAATTTATTAATAGTCCCCTGTTTTGACTGGACTTTCTGAAAATGATGGGAGTTTATGATCCAGTTGTTATTAGTAACAAATGAATGAAAACATGAAAAAATATTAATTCATATGATAATCACTATCATGCATTCTGTCATACAGAAGTATAGTATAGTTTAGAATGCCCTAGGAAAAAATAAGGCATAGAAACCCAAGAAGAGTAGATGAATGGAAATATACAAGCTCAGGGCTGAAATCAATAAATTAGAAACAAATAAAACAATTCAAAGAATCAATAAAACCAAGAGCTGTTTTTTTTTTTGTGAAAATCAACAAGATAAACAAACCCTTACCCAAAATAAATAAAAGGCAGAGAAAAACTATCCAAATCAGCAAAATCAGAAACAAAAATGGAGACATAACAACAAACACAGAGGAAATCCAAACTATCATTACGTGGTAGTACAAAAGTGTATATGCCAGAAAATTTGAAAATGTAAATGAAATGTACATTTTTCTTGACAGACTCCATTTGCTAAAATTAAATCAAGATCAGGTAAATAGACTGAATAGTCCTGTATCCCCCCCAACAAATAGAAGTAGTCATCAAAAGTCTCCCTTCCAAAAAGAGCTCAGGGTCTGATGGTTTCAGTGCAGAATTCTAGCAGACCTTCAAAGAAAAGCTAACTCCAGTTCTCTTCAAACTATCCCACAAAATAGAAAAAGAAGGAATATTACCAAACTCATTCTGTGAAGCTACAGTCACATTGATACCTAAACTACACAAAGACCCACCAAAAAAGAGAACTTCAGTCCTATCTCTTTTATGAAATTAAAAGCAAAAATACTAAATAATATACTTGCAAACTGAATCCAAGAACACATAAAAGATATCATCCAGACTCCAAGATGGCGGCGAGTACAGCACACCGTTTCAGAGAGGCAGAAGACATGAATCTCCGTAATTGGTGAGTGGAGAGTCAATCAAAGCTAGAATTTGGACTGTGGGGCTTTCTAAAGGAGAGGGGCCACCACAGAAGTGTGGAGTGCCAGTAGATTTAGATCGGGCACGGACTTCTCCGGCAAGGAAATAGGGCACTTCCCTTGTCCGGGCCTCCCGCGGGGAAACCTGCACACAGCACCAGGCAGCTGAGCACAAAACTCACATCCAGGAGATCAAGGCAGCAGAGACAGTGCTCGAGGCCCCTTACAGCAGCAGTCTGCTGTAACCACCTGTTGAACACCCGACCCTCCTAGGACATGTCCCGCTCGGGGCCTGGGGCCTTCCGGTCCTGAGGATCGTCCCCTCCCCCATTCCGCTGATGTGATCCCAGGGCTTAGAACACAGCAGGAAGTGCAGCGGAGCTCACGCCCCAAGTGGCCAGAGTGCAATAACCCTAGAAACCTCCGCACAGGAGGAGCGCAGGCCCAATCACAGAGCTCCAACCACTGAGCCCTAACCACAGAGACTCAGATCCACAATACAATTCTTTCTGGATACCAAAGCTGCAAAGCTCAGTGCCTGGGAACCAAGACGGGCGGAGGCAGGGCTCCAGACCCCGCAGCAGCAGCAGAGAGCATTAACGGCCTGCAGAATGCCACCACTCAGAGGAGAACACATCCAACCTAGAGCCCTCTCACTGAGCTCTTGGCCCCGCGGAACACACTCCCCACTATCACCTCCACCTGGCTCTGCAGGAGTGCACGCACCGCCGAAACTCCACCCCCCAGAGTGCACGCCCAATACAGTGCTAGCCACAGAGACTCAGACCCACAGTACAACCCTTCCCAGACCCCAAGCCTGCCAATGGCAGCACAGACTACACAGGGTGGCCCAGCCAGTGACTGTATGGGCCACCCAACCCCTCAGTGGCAGAAAACCAGCTGAATAGACACCAAAGACCAGCAGACCTGTAAAATCAATACGCGCACGCATTCTTCAACAGCACTTGTGATCCCTAAGTGCCTGCAACAACTTCAGTGCCTGCAAAGCACACCTCTCACACACTGAAGGCCTCTTCATTCACCAACACCCTGTCCCTTAGGACACACCCACAAGCACATGCTCAAACACACGCTATCCCGCATTTGCCCTTCTGTGCCTGCGAACTTCCCTTCTACAGGTATAGCTGAATAACCAACGCACACACTGAAACCACTAGACTTCACTAGACCTTCATTCTCCTGAAGAATTCTCCAGATACCAGAGAAAAACCAGTCTGACCTGCAGAATCCAGGAACAGACAGTGAACACGACAGATAACCAAATGGCCAGAGGCCGGCGAAAGAACACAACCAACGCAAATCAAGATATCATGGCTTCACTGGCAACTTCCAAAATTATTGGACACTCCAACTCAGCATAAACAGAAAAAGAAAATGATTTTAAAGCTATGATTATCCAGTTATTTGAGGCACATAAAGAGGAAACCAAAAAATCTCTCAGAGAAATAGTCATAGAGATTCAAACAGTTAAAGAGGATACAAAAAAATCCCTTAACGATTTGGCCTCCCAAATAGAAACAAAGACAAACGAGGTGAACGAAGAAGCTCTTAAAGAAACACATGCAAATATAGCCAAACAATTGGAGGCAGAAGCAGAGGCACTAAGAGAGGAAACAAACAAAAAAAAATAGAGTCCATCTTGGAGACACAGGAATCCACACTCAAACAGATGAAGGAAATGTTGCAAGACATGAAAACAGAATTAGAATCAATAAAGAAAACACAAACTGAGAAAACCCTGGAACTGAAGAACTTAGAGAAAAGAGAAGGAATCTCAAAGGTAAGCATCACTAATAGAATTCAAGAGATGGAAGAGAGAATCTCAGGTGCTGAAGATACACTCACAGAAATTGATACATCTCTCAAAGCAAAAATAAAATCAGAAAAATCCCAAACACAAACCATCCAAGAAATCAAAGATGCCATGAAAAGGCAAAATATAAGAATAATAGGAATTGAAGAAGAAGAGGAGTCCAGGTTACAAGGTCCAGAAAATATTTTCAAGAAAATCATAGAAGAAAATTTTCCCAACCTAAAGAAAGAGATGTCCACAAACATACAAGAGGCCTACAGAACACCAAATAGACTAGACCAGAGAAGAAACTCCTCACGCCACATCATAGTCAAAACACTTAATCTACAGAACAAAGAAAAGATACTAAAAGCGGCAAGGGAAAAAGGCCAAGTAACATATAAAGGCAAACCTATCAGAATCACACCGGACTTCTCATCAGAAACTATGAAAGCCAGAAGAGCCTGGGGAGAGATCATGTGGGCCCTAAGGGACCACAGGTGTCAACCTAGACTACTTTACCCAGCAAAGCTTTCAATCAACATAGATAGAGAAAATAAAATATTCCACGACAAAACTAAATTTAAGCAATATTTGAACAGCAACCCAGCCCTACAGAAGATTCTAGAAGGAAAATTCCAATCCAATGAAAACAAATACACCCAAGAAAACATAGGTTAAAGATAATTTCCAACAAAAGTCAAAAGAAAACAAGCAATGATTCACAGTAACATCGCCAACTCCACAATAATAGGAAATAACATTCAATGGTCATTGTTATCTATCAACATCAATGGACTCAACTCTCCAATAAAAAGACACAGACTAACAGAATGGGTGCGGAAACATGAGCCAACATTCTACTGCATCCAAGAAACACACCTAAGCAACAAAGATAAACATTACCTCAGAGTAAAAGGCTGGAAAACAGTTTTTCAAGCAAATGGACCCAAAAAACAAGCAGGAGTGGCTATCCTAATATCTAATAAAATAGATTTTCAACCAAAACTAATCAAAAAAGACATAGAGGGGCACTACATTTTCATCAAAGGAAAAATTCACCAAGAAGACATCACAATTCTAAACATCTATGCCCCAAATACAAGAGCACCCACATTCATAAATGAAACATTATTAAAGCTTAAAACACATTGATGGCAATACCCTAATAGTGGGTGACTTCAACACCCCACTCTCACCAAGGGACAGATCAACTAGACAGAAACCAAATAGGGAAATAAAAACACTTAAAGAGTCCCTAAATCAAATGGACCTAATAGACGTCTACAGATCTTTCCACCCAAACTCAAAAGAGTATACATTCTTTTCAGCACCTCATGGAACCTTCTCCAAAATAGACCATATAGTTGGTCACAAAGCAAGCCTCAACAGGTATAAAAGGATTGCGATAATCCCTTGTATTCTATCGGACCACCATGGACTAAAGCTGGACATCAACAACAATGGAAACAACAAAAAGCCGACACGCACATGGAAACTGAACAACTTGTTACTCAATGACAGCTGGGTTAAGGAAGAAATAAAGAAATTAAAGACTTCTTAGAATTCAATGAAAATGAAGGCACAACATACCCAAATTTATGGGACACATTGAAAGCGGTGCTCAGAGGAAAATTTATAGCACTAAGTGCCTACAAGAAGAAATTTATAACATCACATACAAGTAACTTAATGGTCCAACTGAAAACCCTAGAAAAAAAAGAAGCAGATACACCCAAGAGGAGCAGAAGGCTGGAAATAATCAAACTCAGGGCTGAAATCAATCAATTAGAAACAAATAAAACTATTCAAAGAATCAATGAAACAAAAAGCTGGTTCTTTGAGAAAATCAACAAGATAGACAAACCCTTAGCCAAGCTAACTAAAAAGCAGAGAGAAACTATCCAAATCAACAAAATCAGAAATGAAAAGGGGGACATAACTACAGACACTGAAGAAATCCAAACAATCATTAGGTCATACTACAAAAGCTTATACGCCACAAAATTTGAAAATTTAAACGAAATGGACAATTATCTTGATAGATTCCATCTACCAACATTAAGTCAAGATCAGATAGAAAGACTGAATAGCCCTATATCCCCCAAAGAAATTGAAGAAGTCATTAACAGCCTCCCCTCCAAAAAAAGCCCTGGGCCAGATGGTTTCAGCGCAGAATTCTACCAGACCTTCAAAGAAGTGCTAATACCAATTCTCCTCAAACTATTCCACAAAATAGAAACAGAAGGAACATTACCAAACTCATTCTATGAAGCGACAGTTACCTTGATACCCAAACCACACAAAGACCCAACGAAAAAAGAGAAGTTCAGACCTATCTCTCTTATGAATATTGATGCAAAAATACTCAATAAAATACTTGCAAACCGAATCCAAGAACACATCAAAGATATCATCCACCATGACCAAGTAGGCTTCATCCCAGGCATGCAAGGGTGGTTCAACATACGGAAATCCATCAATGTAATCCACCACATAAACAAACTGAAGGAGAAAAACCACATGATCATCTCCTTGGACGCTGAAAAAGCATTTGACAAAGTCCAACACCCATTCATGTTTAAAGTATTGGAGAGATCAGGGATACAAGGCACATACTTAAACATAGTAAAGGCAATATATATCAAGCCTACAGCCAACATCAAACTCAATGGAGAGAAACTTAAATCAATCCCACTGAAATCAGGGACAAGACAAGGCTGCCCATTGTCCCCATATCTCTTCAACATAGTACTTGAAGTCTTAGCCACAGCAATAAGACAACTAAAGGAGATCAAGGGGATACAAATTGGAAAGGAAGAGGTCAAAGTGTCACTATTTGCAGATGATATGATAGTATACATGAGTGACCCCAAAAATTCAACCAGAGAACTTCTTCAGCTGATAAACACCTTCAGCAAAGTGGCTGGATACAAAATCAACTCAAAAAAATCAGAAGCCCTTCTGTATACCAAAGACAAAAGGGCCGAGAAAGAAATTAGGGAAACAACACCCTTCACAATGGCCAATAATAACATAAAGTACCTTGGGGTGACACTAACCAGGCAAGTGAAAGACCTGTTTGAGAAGAACTTCAAGTCTCTGAAGAAAGAAACTGAAGAAGATCTCAGAGGATGGAAAGATCTCCCATGCTCATGGATTGGTAAGATTAACATTGTGAAAATGGCCATCCTGCCAAAAGCAAGCTACAGATTCAATGCAATTCCCATCAAAATACCAACTCAATTCTTTTTAGACCTTGAAAAAAAGATTCTCAGCTTCATATGGAGAAACAAAAAAACCTAGAATCTCCAAAACAACCGTATACAACAACAGATCATCTGGAGGTATCTCCATTCCCGATCTCAAGCTGTACTACAGAGCAATAGTAATAAAAACTGCATGGTATTGGCATAGAAACAGAAAGGAGGATCAATGGAACCGAATTGAAGACCCAGAAATAAACCCAAGTACTTATGAATACTCAATTTTTGACAAAGCAGCCAAAACCATTCAATGGAAAAAAGATAGCATCTTCAACAGATGGTGCTGGTCTAATTGGATTTCTACATGCAGAAAAATGAAAATAGATCCACATTTATCACCCTGCACAAAACTAAAGTCCAAGTGGATCAAAGACCTCAACATAAGACCAGATATGCTAAATCTGTTAGAAGAAAAAGTAGGGAACAGCCTAGAACTCATTGGCATAGGAGACAACTTCCTGAAGAGAACTCCAACAGCACAGGCTTTAAGAGCAACAATCAACAAATGGGACCTCATGAAACTGAAAAGCTTCTGTAAAGCAAAGGACACCATCATCAAAACAAAATGACTGCCTACAGATTGGGAAAGAATCTTCACCAACCCTTTATTTGACAAAGGGCTAATATCCAGTATATATAAAGAACTAAAGAAGGTGAAAAGCAGCAAAACAAGTAATCCAATGAAAAAATGGGGAACGGAGCTAAACAGAGAATTATCTGCAGAGGAATATAGAATGGCAGAGAAACACTTAAAGAAATGCTCAACGTCATTAGACATTAGGGAAATGCGAATCAAAATGACCCTAAGATTTCACCTTACACCCATCAGAATGGCCAAGATGAAAAACACAAATGACAACACATGTTGGAGAGGTTGTGGAGAAAGGGGAACCCTCCTCCATTGCTGGTGGGAATGTAAACTGGTACAACCACTTTGGAAGTCAATCTGGTGCTTTCTCTGACAATTAGGAATAGCGCTTCCTCAAGACCCAGCTATACCACTGCTAGGCATATACCCAAAATTTGCTCAAGTACACAATAAGGACATTTGCTCAACCATGTTTGTAGCAGCTTTATTTGTAATAGCCAGAACCTGGAAACAACTCAGATGTCATTCAACGGAGGAATGGATACAGAAATTGTGGTATTTTTACACAATGGAATACTACTCAGCAATCAAAAGAGGAAATCATGAAATTTGCAGGCAAATGGTGGGATCTAGAAAAGATCATTCTGAGTGAAGTATCCCAGAAGGAGAAAGACAAACATGGAATATACTCGCTTATATAGACCTAAAAGATAGGATAAACATAATAAAATCTATACACCTAAAGAAGATAATCAAGAAAGCGGACATGGGGTATGATGATCTATCCTCATTTAGAAAGACAAATGGGATATGCATTTAACATATGACAGGAGTCTACTGCAGAAAACATCTGAAAGACTCTACCTAGCAGTGCTCCAAAATAGATACTAAGACTCACAACCAAACATTCGGCAGAGTGCAGTGAATCACATGAAAGAAGGGAAGTTTGATGTGGAAAGGATAGGAGCTCCACAAGGAACAAACGTATCTGGGCACAGGGTCTTTTCTGAGATGGACACTCAACCAAAGTCCATGAAAGGATAAAACCTAGAACCTCTGCTTGGATGTGACCCGTGATAGCTCAGTAATCAATTGGTTTCCCATAGTAAGGGGAACAAGGAGTATTTCTAACAGGAACTCAATGACTGGCTCTTTGACCTCCCCACCTCCCAAGGGAGGAACAGTACTGTTAGGCCAAAGAGGAGGACTTTGCAGCCAGTCCTGAAAATACCTGACAAAAGGGAGTCATATAAAAGGGGAGGAGGTCCTCCCCTATTAGTGGACTTGGAAAGGGGCAGGGAGGAGATGAGGGAGGGAGGGTGGGATTGGGGAGGGAATGAGGGATACAGCTGGGATACAGAATTGTAACTAATGAGAAAAATAAAATTATGAAAAAAACCCCCAAAACAAAGGATTACTGTGCCAGAGGTTAATAAAATATTCATGAATGTTGATGGAATGACTGTAAGCCATTACCATGAGTTAAAATAGAGTGTAAATTTAAGTATTTGAAAAAAAAAAGATATCATCCACTAAGACCGAGTAGGCTTCACCCCAGGTATGCAAGGGTGGTTCAAAAGAGGGAAACCCATCCATGTAATCCACCATATAAACAAAGGGAAAGAGAAAAACCACATGATCATCTAGATGCCAAAAAAGCATTTGACAAAATCCAACACCCATTCATGTTTAAAGTGTTGGAGAGATCAGAGATACAAGGCACTTACCTAAAAATAGTGAAGGCAATATAGAGCAAGCATTTAGCCAACATCAAACTAAACCCAGAGAAACTTAAATCAATCCCACTGAACTAAGGGACAAGGCAAGGCTGCCCACTCATTCCATATCTCTTCAACATAGTACTTGAGGTCCTAGCTAAAGCAATAAGACAACTAAAGGAGAGAAGAGGATACAAATAAGAAGGAAAGAAGTCAAAGTATCACTAATCACAGATTATATGATAGTACACATGAGTGACCCCAAAAATTCAACCAGAGAACTCCTTCAGCAAAGTGGCTGGATACAAAATTAAGTTAAAATAATCAGAAGCCCTCCTGTATACCAAAGACAAAAGGGCTGAGAAAGAAATTAGGGAAACAACACCCTTTACTAATGACATGAAGTACCTTGGTGTGACTCTAACCAAGCAAGTGAAAGACCTCTTTGAAAAGAAAAACAACTACAAGTTCCTGAAGAAATAAATTGAAGAAGATATCAGAAGATGGAAAGATCTTCCATGCTCATGGATGCATAGGATTAACATAGTGAAAATGGCCATCCTGCTAAAAGCAATCTACAGATTCAATGCAATTCCCTTCAAAATAGCAACATCAATCTTTGCAGACCTGCAAAGAACAATTCTCAACTACATATGGAAAAAGAAAAAAACAAATTGCCCAAACGATCCTGTACAACAACAGTTCGTCTGTAGGGATCTCCATCCCTGATCTCAAGCTATACTACACAGCCATAGTAATAAAAATTACATGGTATTGGCATAAGAACAGAATGGTAGATCAATGGAACCAAATAGAAGACTCAGAAAAAAACCCACACACCTACGGTCACTTGATTTATTACAAAGAATCCAAAAGCATACAATGTAAAAAAGACCAGCACCTTCAACAAATAACGCTGGTCTAACTGGATATCTACCTGCAGGAAAATGCAAATAGATCCATACTACTCACTCTGCACAAAACGAAAGTCCAAGTACATCAAAGATATCAACATAAAACCAGACACAGTAAATCAGTTAGAAGGAAAAGTAGTGGCAGAAAAGCCGACACAATCAGAAAAATATTTGGCAGAATATGATACATGCATCTCTCACAAGACAATAATGGAAATGAGCTTCTTAAGGGGTACTACATGGAGAGAGGAGGGAGTTTTACTGGGATAGTAATAGAAAGACAGATTGGAAGTAGGGAACTGAGGTCAAGATCAAATGAGCCAGAGAATAAAAAAGCGCCTGAAGATTGGAAAAGATGGATGGAGTTAGTTTGAGACTATACAAAGAAATTAGGTGACAGTAGAAGGCCAGATTTAATAAGGAAGCTAGGAGAGGAGTTTGAGCCAGAAAACCTGAATTGAATCAGCCATCTATGAGCTCACAAAGAACAAGATAGGGTGTGCCTATTGAACAGGAATTCTCAGAGGCCAAAAAACTCCTAGGATTAAGGTAGGTTGTTGTATGGAACCTAGAATCTGCCCTGCCCAGGCCTAGGGTAGCAGACAGAGGGGCAGTAATCTTTGGAGACCATGATTTCTAGGTTGAATAAAAGTGCTTTTTACAGTAATATCTGTTTAGCAAAATTTTCACTGTCTTCATTCATATCAAACTGCCTTGAAAACAAAATAACAGCTTACATTGAGGAACATGAAGTTTGGAGAATTTAATATTCCTTAATACTCTGGAATATTGGATTCTTTACTCTACTGCCTTCCTTTAAAACTCCTGGGACACATTGAAAATTTTTCACAGGCATATTTATATCAGCTTCCATGAGATAATTACCTTCCATATCTTCTCGAACTTTGACACTGTTCTTCAATATTATGGTCTTCCCAATTGTAGCCTAAAATATATACCAGAAAGAGTTGATATTTTACTGAAAATTAGGGAAAATTTAACTTTCTCTCTTCAGTGACCTTAGAAACATGATTGATTTATTCTACCTCATTCCAAATGAAATTACATAAGAGCAACATTGAGAAAAATCAACAATAGATGTCCACTTTAACCAAATAGTGAAAGAAAATTCAGTGTCTTACCTATGGCTGTAAGGTGCTTGTAGGTCTCTATCATCACATCTTTGTAGAGACTCTTCTGGGAAGGATCCAGCAAAGCCCACTCTTCCTGAGTGAAGTACACATTCACATCATCATAGGTGATAGAATTCTAAATTATCCCAAACATGGGTATTAGAGAAAGCAAAATAGTGGCAAGAATGTAAAAGTAAACTTCATCGACAATATATCCATATAATTCTGGATCTTCCCTGACTTATCTCCTGACAGAGAAGTTCTGATGTACTCACCTGGTCATTTTAGAAGTAAACTAAATGAGGAGGTTTATCTCATTTCTGCACCGTTTGAATAGAATTTAGCCTTCCAACAGAAATGTCAATTAACAGACATAAAGTAAGCAAGTCAAGGATTCTGATGAACAGTACAGACCACAGATCACAGAATTTGTATGCATCATTACTAACTACAATAATTATGGACAAGCAGGACGTATTGGCTCATGACTTTAATTCCAGTAGTCAGGAAGCAGAGGTATGTGTATCTCATTTAGCTGGAAGCCTGTCTGGCACCAAAACAAATTTCATGACATCCAGTTGAGGTAGAGATAAGGCCTTCATCGCTGCAAAAATCATTCAATTAAGAAAGAGTCAAAGAACTCCATGGTATTTCTGAAGTTCCTACAAAGAATTATATACTCAATACAGTTCTGTATTTATCTTCCAGAAACCTGAAGTGTCCCAGTTTAAACTCTAATATTAATGAGAGCTTACTAAAAGGAAATGCGTGTTCAAACAGGTAGAAATGGACAGATGAAAACATTAGTACTGGAATAGCTGGTCATAAATGAGCAACATAAGGCAGTAGAGGTGGATCAGCAATGAAAAGCTCTTGTTGGTCTTGCCAATAACTGGGCTCAATTTCCAGTGCTTACATTCAGGCTCAAAATTACCCATTACTCCAAATTCTGAAGTTCTGAGGCCATTGACTCACTATTGTGAGGACCAGGTACACAAGAGGTGCATAGTCAAACATACAGGAAAAATACTACTCATGTTACCTCATTTAAAAACTCAAAACAAACACAAGAGGTAGGAAGAATGTTACACACTTGCAATTCAATGACACAGAAGTCTCAGGCAGTATTAATGTCATGAGTACATGACATCTCGAGGCAAAGAATATACTCTCTGGCAAATATTAAAACATAAGGGTGGATTTGGATCAGCACAATAGCATATGCTTGCATGGAGTCTAAGGTGGTATACTGGGAATCTTCCCCAATATGTTTGTTAATTGAAACCCAATTCTCAGGATCTTCCCTAGTGCTCTAACTAAACACATGTGGCTCCTTTCCCTCCATACCATCCTGAAAACATAACACCATGAATACACTAGCCAAGCAGGCCATTAAATAGCAACACTCATCCAACACACTTTCTGAAACTTCAGAGTGCTAACAGAACCCCAAGAATAAAACTCCCACACATCATTTCAGCACTTAGTCCTATAATTGCCCCAAACCCAGATGCCTAGATACCAGTTTAGGAATAGATTCAAGAAGAGTCAGGCAATATGTCAACACCTGAGCTCAGCTATATTACCACAGCTGGGACTAACTATCTGAAAATTACAAAACTTTTTACAGAAACATAAAGGAATATATCTTTTCATCATTTCATGAAACATCCTCTATAATTGACCACATACTCAGACACAATGTAAGTCCTAAGAGCAAATTGAAACAACATCCTGTATCCTATCAGATCACCATGGCTTAAAGCTGGATGTATATATAGCATCAGAAAGAACACAAAGCTTACAAACTCATGGAAAGTGAATAACCTTCAACCAAGTGAAAAAATGGTTTCAAACAGAAAAAAAAATATTTAAAGAGTATAAAATTCAATGAAAACGAATACATATCACATGAAAACTCATGGAATATAATGAGGAATAAAAAATGATGCTAAGAGGAAACTTCATAGCACAAAGTGCCTACATAAAGATATTAAAGAGGATTCATACCATCAAGGTAACAGCAGACGTGAAAAGACTAGAACAAAAATATGTAATCACATAAAAGGAGTAGACATCAAGAAATTATAAAATTTAGGTAAAAAATAAAAAAAAGAGAAAGAATCCATGAAATAAAGTTTTGGATTTTTGAGAAAAATCAACAAGACGGACAAACTTTAGTCAAAACTAACTAAAAGAGAGAGAGAATATATCAAATCACAAAATCAGAAACTGTATTAAGAATTTTTGTTTCTTTAAAATCCCACTCATGTTATGTGAATGTGTTTTTCTATTATCCCCAGGTGTGGAGCATGAGGCTGCTTCAGTTTGTCCACAGCTCTTACTTATGATTGTCTCTAGGAGGCTTGCAGTTGTGCCACCTGCACATAGTTTAATTCTGAGTCTTCTGGAGAAGGTACATATGCAGAGCCATGAGAGGGCCTGGGGTCTTTGAAGAAAAAAGAAGCTGCTGCTCTTCCTGATGCTATTCACCCACACTGCTTCTCTGTTTATCACTGCTGATTTGTTGGACTGCTGGATATCCTGGTGACTAACAGATATTGCCCCAAAGAACCAGGCCCCCCTAAACCTCACAGAGCAACTTAAAGAGACCTATAACTCTTTCCCTTCTAGCTTTTGTTCTCTTTTACCTAGCTGGGGTGTTAGAAGGAATAAGGTTTGGAAGGGAGGTAGTTTTAGAAATGAATAAATGAAACAGTTTTAATATAATAGTTCCATTTGCAGTTTGAGTGGACTTCTAGAATCCAGATGACAGAGACTGGTAATGCCCTAAAGAAGTGTATGACCCTAACCAGAATTTAGTAGCTGTAGAGATACAAGCTCCTTGTTTGTACTAACCTGTTTCTCTCCTGTCTAGGGCAGTTGGGTGGAAGGGAGGTAGAAGCATTTAAGAACCATAAATAAAGTAGGTTTTTGAAACAGGAAAGCCTACAGTTTTGGTCTCAGCAATATGAAATATAAATCCTTGTTGAAAAAAAAAAATAACCTCATGTCACATTTTGTGTTTTCTTGCCATAGCTTAAATTGTGGCCTCCCTGCTCATTTCATTCCAAAGCAACACTTTTGCTTCTACTGGGGGAGGATGAGAGATCAGGGGACTCAGAAAGCACAAACCATCTCAGCGCTGCCCTTCCATTCTATGAACAGACAGAGCCTGGTAAAGAAGTAGTTTAGTAAAATGTTCCACTCTCCATGGGTACATGTTTATTTTACAAGTCACAGAGTCCTGCATGTATACATTTCATTACCCTATCACTGTCCAATGCAGCCATTTTTACCTCATAGCTGATAATTCTTGCTGCAAGCCTCAGTCAAACGCAAACAGTAACAACAACTGAAGCCTAAAGGAGCTATGAATTTGAAAGAAAGGAGTGGCAAATGGGAGGGGAATGAAAAAATAAAAATTAAGTAACATGACTCTTCCTAGGTATGGTGGGGAGAAAGTTTATTATAGATAGAAAGGCACACACACAGGCCGGAACATCCGGGAAAGCCCAAGGTGAACACAACCTTGAGCCATGAGAGGACAGGGAGGAGAGGAGAGGGGCACGCCAAACCATGAGACTATCACAAGGCAGCTGGGTTAAGGGCCCGAATCCTGGGCTAGAGGGCAGTGTATGCCAGCCATGTCCTATAAACAGGTAGGGACTGGGGGATGCTGCGAAAACCTGGTAGCTAATTCTGCTCTGAACTGTTCCATAGGCCCCTCAGCCATTTGTCCCAGGATTTCAGTCTTAACAGTGCCCAGGTCGCCACATCCAGTCTGGTCACAGTCCATCCCACTTCTCACAAGTGGGACTCAGATAGCTCAGCAATACTAAGGCTAGGACAAAGGACCTCACAAGCAGCTGATGGCTGCGGGTTCCTGCCCAGGCCCCGAAGGACCAACCACACCAGCTCCTCCTGTTAAGCCTCCTGTTCTACCACATTCGGAGCGGCGGCCACACACTCACCATGTTGCCTCTTTGGAAGTCGCCTGAAATCCGTTCACAGAACCCAGCAGTTGAGCTCAGACCACAGCACATAGACCATTCCAGACAGCTTGGCTTCCAAACCAAACCTCGAACTTGGCACCCGGAAGAACCTTCCTCTTCCTCTGAGTACAGGATTCGTCTGGAAGTCCTGATTGGCCAGTGAGTCTTGAGCGACATGAGCACCTCCCCTAGGGTCACAGTGTACTGAAGAGACAAAGCATAGTGCTTCCTGGCCCAGGAGGAATGAATGTATGTTTGCTAATTACAAAGAGCAGTTAGGGCCTGGCTTAGGGAGGGAGCTCAGTAGAATCCTATGCTCTGGGCAGGGACTTTGGATCTATGATTTGACCTTTGGGTGCATATGTGGAGAATCAGGACCACACGTTTCCCAAATTGGCAGAGATTTTTAAGTAGATTTGTTCCTATTGTCTAATAACCTACCCTTCCATCTTTCAGCTCTCTGTAAGCTCTTCCTCCTCCTGGAATCAAGATGAATAGCTTGAAAAGCCAGTTATTCAACTTGCAGCGGAGTGAACAATCTGTCCACAGGCAGAAGGCTATCACGAATATTAACAAAGAGCGATTTTAGGAAACAAAATGGGATTGTTTTTCTGTGACTTCACACTGGTTCAGGTTAAGTGAGGCTACTTTTCACCTGGCAGGTATGAGATAACCTTGGGGGAAAAGCAGGAAACAGATGATACAGAATTTGGAGCATGTGTATCTTCCTCATGATAAGGTTAGTTCTTTGTTCTCACTCCTGATTTGGTCCTCTATAGGCCACACAGGACATTTATTGATCATGTACAACTGATTACCTCACTTCATATTGTTACTGTCAACTACTGTCACAGCAAGAAAGCTCTCTCCCTCTTTCTTGCCCATTCCCTTCGGTGCTGTGACTTTAAAAGCTCCAATACTGGTCAGTTATCTCACTTCGTACACAGTTCCTCCTTTATTTGTAAGGCACCAATAAAAGCCAGAGAGGTTGGAAAAACTCCAGTGCCTTATAGGTCCTAAAAGACCACTGAACCCCTTCTTATCTCCACTCTAAACCTGCCCTTCTACCCCATTCTTTCCCACAGATGAGATTCTCCCTATGAGAACTCAGCCTTTCTGCTGATAAAGCCCTGGTACTAGGCAAGGTGGTTCCTAGTTTTAGCTGGGCTAAGCCCCTGACCTGCAGTCCTATTTGGTTGATGAACCACTAGCCACATGGTCCAGTTCAATTCCCCTTTCTCATGCACAGGAATGGCTTCTTCATATTCTCTTCTCTTTGGGAAACATCTAGTTTCTCCACTGATATTTGCTCTACTCAAATGTCTCATACCAAGGAACACTAAGAGTGATCAGAAAGTAAAAGCGATTCCCTGTATTTCTTTTCTCAAAGTCCTGTCTCTTTCTCTCTTCCTACTATCCCACTAAATAAAAATACTCTCTGGTTTCTTTTTATACTCTCAAAAGAAATGTGAAGATTAAACTGTAAACCTTAAGGGTACCACATGGTATGAACAATTTTAATCATAATTAATTCTCTGTTTATTTTATCTCCTTTTAGATAAAGACAGGAACAACTCTCATTTTAAATTGGAATGGAACTTCATGAAAATTCCAACTTATAATTTACAACATGCTATGTAATATGCTTCAACCCTGGTTCAACATAATTTTTATAAGATGCTAAAATTTCAAGATTATAAAAGTCTATTCAAATTAAGATAATTTAAAATGCCTGTCTAACTGCCTGTGACTTTATCTATTCCTAAATTAATAAATAAATGCCTTTTTTCCTGCCATGAGCTGCCTGTGATCCAGATTTACCACTAGGTTTTCTGGCTAATGCATTTGGTAAAATAAATTCACATGTAATTTTAAAGTTGCTTTATAAAAAAATTGCTTTATACTATTCTACTATATTGTTGTTTATTCTATATCTCACAGCTTGAGAGTTAGTAAGTAAAAGTTTTGACCTAAATACCCTAAAACTATATGATATAATGCCAAGAATATAATAAATTAAGATCTGTTAATTTTAGACTCATTTATTTATTCATGTTAAAACTTGGTCATTATGCTATATCTTCACTATCAAGGTTAAAATATTCTTTTTCTTATTTTCTAAATATAAAAACATTATTGATCTACAATACAGCCTTAGCCTTTTATAAGTTACAGACTATGTTTATGACTTTTAAGGCTGTACCTTGACAGGGACAAAACCTAAAGCCACAATATTTGATGGTTAATAAATGCAAGTTGACAGTCAGTCATCTCACACACGATCAAGTCTTCAAACATGTCCAAAATTATATTTATAGTCCTACAGATGCAAACATGGTCTCACTACTATCTTAATTAAACATGTAAGGATGGTCCCTGAGTCACCACATAGGATCTGGTAAAAAGAATTAGAGACGTGCCTTCCCAACAGGCTCATCTATGGCTTAAACTATGCTCTAGAACTTGGATGCTGCTCTGAGACTGTTGGCATTCCCACACAGAAAACCAGAGGTCTTCAGTGCCCCATCCAGTGGGGGTATAGCCAAAAGTCAATTTGACCAGGTGACTGCTTGAAATGCAGCCAAAGGGGACACTGGTCCCATGGCTGCCTCAACAAGCCATGACTACCTGCTGTCAGACTGGCTTCTGGAAGTCAAAATGCTCCCATGCAGGCTTTTGCTCTATGCACAGCCATGGTGGCTCAACCAGTACAAGAGCCACAGATGCTTTCAGCCTTCCTGCTCATTGTCCTGGTAGAGAACAAATGGCTCCTAGATTCAGCAACCTCCAACACCATCACTCAGCCCAGGGTAGCAGGTTTGTTTTGCGGATTTGTTTTGGCTTCAAACTAGGGTCTCTTGGTCATATTGTCAATTTCTGTGTTGGGAGACTTCAGATGCCTTCTCAGTTCTCTTCATATGCAGGAGACCAGGCCTTAAGCCTCACTGGTAGAGTTGTAAGGCCTAGGTGGTCTAGTTTGCTTCAGACTGAAAAAAACAAGCCTTAGTTGTAACCTTTTGTCATCCCTTTGGCTAAAGAACAATAAATGTTCACAGCAGTCTCACATATATCTCATGGTATGTAACTAGATATAAAGGTCTAAGGAGAAGAAGTTTAAGTTATAAAGATTCTACAAAATGTTTAAGGGTCTAAGAAAGTGTTTTAAGTTTGGTAAATGCAAACGTAAAAATTGGTTAAGCCTCTTTTCCATAAGGTATAATCATAGGAAAAGTTAAGACCAAGTGAGCTTTTGTCCATTCTACTTCATGAAAGGCTTCTGCCTTTCCACAGTTCACCTTCGAGAATGTTGATGCTGTTAACACAAAGGTGTATGTCTACCACCTTTTCTACAATGTGTATTTCAATACATGTTATAATGGTGTTGCTGCCATCTCTAAAAGTTTATATCCTTTATAAAACTTAAAAGTGATCCTTGTAAGCTGCAGAAAAGCCACCTGAACCCACCTCAGATCAATTAGGCTCCAGATAATGTACTGCACCTGTTGTTTATCTCAAAAGGGGGGATTCTTCCCTCTCCCTTCCCTGGTTTTGGAACTCCTCTTTCTTGGCCACACAGTTGCTATATCCACACATGCAACACCAGTTGACTGATGCTTTCCTTTCCATGTTCCGCATAAATGTTTCCCTTCGCCTGAGAGACTGATGGGTATCTTTCTATTTCCCTGCGTAAAGGAAGTTTCCTCCCTTTTGGCCGACCCACACACAGATGCCTCCCTTGGTTGAATCTTCTTTTTCTTTTTATCAAGAAGATTTTTGGCTTTCCTTTCCTCTCCTGTGTAGGGTGTTTCCTCTGAAAATCTTAGTACTAGTTGAGCCATGACTCCCGGCAATCATCCCTGTGGCACCTGTGTTGTAAGTGGTGATTAATATTTACTATTGGTTTATCTTTTATTAAAGCTTGCTGTTAATCCTAAACAGCTGTATAACCAAATCACCACACAGAGAGCTGTTTTATTTAGGTAACCTAGAACACAATGCTGGACAATAGTTACAGTCTGCTAAACCTCCAAACCCTCATAGTTTCTTAACATTTAGATTTTACCCATTATACTTGCTTTTTTTTTTTTTTTGAAATCTTAGGTCTGGTTCATTTTCTCCATGCTGTTCCTAGATCTCTCCTCCAGGTCTCCTCATAGCTCTCCTCCAGCCTTGCTCTCCCAGCTCTCTTCCCATCTTCCTGTCCTCTGGCTCCTCCCTCTCTTCGTGCTTCCTTTCCCTGCTCAACATTGTGCCTAGTTACTTTATTTTGGATGTTTGCACAAAGTTGAGATAGGTGATGTTTAGAATAAGTATCACAATGCAATGTCTGGATTGAAACCAGAGAGTGGGGGAGAGAAATCAGCATTTGAATGAACAAGGGTAAAGTGTATACATTTCAGAAGAACATTATACCAACGTTTCCCACTTTAAGTCCAATAAAAGGCTCCTTTTCCTTCAATAAAATAATAATTTTGACATTATGAAAACTGTTAGGTAAAATCTACATGTGCAATGTCCAGTGCATGTGTATTTAGCAACTTAGGAGAAAGTATCTGATCATTCTATTTACCTTGACAAGTTTAAAGTTCTATACTTAAATTAACTTTTATCCCTATTGATATTACCTATAGGAAAGCATTTCTTAACTTCTAAACAACGTAAGCTTAATTGTGGCACTATAACTCTTTGGTCTTCAACCCTATCAGAGACTTGAGAAGGAATAAAATTAAGTATTAGATTAACATGTCAGCAACTTTCAAAAATTAAAAATTGACAGATACAGTTTGCTGCCTGAACAGTCATCTATAACTTTCTGTAAGGTTGGAGCATCATCTTCAGCCTTCTGGCTCAGAATATTTGACAGACATATATGTGAACCAGGAACTATTTAGGGCTTGCTTACCCTGTCTTGGCAGAGTTCAGCAGTTGACTTGTCCTGCATTATCTTGCCCATTTTTGGCAGAATTTGTCTTTCATGAAGGAAGGCTATTTATCTGAGTGGCTTGTTTGCCACATTTGGAGGCATGGAGGTTCTTCGATGCTCATTATCTTCTTTCATGTAGGTGGGGTGCTGCCAGGAGATGACCTGTCTCATTGTCAAAGAATCTTTAAAATAATAAAGACATTTCAAAAGGCCATAATCTGTAGGTCTCTGAAGTTTTTGAAGACTACCTATCTTTATATCATCAATCTGTCTACAAAATCATATTTATCTGTTAAAACTCAGATGCATGCTCATTGAATAAATTAGACTACTGTCTGACATGACTATGAGTTAAATAACTAGCAATTAGCTTGCATTACC
Organism: Meriones unguiculatus; assembly: GCF_030254825.1. NCBI lineage: Eukaryota > Metazoa > Chordata > Mammalia > Rodentia > Muridae > Meriones > Meriones unguiculatus. The sequence continues at coordinate 1,799,004 of NW_026843580.1, read as the reverse complement.
TAATATAATAACCAGGTTTAATAGCAGTATAAAAGTATTGGAAGTAACTTTGAATTTGTATCAATATACTAAAGCTTATACCAATGTATGAAAAATACTTATTTTTGTATCAGTATGCAAATTCCTATACCAGAGTTAAAATTACTGTACTTGAGAATAACAAATAAAACCCTAAGCTGAATAGATTCAATAATCTACCTTTTGTCTTATTCCTATAAGTAGTCTCTGTATACTATTTTCTTTTTAACCCCTTTTCTCCTTATCTAAGAAATAAAAAGGAAAAGAGAGAAATCCCTGAGTATAACCTTGTTTCACTCTGAATATGACCATTAATAATTATAAACAGCTCTCAATTACAATAAAATTTTGTAGCCATAGCAAACAACCAAAAACACACCCAACACCCTTTAATGAAAATTGAATGTTGTTCTCATGAATTTCTTCTAGCTGACATTTTGGACATGTAGAAATCCTGTAGTGAGTACAAGTAAAATTGGGAAAATGGTTAATTAAGCAAGCAATAACATTTGTGGTCCAGTCTTTGAATGTTGAGAAATTTTAGGCTTAATAAAAGTCCTCTTTGGAACAGTCTACAATGCTGGACCAATGACGATTAGTAGCTTTCTTCAAAGTTGTTTTGGGAGCATGCTTAGATGAGATACAGCAATTGAAGCAGTTGAGTCAGGAACAAGCAGAATGCTGGAACATGCAAGATGCTGGAACAGATGTGTCAATGTCTCAGCATGCTGAAGAATGATTCTGTTTAGGTTTGATCCGGCATCTCTGGTGTCCAGTTCTTTTGTTCGGCAAACACATAGTTTCTCACAAGCATTACAGAGTTCTAAAATTATAAATGTATGAGATGTGCAGGATGAAATTAAACTGTGAGCAAATTCTATCTATGCAAATTAAAAGATTAGCATAATATATTTTGAGGACATTATAGCCAAGGATTTATTGGCCGAGTATTGTTGAAGTTCTGCCTAGAGATATTTTTTTTTATTCTCTCAGTTAGTTTTAGAGTTGTTCCCATGTAAAGGGATCAGTGCAATATAAATTACCATTATTATTGAACATACAGTCATTATCCTATTGAAATCAAAACAAGGTTGGATAAGTTAAAATAGCTTTTGGGGCTCTTGCGTGCCTGTTGTATTGGACCAAGTTGCTACCTATTTCCCTAGAAAAGCCTCCCATTAGAGAGATAAGCTGGTTGTCTTGATCAATAGAAAATGCATGTTTTAAGTAAAGTTTATATAAACTCCTTTCTAATTTTGAATATAAGCATACTGTAAGTATCTTGTACCTGTTTAGAGGATTAGCCCTAGATTTTTATATATAGCTATGTAAAGCATTTTTTATATTTAGCTATGTGTCCTATCCTTTTTTTTATATAGAATGGGTAGTTATGCCTTTATAGTCAAACTTTATATAAACTCCCTCTTACATTTAGCATTTAAGCATACCCTAGGCATCTTGTACCTGGGCTTTACATTGATCATGGCTATTTTTGGCTTGCCCCTTTTTTATACAGAATGGACAGTTAAGCCTTTAGAGCCACACTTTATATAAACTTTCTTAGCATTAAGCATATAAACTCTCTTACCCATAGCATTTAAGTATATCCCAAGCATCTTGTACCTGGGTTTTGACATTGGTTTGGGCTATTCTTTGGCTTGCCCTTTTTTGATATGGGATGGACAGTTTTGTTTTTTTAACATATGAATATAATTTTTGAGTGTTTCTGACTAAATTAAGATGGCATGTATTTTGCCATCTTTAAGCCTCTTGTGTCTTTTTTACATAGGCATGGCCAGCATTTTCCCCTGTGAAAATGTTTCACATTTAAAAGGATAAGGCAGTTTCTAGAACAGTGTGACATTATCTCTCTTTACATAAACCTAAAATATATGTGAATCCAACCTTTAGAGCAGTAAGGACATAACATCTATTATTTAGACAAAAAGAATTTACATGGCAACCTTAAAGAAAATTTTGTCATTTTGAATCTTAGAGTATCTCTGAAAGTGGCTAAACAGCTGGAGTTGCCATCTTGGCTTTTATTATGTAAATTAGCTTGATCCAGAACTCAGAGACTTTTCTTTTTCTTTTTACTTTGTGTTGGGAGGAAAGGCATGTTCCTTCACTAGCTTGTTAAAATACATATATATATATATATGTATTTGAACATCTATATCTATATCTATCTATCTATATCTATATCTATATCTATATCTATATCTATATCTATATCTATATATTCCTTTGTTATCTTTTGCTCCTCGGCGGATTTAAGAGTCTTTCTTAAAGAGTCAGTAATTGACCTGGGAGTTTTTAGGTTTTAAGTTTGGGTTTTATCACTGGGAGCGTATTACCCCCACAAAGTTATGATAAAGTATGATTTAAAGAATTTGGATACTTAGATTAGTTGGGCGTCATTTCTTGTAAGTTGCTGTTAAAATTTACTATTAATTATCTTTTAGTAATGCTTGCTGTTAATCTTAAACAGCTGTACAACCAAATCACCACACAGACACAGGGATTTCTTTAGTTAACCTAGAACACAGTGCTGGGCAATAGTTACTCCATCCTAAACCTCCAAGCCCTCACAGTTTCCTAACATTTAGATTTCCCAATTATTCTTGCTTTCAGTGATAGCTTTGGTCCAGTCCATCGCTCCACATAGTTCCAAGATCTCTCCTCCAGCTCTCTCCTCCCTTAGCTCTCCTCTCACCCTTTCTCCTCCCACTCATTTCCTGTCCTCTAGCTCATCCCCTCTTTTCTGCCCAATGGCTCCTCCCATTGCTCAACATTGTGTCTAGTTGCTTTATTTTGGCCTGTTTACACAAAGTTGAGACAGGATTCTTAGAGTAAGTATCACATTGCAATATCTGAATTGAAGCCACAGAGTGGCGAGGGGAGAAGAGAAATCAGCATTTGAATGAACAAGGGTAAGGTGTACACATTTCAAAGGAACATTAAAAAAGAGAACACACTAGCACTCCATGTGACTGGGTCTGTGTCCAGCCCTAGGATGATGTATGTGTTAAGGGTATGTAAGTGACCCCAGTCTGAGTGTATGTACAACTAAGATGAATGGGGAGGGTTGGTCTATGGGGGACGGGATTCAGCGTCAACTTTTGGGAAGTCCTGAGTGTTCATTTCTTCAGGAAGCTGGGATCTGGAAGGATCAAGATCAGCAACAGTGTATGATCCCCTCAGAAGACTGTAAGTGATGTGTTTGGTGGTGCCCTTGACCAGAAGTCAAGGTGTCAAGGAGCAGGTTGGGTTGATGTCTGTGGATTCAGTTGGTAATTTTCACACTGACGAGGCAAGGCACTAGTTTCTGGAGAAGGATAGAGTACAAGGCTCTGTCTTGGTAACCTTGGAGAGAGTTGAAGGTACAGGGTAGACACAGAGGACAGGAGATTAAGTGAGGGGTTTAGGGAGATAATTACAAGGGATTTTGTGCCAGACTTTGTGTCTCTGTCACTCAGACTCGTTTGGGCTGGGCCATCCTGGAACCATGAACCAGGTGCTTCCACTGTTTGTGTGGTCTGGGTGACCAGTGAACTGTGGCTTCAGTGTTGGGAACTCATCCCCAGGAACCCCAATACTGCTTTCAGGGGACCAGGAGGGATCCAATGTCTGGGTGCTGTAGAGGAAAGTCCCTGGACTTGGTGATCTCCATTCACTGGCATATCTGTCAAGTGCTGGGGGTCCAGGTTTCCTGACTGTCAGACCAGGGAAACAGCTGTAGGGGTACCAGATCTATTGACTCCCAAATGTCCCAAGAATCCTGAAGGTGCCTGAAGGGGAGCAGGAGGTATCATATATGTGGCTGCAAGAATGGAGGTTCCCTAGGCCTGGGGGTCCACAGTCACTGGCATAAGCCTAAAGTTTAGGGCCCCCATGGTTCATTACTCTCAGACCTGGGAGACAGCCATGGAGGGGCCTGGATGCAATTGATCATAACTCTCCCAGAAATACTAAAGCTCCCTTGAGGGGAGCATGGACCATCTGATGTCTGGTTGCTGGAGTGGAGGTTCCTGGACCTGGGGCTCCTCACTGGCTGGATGTGCAGAAAGTGCAGGAGCTCCAATGTTTGTGCCTTTCAAACTAAGGAGATGGCCCTGGAGGCCTGGGTCCAATTTGCCTCAATCAAATGCTATGCCCCTCTAATACAGTGCAGATTGGTCACCACCATCTTGGAATCCCCCCCCACAGACCACACTTAGAACAATTTCAGTAGAAATTGAAGACTGCAATTCTAGCTCCAAAAGCAGGTGGAGATATACTGAAGGCAAAACTACCTTTAAGTTCATCATGTATGATATAAACAGTACATTAACAAGATTCATCAAAGCCACAGTTCTCTCACATACCAAGGGGAGAGATCACAAATACAGAAATCAGGGTAATGACACCTATCACCACTGTTTGCAATTCTTAGATGGACAGCTATGCAGAGCTAGTCTAACCTCGGAATAAGGCTGCTTTGCCTGTAGGTAGATTGACTCAATAAAGGAAAAGGAGTTCATTGCAGCTACCCAAGTCTGCTTTCTTTCTCAGAACTGTGACATCAATATAGAAAATTCCCTTTCGAAACTTTGTTTTTATTTCATGTGCATTGATGTATTGTGATAGTGATGGACCCTGGAGTTCTAGGCAGCTGTAAGATGCCATGTGGTTTTTGGGATAAAACCCAGGTCATCTGGAAGACCAGTCACTGCTTCAAACCACTGAGCACTCTGACCCTGAAAAAGCCCCTTTGTTAAGCTTTAAATGTCTTTCAGATATACGGATGATTTGTGTTCATGTGTCTATGTACCCTACTTGAAATGGCCAAAGTGGGCACCAGATTCCATGGAAACGCATTTACAGGATACTTGCTGGCTAGCAAGTGATATCTGAAATGGAACTTGTCTTCTCTAACATCACCCAGTGCTGTTAACTTCCATGCTATCTCCAGCCACCATTTATTTAAAACTTTTTCTACAGATGTTAATTAAAATATATTACACCATTTCCCCTTTCCTTCTCTTTTCTCCATGCCTTTCTGAATTCTCTCCTTCCAATGTCTTAAAAAAGAATGTGTGAATAAGTGTAGACCTGCATATCTTACTAATTCTATTCCTATTGGTTGTGAGAATAAGGTATAAGGTTTCTGTGCTGAACCCTTTGTGTAGGATATATAATTATGGAGTGTATCCCTGCTAATCCCACAACTTGGATGGAGTTCTAGTCTCCAATGCCCACAGGAGTCTAACCCTGAATTGAGGTAAGCTGTCTTGGACAGGAAACATTAGAAAGCACAGGGTGACAAATTCCTTAGATAACACATGGTGCTGGAATGGCACTGATGTCCTGGAGCTGTGTGGAGGACTATGGACTCTGATCTTAGCTAATCAGTCCCCTTTGTTCTGTGGACCTCCCATTATACCATTGACCTGGGATATTTCTGTCGATTACTTTGTCATCTTGAACTTTCTGCATTCTCTTTCTGAACACCATAACTACAGGACTGTGTTACCATGCCTGGATTGGATGGTTTTAACCTCAGTGATTTGCTAGATGGTGGGGCAAGTGTAATGAGCTGTTACACTTAACTATATTGAGAATCTCCTTATGTCTGTGAGGCTACTTTTCACTATCTGTTGAATTAAGAACAGAACTCCAATCTACTTTGATGTGTCATAAAATCTCAATGTTAAAAAAAACAATAATTTTCTTTATACTTAGAGGATTTTAAGCCAAACAACTGCAACTGATCAATGCTTTTTTCCATTACTGGACTTAGGAACAAAGTCTGTGTCCTGCCTACCATGACCATTTGGATTCAGCAATTTACTCTCAATAAGCCCACAAAAAAAAACTGAATTATTGAGGTAGACCATGCCCAACTATCCTGCAGGTACTAGGGAGGCAAGGTAAGCAGATCTATTATGTACACTAAGTTCAAGGTCAGCCTAGAATTTATAGTGAGATTATTATTTCAAATAAAAAAGAGAGAAAACAATGTTTGAAAATGAAAATACATTTAATTAAGCTATTTATTACAGTTTATTTTCTTTTTATCAGGGCTGTATCCACTTACAATTCTGACCATTTCTAGCCAGCCTCCCAATCTCCCCCTTGCACCTTCCCTAGTCTACATATAGGGGACGAGGGAAAAATCAAAAACAATGGTTAAAACACAAATTATTAATAAAAACTGGAAACATATTCACATATTTATTCAGTGTGACAAATTTTGACCAGTGATGATTATATGTTATGCTGTTTCTTTCTTCCCACAAGTAATATTTGCTAATTGAAGACATGGTAAATATTTACTTGCAAGCTTATGCAAACAGTTCTCAGAGGGTTCCCAGTTCCCAAGGAATAAGGCCATGGAAGTTACCGTGGAGGAATCCTCAATGTGGGCAAAGAGAAGGGTGGGGAGAGAGAGAGAGAGAGAGAGAGAGAGAGAGAGAGAGAGAGAGAGAGAGAGAGAGAGAGAGAACAAACAGAAACCAGAGAAAGAGAAGAAAAGCATATAGAAGAAAATAAAATATCTGGGTACTTCTGGGAGAGGGCAGACCCATTCTACTGGACTGAAAATTTAAGGGTGGAGGTGGGGAACAACAATCTTACCCTTTAGAAGGTAGGGACTGAAGGATCCTGGGAGAACCGGGAAGCCAGAAAACCTTCTGTCAAAAAGGCACCTCAGCAGCGTGTCTTATGTGTGAAGTACAACATATGGTTAAATGTTCATCCTTTAGATTTAATAGGTTTAGAGAGCAGAGATACACAACTAAGTAATGTCTCCAAGCCTTACGTTAAAATCTTCCTACCTATAAGTTGCTCCCTCATTCTCAGCTTATTTCTCTCCTGCAAGGTATTCAAAGAATGACATAATGCTATTGAGCAGAAAATATCTCATCTAGGGGAATAGGTGTTTTCATCAATGACAGTCCAGACCAGATTAGAATTTCAAGGAGTCCATTGATTTATTAGATGTTCACCTAAGGGAGGTATAGGAATGTTTATCCAGAATATCCCTATTCCTGCCACGCAGAGAGGTTGCAGTGATGACAGATGGGGGAAAGAGATTTAAAATCAATTTGAGACCACCAACTGGCAGCCTATATGGTATTCTGACTGACATACATATACATTATCTGAGAAGACAAGGAAAGAGTGAAAGAACTGGAAAGTTGACCCACCATAGCTGAGTAGATACAGAGACTACAGTAGGAGGCAGCTTGTGCTCAGGTACAGACCTAGAATTAATAGCTCTCTGGGAATTTTATCCTTTCTTTAACATCCAAATCTACTTCCCTTTCTTTAACACCCAAATGTCCTTCTCCATGTCTCTTAGGTCTCTGTAAATGCCTGAATTCTCCAGCCTTCTATGGACATCTGTTTGAATCTCAGGCTCCCCTGACAACAACCTTCACAGCACCTGCAGGCTTCAGCACTCAGGGCTCCTAACAGAATGTTTGTGTGCATCAGGGAAGCAGAATACAATCCACTTCAGAAAAGTTGGTCTTCATGCCTTCAAATTCTTCTTCACTTTTTACACTAGGTATCATCTCAAGCAGGTGTCCTTGTGGGCTCTCATTGCTGCCTATTTACGACGTATGGGATAAACTCAGTCTGGTAGTTTTGGTCAAGTGGTCATGCAATTTTTAAACACTTGTAGTCTCAGTTTCTATCCTGATAATTTTGTATACTTCCATATTTTTGTGAAGATATTGGATTAAAAACTTCTTTGAGCACCAAGCCTAAGCTACTTTTTATGCTCTCAATTTTCTCTTTCTTCTGGGTCATCAGGGATGAGTTAAAGATGAAGTTAGGATTAACCTTTCACACCTCAAAAGGCTATTCATGACACGTTTATGGGGCCAAATACATGGCTCAGCACCTAGGAGAACTGGCTGCACACTATCATTTTCAAACAAATTTTATCCTTCAAATTGACCTGAATCCCTCAATTATTACATGACAGTATGTTTACAATGTAAAAAGAAGACAGTATTTTATTGATGTAATATCTCAACTAATCTAATTTGAGCATCAGGGAAACAGAGCTGTAGGAAAGTCTTTTGGTGTCCAAAGCTGGCAATCAGTCCTCAATCATCATATTAAGAAGGCCAAAGGAGTTCCAACAAACTTGTCTCCCACTCTGTACATATCAGTCATGGCCTAAAACCCCATAATGACCTTACACACACACCAGAAATGTTTCTTTTTAAGTAAATATTCTTGCTGTTACTTTATCTATAAACTTTATATTACATATTTCCTATAGAATGCAGTACTTTAAGATGAAATGACATATGGATAATTCGGAAGAACATATGGATTCACAGAATCCAATCTTATGTATATATTGATATCACATCAAGCTATGTAGTGAGATGCAGTTGATGGATGATTAGACCACTTCATTACATCTCCAGGATAGTTCAAAACACAAAGCTTTGAGTTAACAAAATGGACACATTCTTACAGTTTCTCTTCAGTATGTTTCATTCATGAAAGTGAAGCCTATAGAAATTTACAAAGGCTTCATCACAGTGAATATACTCATAAGGATTTCTCTTGAGTATGATTTCTTTTATGGCTTTGAAAATTTGTGACATGCAATGGCTTTACTAGTTATAGTCATACTGTTTATTTCTAGTATGAAATCTTTCATGCTTTCGGATATCATATCAATGTGCAGAGGCTTTACCACACTGATTACATTCTTAGGGGTTCTCTCCAGTATGTGTTCTTTTATGTGCTTGAAGACTACTGAATTGTGAAAAGGCTTTACCACCTTGATTACATTGAAAATGTTTCTCTCCAGTATGAATCCTTTCATGCCTCTGGAGGTAGCAGCAAAATGGAAAGACTTTACCTCATTGATTACCTTCATAGGTTTTCTCCTCAGTAGGTGTTCTTTTATGCTTTTTGAGATTTCTGTGTTGTGAAAAGGCTTTCTCACACTGATTACATTCGTAGAGTTTGGCTCCAGTATGAATACTTTCATGTCTCTGGAGGTTGCACCAACCTGAAAAGGCTTTATCACATTGATTATATTCATAGGATTGCACCCCAGGATGTATTCTTTTATACTTCTTGAGATTTCCGTGTTGTAAAAAAGCTTTCTCACACTGATTACATTCGTAGGGTTTGGCTCCAGTATGAATTCTTTCATGTTTGTAAAGGTTGCACCCTTGTGCCAAGCCTTTACCACATAGATTACATTCATGGGGTTTCTCTCAAGGATGTATTCTTTTATGACTTTGGAGATGTCCGTGTTGTGAAAAGTCTTTCCCACACTGATTACATTTGTAGGGTTTCACTCTAGTATGTATTCTTTTATGCACTTGGAGATTTCCTTTTTGTGAAAAGGCTTTTCCACACTGATTACATTCGTAGGGTTTCTCTCCAGTATGTGTTCTTTTATGCCCCTGGAGATGTCCGTGTCGTGAAAAGGCTTTCCCACACTGATTACATTTGTAGGGTTTCTCTCCAGTATGTGTTCTTTTATGTACTTGGAGATGTCCGTGTTGTGAAAAGGCTTTCCCACACTGATTACATTCATATGGTTTCTCTCCAGTATGTGTTCTTTTATGCTTTTGGAGATATATGGGTTGTGAAAAGGCTTTCCCACACTGATTACATTTGTAGGGTTTCACTCTAGTATGTATTATTTTATGTACTTGGAGATGTCCTTTTTGTGAAAAGGCTTTTCCACACTGATTACATTCGTAGGGTTTCTCTCCAGTATGTGTTCTTTTATGCCTCTGGAGATTTCCGCGTCGTGAAAAAGTTTTCCCGCACTGATTACATTTGTAGGGTTTCTCTCCAGTATGTTTTCTTTTATGCATTTGGAGATGAATGGATCGGGAAAAGGTTTTACCACACTGTTTACATTCATAGGTTTTCTCATAAATATGTATTCTTTTCTTTCTGCAAAGATAATTCAGATATGTGTAAGCTTTACCATATTCTTTACACCATTGAATCTTTTTTTAAAGATTTATTTACTTAATATTTATACTGTGTTCTGACTGAATGCTAGATGAGGACACCAGATCTTAGTATAGAGGGTTACAAGCCACCATGTGGTTGGCTGGAAAATGAATTCAGGACCTTTGGAATAACAGCCAGTGCTCTTAACCTCTGAGCCATCTCTCCAGCCAATGATGAATCTTTATGTCAGTGTAAACTATGTTTGCAATTTGGTTTAATCATAAACTGAAGTTACATCTTAACCTCTTATCACTTTTTTTACATTCATAGTTTTCCCCTTGATTGTGGGTTTCTGTACCTTACAAGATACCTTTGATGGTAAGAAACTTCATTACATGGCTCACTAACAGCATCATGTTTCTATGAGTGGTTTTTCATATTTAAAAAGAATTAGAAGGAGTCAGCTTTAATACAGGGACTGCATTCATAAATTTTCCTATAGTTGTAATCACACTGCATTCATAAAGGGAATCAAAATAAACACAACAATTTCCACAGGGCTACTAATCATAGGGATTTTTGTAATGTGATTTCTTTGGCTATATTTTCATTGAGCTTGGAAATCTAATTAAGTCTATTAGTTTAATTTTTAACAGTCCTCTCTTTTGAGCAGACATTCCGAAGGTGATAGGAGTTCATAATTCATTCGTTATTAATCATGAATGGATGAATGAACACATGAACAAATATAAATTTATAGTGTTGTCACTATCATGCTTTCTACTGTACACATGTACAGGATAATTTAGAATGCAATAGTCTATGATGATGTGCATCTGGAAAAACCCAACCAGGAAAAGTGGGCATTGCTGGATCCTTCCCAAAAGCATCTCTACACAGAGATAATGATGGAGATCTACAAGATCATCACTTCTATTGAGGAGACAATAAATATTCTTTAACAATTCTCTGCAGAGTGGAGGGAATTTTATGAATGAAGGGGAAGATAGCAAGGGGAGGACAGGAGCTCCACAAGGAGAACAACTGAATCAATATATTTAGGCACAGGGGTCTTTTCTAAGACTAATACTCCAACCAAGAATAATTCATAAATATAACCTAGAACCCCTGCTCAGATATAGCCCATGGCAGCTCAGTGTCCAAGTGAAATTCCCTAGTAATAGGAACAGGAACTGTCTCTGATATGAACTCAGTCACTAGCTCTTTGACTAACCCTTGCTGCAGGCGCAACAGCCTTGGCAGGCCACAAAGGAGGACTATGTAGCCTGTCCTGATGAAACCTGGGAAGCTAGGGTCAGACTGAAGAGGAGGAGGGACTCAAATATCAGTGAACTTGAGGAGGGGATTGAGAGGATATGAGGAAGGGAGGGAGAATTTGGAGGTAATGGGGTACAGCTGGGATACAATGTGAATAAACTGTAATTAATATTAAAATATAAATAAAAACGGAAGAACAACAAATGAAACATTTCCACATACACACAATTTTGCTTTTTGTTCTTCAAAGACATGGTTATTATGGTTCCTCCACAACAGCATTCTTGACCCTCATAATTTCCATCTAATTAAACTTCACAACTTTGCTTCAGGTATTTGAGTAACATAACCTTTGTTATGGAATATTTGCTCATCAGTAGGTTTTGTACACAAAATTATCACCTATTTTATGAGTATGCTGTTTACAATATGAGTGGCGTGAGAGGATCAACAGATAGGGATTTCTACAGAGTATCTCAACATGGATATGATTAATGATTTATCATTTACACAGGAATTTTAATTTAGAACATGGCTGCTTTGTCAAAAGACCCCATGCAAATACCTTCTATGTCAATGTGATCTGGCTAGAATACAAACACGACTTTAATCCAGGAGACAGAGGCAAGCAGATCTGACTTCAATGCGAACCTGGTATAGAGCAATGTCCAGTAAAGAAAAGCTTGGATTCAGGCATGGTGGTACATGCTTTTAATCCCAAACTGTGGGTGTAAAAATAGCAGGTAGAAGGAAGCACCCATATTTGAAAATGCTGTCTCATTCAGTTTCAGGAAAGGTGACAAATTCAGAGAAATAATTGACTGCATAAGATACATGTATCTCTCATGAGAAGAGAGAGGAAATTAGTCTCCCAAATGTGGTGCTAGCAGGATTGAGAAGTAAGTTTTACTGTGCAGTAATAGGCAGGTTGGAGAGAGAAAACTAAGGTGAAGATCAAGTGAAGCAGAGAATAAAAAAGAGCTGAAGATTAGAAAAGACTGATGGAGTTAGTTTGAGACTAAACAAAGCAATTTACAATTCAGGACAAAAGCCAGATTGAGCAGTAATTCTCAAGGACAGAAAATCTTCTAGGCCAAAGAAAGAGTGTATGGAACCTAGAAGCTGCCCTGCCCAGGCCTAGGGTAGCAGAAAGAGTGGCAGTAATTTTCAGAGATCATAATTTCTAGATTGAGTAAATGTCATTTGTACAGCAATATCTATTTAGCAAGGATTTCACTGTCTTCCTTTGCATTGAAATTCCTGGCAAACATAAATAATATAATATACCTAACAGTTAGGAACATGGGTTTGGGAGAATTTAATGTTACTACTACTCTTAATTTGGTGTTTGTTTTTCCACTGTTGCTTTTCTTTAAAATTTCTGGGACACATTAAAATTTTTTCACAGAGCTGGCGAGATGCTTCAGAGGTTAAGAGCACTGGCTGTTCCTACAGAGGTCCTGAATTCAATTCCCTGAAACAACATGGTGGCTCACAAGCATCTATAATGAGATCCCATGCCCTCTTCTGGTGGGAAGGCACATGTGCAGGCAGAATAATATATAAATAATGAATAAATAAATCGTCTTTAAACATTTCTTCATAGGCATATTTATATAAGCTTCCGTGATTAATTACCTTCCATATTTAGTACATAATCGATAATGTTCTTCAGTATTGTGCTCTTCCGGATTGTAGCCTGAAATATGGACCAAAAAGTGAATGAGAGAGGATTAAAAATTAGGCAAAATTTAAGTTTCTATATTCAGTGAACCTTAGAAACATGCCTGATTTTTTCTTCCTCATTCCAAGTGAACTTATATAAGAACATCAATAAGAAAAGTCAACAGTAACAACAGTTGTCCCATTTACCTGAATAGAGAAAGAAAATTCACTGTCTTACTTATAGCTGTAAGGTGCTTGAAGGTCTCCAGCATCACATCTTTGTAGAGATTCTTCTGGGAAGGATTCAGTAAGGCCCACTCTTCCCGAGTGAAGTTTACATCCACATCAGCATAGGTAATTGAATTCTAAATGATTCCATACATGAGTAGAACAGAAAGCACAATGGTGACAACAGTGTAAATGTATACTTCATTGACAATGTATTCATATAATTCTGGTTCTTCCCTGACATCTACTGACACAGAAATTTCGATGTACTCACCAAATCATTTCAGAAGGAAACTAAATGAGGAGGTTCACCTCATTTCAGCAACTTTTGAATAGAATTCAGCCTTTCAAGAGAAATGAAAATTAACAGAAGTAAAGAAAGCTAGACATGCAAATAGATGAAAAGTACGGAACACAGATCACAGACATTGTATGCAAAATTACTACCTAAAAACAGGGGCAAACAGGAAGTACTGGTTCATAACTTTAATTCCAGCATTCAAGAGGCAGAGGTATGAGTATCTCATTGAGTCAAAGGCCAGCCTAGTCTCTGAAACAAGTTTCATGACATGCAGAGGTACATTTAAGACCTGAATCCACCACAAAAATCATTCAAATAAAAAAAATACTGCAAACTCGGTGATATATCTGAAGTTCCTACAAAGAATTATATATTCAATATATTTCTGTATCTATCTTCCAGAAACCTGAAGTGTCCCAGGTTAAACTGTAATATTAATGAGAGCTTACTAAAAGGGAATGCTTGTTCAAACAGGTATAAATGGACGGATGAAAACATTAGTCCTGGAATAGTTGGTCATAAATGAGCAACATAAGGCAGTTGAGGTGGATCAGCAATGAAAAGCTCTTGTTGGTATTGCCAACAACTGGGCTCAATTGCCAGTGCTTATATGGAGGCTCACAACTACCCATTATTCCAAATTCTGAAGTTCTGAGGCCAGCTGCTGACTATGGTTAGGATCACGTACATATGAGGTGCATAGTAACACATACAGACAAAATACTACTCATATTCACTCAGTTAAAACAAAGCAAACACATGAGACAGGAAGAATGAGACACACCTGCAATCCACTGACTCACAAATCTCAGTCAGTATTAATGTTATGAATACAAGACATCCTGAGAAACAGAATGTACTCTCTGCCAAATATAAGACTTCAGTGGACTCAGAAGGGGGCAGGGAAGAGATGAGGGAGGGAGGGGAGGATTGGGAGGGAAAGAGGTAGTGGGATGCAGCTGGGATACAAGTGAATGTATAAAATTATTTAAAAATAAAAAATATTAATAAAAAACTAAATAAATAAAATAAAAATAAAAATAAAGAATTCAAGAGTGGATATGGATGAAGATCAATCAGGATGGTAGCATATGCTTGACATGTACAAAAAGCTACATACCACATCAGCCAACATATCAAAAGAAAAACTGCCAGGCATATTTGGCCACATTGAATCCTAGCCCTCTGGAGCCAATATGAGGTGGACTTCTAAGTTTGAGGCTGGGATAGATTGCATTCCTACATCTAGTACAGCTAAATCAACACAAAAACTTGGTCTTCAAAAACAATAAAATTAAAAATGTAAAACCCTCAGGATACCAAAATAGATTAGCAATGAATAGCAATTTCTTTGACTCTTTCTTGTGATTTAGAGATAGACTGGATAACAATGAAGACCATGTGAGCACTGAAGGAAACAGAATGATCAGTTTCAATCATAAGACAGTAGACAGAAACAAAAGGAAATGGTTTGAGATCATAGACACTCAAATCTAATCCCCAGTAAGGAATCTAGACAATTTCCTCCTAGAAAACCTTTTATACCTTCCTCCAAAGAAGCACACAAAGAAAAAATAAATGTTCAATGGTATTCTCCTACTTGATTCTGTGGACCTTTTCCACTCTCTGTTACTGAAGACTCAATTCTCAATGCCCCTAGCACTCCAAAAGAACAGCAGTGGCAGCTCCCCTTTCCTGTGTCCAAGTCTCCCGTGGATTACACACTTCCACTCTGTTCTGCTTCCGGGATTCCACTCCCAAGTCTTCAGGTAAACCATAGGCCATGCTTGCATAGAGACCAAGGCAGTGTACCAGGGATCTTCTCCACTACCTTTGTTACATCACTCTCAATTCTCAGGATCTTCCCGAGTGTTCCAACAGAACACATATGGCACCATCCACTCCATACCATCGCAGCAAGCCTAACACCGTGAATACACTAGCCAAGCAGATCATTAAAAAAGTAACACTCCGCCAACACACTTTCTGAAATTTGAGATAACTAACAGAAAACTAAGAACAAAATCCCCACACAAGAAAAGAGCACTTGCACCTATAATCAATAAAGTAGAAGGAGAAGATGAAGAAACAATGAAACAAAGGGTTGGTTCTTTGCGAAAAACAAACAAGATAAAACCTTACCTAAACTAAATAAAAGACAGAGAGGAAATATCCAAATTAATAGCATCAGCAATTGTATTAAATATTTTTGTTTCTTTAAAATCCCACTCATGTTATGTGAATTTTTTTTCTATTATCCCCAGGTGTGGAGCAAGAAGCTGCTTCAGTTTGTCCACAGCTGTTACTTATGATTGTCTCGTGCTCTAGCAGGGCTGTGGTTGTGCCACCTGCACATAGTTTAGTTCTGAGTCTTCTGGAGAGGGTACACATGCAGAGCCATGAGAGGACACTGGGTCTTTGAAGAAGAAAGAAGCTGCTGCTCTTCCTGATGCTGTTCACCCACACTGCTACTCTTTTTGCCATTGCTGGTTTGTGGGCTGCTGGATATCCTGGTGACCAAGAGGTATTGCCCCAAAGATCCTGACCACCCTAATCCACAGGAAGTAGTTAAAGAGACCTCTGTTTCTTTCCCCTCTAGCATTCTCTCTCCTTTACCAATTGGGGGTTTTGGAAGGAATAAGGGTTGTAAGGGGGGTATAGGTTTAAGAATCCAAATAAAGGGCTGAAGAGATAGCTTAGTTTAGGAGCACTGGCTGCTCTTCCAAAAAACCCAAATCAATGAGATTTAAACAAACAGTGCCATTTGTTGTTTGCTGTTTCAGTGGGGTTCTGGAATCCACACAAGTAAGACAGTTATTGCACTAAAGAACCCAATGAACCCTAATCAGCATTAAGTAGCTGGAAATCTGCATTCCTTGTCTGTACTAACTGTTTTCTCTCCTAACAAGGGGTGGTGAGTGAAAGGGAGGTAGAGGTATTTAAGAACCAAGAATAAAGTAGGTATTTGAAAAAGTAAAGCTTACAGTTTTGCTCTCAGTAATATCAAATATAATTCCTAGTTGAAAAAAAAAAAACCTCATGTCACATTTTGTGTTCTTTCCATTGCTTAAATTGTGGCATTCCTGTTCATTTCATTCCAAAGCAATACTTTTGCTACCAAAAAAAATCCCATGCCTCAACCTTCAGGTCACCTGTGTCTATGCCCTTACATCGAAATACCCACTACTGTGAGGATACATCTGAAAGCCAGAACGCATTTGGGTTCCCCTGGACATATTTCATCAGATGTAAGACTGTTCCAAAGTCTGGAGATGAACTACTGGAGGCATCTCCATACCTGACTTCAAGATATACTAGGAGTAATAGGAATAAAAACTGCATGGTACTGGCATAGAAGTATGCTGGGTGATCAATGAAAAGAAATCAAAGACCCTGAAATAAACCCACACACCTATGCATAATTGCTTTTGGACAAAGGTGCCAAAACCATACAATGGAAAAAGAAAGCATCTTCAACAAATAGTGCTACTCAAAATACATGTCCACAAGTTGAAAAATGCAAACAGATCCATATTTCTACCCTGCACAAAACTCAATTCCAAGTGGAACAAAAACTTAAACATAAAGTCAGAATCACGAAAAATGCCAGAGGAGAAATTGTGTAACTCCCTTGAACTCACTGGTCTACGAGACAACTTCCTGAATAGAACACCTGCAGCTCAGGCTCTAAAAGATACAATTAAAAAATGGAACAAAAGCTTTTGTAAAGCAGTTGACACTATGAACAAAATGAAATGGCCATCTACAGATTGAGAAAAGGTCTTCACCACCCTTTATCTGACAAAGAGCTAAAATCCAGAATTATATTAAAGAAATCAAGAAATTAAACATCAACAGACAAAATAATCCAATTAAAAATGGGACACAGGCATAAAGAATTCTCAACAGTGCAGAAACACTTAAAAAAGGGCTCAACATCCTTACTCATCAAGGAAACGCAAATCAAAACTGTCTGTGAGACTCCATCTTACATTTGTCAGAATGACTATGGCCAGAACCTCAAGTAGCAACACATGCTGGCAAGGATGTACAGAAAGGGGAACACTCCTCCATTGCTGGTGGGGGAGCAAATTTATATAACCACTTTGGAAATCAATCTGGCACTTTCTCAGAAACCTGGGAAAAGACACACCTAAAGACCCAGCTATACCACTCCTGGGCACACACCTGAAAGTTGCTTCACCATCCAACAAGGACATTCCCTCAACCATGCTCATAGCAGCATCATTTCTACTAACCAGAAACTGGAAACAATCTCTATGCCTCTCAACCGAAGAATGGGTAAAGAAACTGATATTTACACAATAGAATACTACCCAGCCATTAAAAACAAGGAAATCATGAAATTTTCAGGCAAAAGGATGCAACTAGAAAAGATCTTCCTAAGTGACATGACATAGACCCAGAAAGACACACAGAAAAGACAGTAGTAAGCCTCAAGGACAACATACACAGGACAATGAGATTCCCTTTTAGAGGACAGAGCTGTAGATTCTCCTCCTCACCAGGGAATCCACACTCAGAAAAGCTGACAGGGCAAGGGCCTCTTCCCAGGGCACCACATACATACTGGCTCACAATCCATCCCACTTCTAACACGTGGAACTCTCCTAGCTCAGCAGACCAGCTTTTCTGGGACTGGCATCAATGAACCCCATGGTCTCCATGGCATAGCTTGTGGTCCTGGATATTGATCACTTTAGAAGCACCAGAGAAGAATCTTGGAAAGACTTTGCAAGGTACTTTGTACCGGTCCTCCTTCCTGGTTGTATAGCTTCCCCAGAGTCCATCATCATTTGCTTAAACCAAGCATTTGGGCCTCAGGGCTCTGGCAGATCCTCTACTGGAGGATTAGAGATAAGGGGACTCAGACAGCACAAACCATCTCAGCTCTGCCCTAGGGGAGACAGAGCCTCAGCCTAGTAAATTAGTAGTTGAATAAATGTTTCCACTCTCCCAGGGTACATATTTATTTTACAAGTCACAGGGTGCTGCATGTATACATTTCATTACCCTCTCACTGTCCAAAGCAGCCATCTCTACCTCACAGCTGAGAATTCCTGCACCATCCCTCAGTCAAATGCAAACAGTAACAAAAACTGAAGCCTAAAGGAGCCTTGAATTTGAAAGAAAAGAGTAGCAAATAAGGGATGAATGAAAAACTAAAAATTAAATGACATGATTCTTCCTAGGTATGGTGGGGAGGAAATTTATTATCCCTAGAAAGGCACACACACCGGCAAGTACTTCTGGGAGAGCCCAAGGTGAACACATTCCTGAGCCATGGGAGGACAGGGAGGAGAGGAGAGGGGCATGCCAAACCATGAGACTATGACAGTAAATAATAGATGAAATAGAGCAGGTAACCAAATTGGGTAGATAACAGAAAGAAGGGCAGCTGGGTTGAGGGCCTGAGCCCTGGGCTAGAGGATAGTATATGCCAGCCATACCCTGTAAACAGGAAGGGACTCAGCGATGCTGGGAAACCTGGTAGCTAATTCTGCTCTGAACTGTTAAATAGGCACCTCAGCCATTTGTCCCAGGATTTGAGTCTTAACAGTGCCCAGGTCGCCACATCCAGTCTGGTCACAGTCCATCCCACTTCTAACATGTGGGACTCAGATAGCTCAGCATTCCTAAAGGGAGGACAAAGGACCTCACAAGCAGCTGATGCCAGTTTCCATCCAGCCCAGGAAGGACAAACCACACCAGCTCCGGCTCTTCAGCCTCCTACTCCACCACCACGTTGGAGGTGGCGGCCACACACTCACCATGTCGCCTCTTTGGAAGTCGCCTGAAACCCATCACAGGACACAGTAGCTGAGCTCAGACCACTGCAGGCCAAACACTCCACACAGCTCAGCTTCCTAACTGAACCTACAACAAACCGCCAGGTAAAACCCTCCCTTCCTCTGATTACAGGCCTCGCCTGGAAGTCCTGTTTGGTCTAGAGCGACATAAGCACCTCCCCTAGGCCACAGTGTGCTGAAGAGACAAAGCATAGTGCTTCCTGGCTCAGGAGGAATGAATGTATGTTTGTTAATTACAAAAGCAATGATGGCCTGGCTTAGGGAGGAAGCTATGCTCAGAGCAGGGACTTTGGATCCATAACTTGAACTTTGGGTCTATATGGGGAGAATCAGGGCCACACCTTTTCCAGATCTGCGGAGATTTCTTTGTCAGTAGACTTGTGCTTGATGTCTAATAGCCTACCTTTCTGTCTTCCAGCACTCAGCAGGCTCTTCCCCTCCTCCTCCTTGAATCAAGTGGGATAGCTTGAACAGCCCATTATTCAACTTTCATTGGAGTACACAATCTGTCCACAGGAGGAAGGCTACCGAAAATACTAACAATTTAGAAAGATTTTAGGAAACCAAATGACATTGTTATTGTGTGACTTCACAGTGGGGTCAGTGAAACTGCAGCTACTTTTCACCTGGTAGGTATCAGACAACCCTGGGAGAAAAGCAAAAACAAACAAACAAACATACATAGAAAAAAAAATAAATCAAACAAACAAAAAACTCAGGTGATATGAAATTTAGAAGAGGCATGTATTCCTCTTGAGAAGGTTAGTTCTTTATTCCTATTAGTTAATGCCTGTGCTCGAGAACACACAAATGTCCAATCAGGACATTTTTTGATCATCTATAACTGACTACCTCACTTCATATTGTTAATGTCAACTACTGTAAAAGCATGAAAGCTTCCTTCTTCTTCTTGCTCATCCTTTTCAGTGCTGTGACTACAAAAGCACTGGATGTTTTTATGTGGGCTTATAATGTAGGCAAGCAACCAACAGTGTAACACAGCTGTACCTTTAAACTACAGCAGTGATTACCATAGCAAGATATCCCTATGGTTTCCATAGCGGCATTCATATCTTGATGGTAACTAAAACCTGTTCAGTTGAACTGAAGGCCCAAAAAAGAAAATGGAAAACATATCTGGTATAAGAAACCTAGCCAAGTACTCCAGGACAGTGAAGTCATAGATCTTAGAAAAAGAACCTACAGAATTCAACTTAATAAACCACAATTATTGACCTAATTCTAATTTATAGACTTCTATCTACTTGTCGGTATCCATTGCCTTCCTCATAGAAAATCATTGAAACATGAAAATTAGTTGAAATGCCATAACAACATATTGCACGATAACCAGGCTCTCTCTTTCTCTGTGTGTGTGTGTATATACACACAAAGACGAGCATAAATATAGCATTATTTATGAATATGTCATATGTAACTATAAAACGTAAAATTCTATACCATGGAAGACATAAAAATCAACTCTAATGTTAGGATCAAGAACCATGAATAATATGACAATGTTTTAAAGAGATTGTCATTAAAGTAGAATTCAATGCAATATAATTGGGATAATGGTGAATATTAAGTGTATGTGTAAAAAGCAATCTGTAATAACAGGCAAAACTATTTAAAAAGTATTCATCACTTGGTGAACAAACTAGCTGTTTAACAGTGTATGAACTGAGTAAAATAATAATTATTCCCTGCATTGTATATGAAAATATAAAAAGAGTTATGTGAAGCTCACAGATTTCTTACCAATGTTTTCGGTAGGGATAAGGTTATTGTGTAATTCAAACGCTGATTTCTCTATCCTCTTTTGTGGTTGGAAGCCTTGTTCTGAGAATCTCCTGTCTTATTGTAGTATAAACTTTGCTCCCCAGTGATCCACTGATACATCAATAAAGCAGCTATAACTAGATGCTGAGCAGGATAGAGAATAGGGCTGGATTGCATACCAACAACCAGGAAAGCCAAATCTATACAGAAACCTTGATCTTCAAAAACAACAAAATTAAAAATGTAAAAACCTCAGGATACCAAAATAGCTTAGGAATGAATAGCAATTTCTTTCACTCTTTCTTGTGATTTAGAGATAGACTGGATAAGGATGAAGCCCACGTGAGCATGAAAAGTAAACAGAATGATCAGTTTCAATCACAACACAGATAGAAACAAAAGGAAATGGTTTTAGATCATAGATACTCAAATCCAATCCCCAGTAAGGAATCTAGACAGGTTCCTCCTACAAAAGCTTTTATACCTGCCTCCAAAGAAGCACACAAAGAAGAAATAAATGTTCAATGATATTCTCCTACTTGATTCTGTGGACCTATTCCACTCTCTTTAACTGAAGACCCAATTCTCATGGTTGCCCCTAGCACTCCAAAAGAACAGCAGTGGCAGCTCCCCTTTCCTGTGTCCAAGTCTCCCGTGGATTACACATTCCCACTCTCTGTTCTGCTTCCGGGATCCCACTCCCAAGTCCTCAGCTCAACCATAGGCCATGCTTGCATAGAGACCAAGGCAGTGTACCAGCGATCTTCTCCACTATCTTTTTTAGAGCACACCCAATTCTCAGGATCTTTCCTAGTGTTCCAACAGAACACATATGACACCACAGACTCCATACCATCCCAGCAAGCCTAACACAATGAACACACTAGCCAAGCAGGTCATTAAAAAAGTAACACTCCGCCAACACACTTTCTGAAACTTGAGAGCCCTAACAGAGCCCCAAGAACAAAACTCCCACACAACAAAGAGCACTTGCACCTATAAAAAATAAAATAGAAAGAGAAGATAAAAAACGATGAAACAAAGGGTTGGTTTTTTGCGAAAAACCAAACATGATAGATAAACCCTTACCTAAACTAAATAAAAGACAGAGAGCAAATATCCAAAATAATAGAATCAGCAATTGTATTAAAATTTTTGTTTCTTTAAAATCCCACTCATGTTATGTGAATGTGTTTTTCTTTAACACCAGGTGTGGAGAATGAGGCTGCTTCAGTTCGTCTACAGCTGTTACTTATGATTGTCTCGAGCTCTAGCAGGTCTGCGGTTTTGTCACCTGCACATAGTTTCATTCTGAGTCTTCTGGAGAGGGTACACATGCAGAGCCATGAGAAGGCCCTGGGTCTTTGAAGAAGAAAGAAGCTGCTGCTCTTCCTGATGCTGTTCACCCACATTGCTACTATGTATGTCATTGCTGCTTTGTTGGGCTGCTGGATATCCTGGTGACTAACAGGTATTGCCCCAAAGTTCCTGACCACCCAAATCCACAGGATGCAGTTAAAGAGACCTATATTTCTTTCCCCTCTAGCATTCTCTCTCCTTTACCAATTGGGGGTTTTGGAAGGAATAAAGGTTGTAAGGAAGGTATAGGTTTATGAATCCAAATAAAGTGCTGAAGCGGTGACTCAGGATAGGAGCACTGGCTGCTCTTTCAATAAACCCAAATCAAAGAGATTTAAACAAACAGTGCCATTTGTTGTTTGCTGTTTCAGAGGGATTCTGGAATCCACACAACTTAGACAGTTATTGCACTAAAGAACCCAATGACCCTAATCAGCATTAAGTACCTGGAGATCTGCATTCCTTCTCTGTACTAACTGTTTTCTCTCCAAACTAGGGCTAGTCGAAGGGATGTATAGGTATTTATGAACCAAGAATAGAGTAGGTATTTGAAAAAGGCAAGTTTACAGTTTTGCTGTCAGCAATAAGAAATATAATTCCTAGTTGAAAAAAAAAAAAGAAAAACCTCATGTCACATTTTGTGTTCTTTCCATAGCTTAAATTGTGGCATTCTTGCTTATTTCATTCCAAAGTAATACTTTTGCTACCAAAAAAAAATATCCCATGCCTCAACCTTCAGGTCACCTGTGCCTGTGCTCTTACATCAAAATACCCACTACTGTGAGGATACATCTGAAAGCTAGAACCCATTTGGGTTCTCCTGGACATATTTCATCAGACATAAGACTGTTCCAAAGTCTGGAGATGAACTACTGGAGGTATCTCCATACATGATTTCAAGATATACTAAGAGTAATAGTAATAAAAACTGCATGGTACTGGCATAGAAGTAGGCTGGGTAATCAATGGAAACAAATCAAAGACCCAGAAATAAACCCACACACCTATGCACAATTGCTTTTGGACAAAGGAACCAAAACCATACAATGGAAAAAGACAGCATCTTCAGCAAATTGTGCTGCTTCAAATACATGTCCACATGTAGAAAAATGCAAACAGATGCATATTCCTCACCCTGCACAAAACTCAGGACCAAGTGGATCAACAACTTAAACATAAAGCCAGTTTCCCCAAATCTGCCAGAGGAGAAAGTGGGTAACACCCTTGAACTTACTGGTCCAAGAGACAACTTCCTGAACAGAACAACTGCTGTGCAGGGTCTAAGATCTACAAGTAATAAATGGAACATCTTGAATCTCAAAAGCTTTTGTAAAGCAATGGGCACTATTATTACCAGGAGATGGCCATCTACAGATTGAGAAAAGGTCTTCACCAATCCTCCGTCTGACAAAGGGCTAATTTCCAGAATCATATTAAAGATTTCAAGAAATTAAACACCAACAAAACAAATAATCCTATTAATAATGGGACACAGGGATAGAGAACTCTCAGCAGAGAATTCGTGAATGGTGCATAAGCACTTAAAGAAATGCTTAACATCCTTACTCATCAGGGAACTGCAAATCAAAATTAACTTTGAGACTCCATCTAACACCTGTCAGAATAACCAAGATCAAAACCTGAAGTGACAACACATGCTGGCAAGGATGTACAGGAAGGTGAACACTCCTCCACTGCTGGTGGGGGAGCAAACTTGTACAACCACTTTGGAAATCATTCTGGCATTTTCTCAGAAACTGGGAAAAGACATAGGTAAAGACCCAGCTATACCACTCCAGGGGATACACATGAAAGATGCTCCACCATCCAACAAGGACATTTCCTCAGCCACGGTCATAGCAGCTTTATTTCTAGTAACCAGAAACTGGAAACAACCTATATGCCTCTCAACCGAAGAATGGGTAATGAAACTGATAATATTTACACAATAGAACACTACCCAGCTATTAAAAACAAGGAAATCATGAAATCTGCATGCAAATGGATGCAACAAGAAAAGGTCTTCCTGAGTGACAAACACAGACCCAGAAAGACACACAGAAGACAGTACTAAACCTCAAGGACAACTATAAGAGGAGAAGGAAAGTCCCCTTTACAGAACAGAGCTGTATAGTCTCCTCCTCTCCAGGGAATCCACACTCAAAAAGGCTGACAGGGCAAGGGCCTCTACCTAGGTCACGACATACATACTAGCTCACAGTCCATCCTACTTCTAACACATGGGACTCTCTAGCTCAGCAAACCAGGACTGGCAACAATGAATCCCATGGTCTCCATGGCATAGCTTGTGGTCCTGGATATATGATCACAATAGAAGAACCAGAGAAGAATCTTGGAAAGACTCTGCAAGGTACTTTGTACTGTTCCTCCTTCCAGGATGTGAACTTTTCCCAGAGTCCATCATAATATGCTTACACCAAGCATTTGGTCCTCAGGACTCTGGCAGATCCTCTACTGGAGGATGAGAGATCAGGTGTCTCAGACAGCACAAACTATCTCAGCTCTGCCCTTCCATTCCAGGGGCAGACAGAGCCTTAGCCTGGTAAATGAGTAGTTTAATAAATGTTTCCACTCTCCCAGGGTACATATTTATTTTACAAGTCACAGGGTCCTGCATGTATACATTTCATTACCCTCTCACTGTCCAATTCAGCCATCTCTACCTCACAGCTGAGAATTTTTGCAGCAACCCTCTGTCAAATGCAAACAGTAACAACAACTAAAGCCTAAAGAGCTATGAATTTGAAAGAAAGGAGTGACAAATGGGAGGTGAATGAAAACATAAAAAGTAAGTGACATGACTCTTCCTAGGTATGGTGGGGAGAAAATTTATCATCCCTAGGAAGGCACACACACAGGCCGAGACATCTGGGAGAGCCCAAGTTGAACACAACCCTGAGCCTTGGGAGGAGAGGGGCACGCCAAACCAAGGGACTATGACAGTAAATAATAGATAAAATAGAGCAGGTAACCAAAATGCGTAGATGAGAGGAAGAAGGGCAGCCGTATCCCTGGGCTAGAGGGCCGTGTATGCCTGCCATGTCCTGTAAACAAATAGGGACTCGGCGATGCTTGGCAAACCTGGTAGCTAATTCTGCTCTGAACTGTTAAATAGGCACCTCAGCCATTTGTCCCCGGATTTCAGTCTTAACAGTGCCCAGGTCACCACATCCAGTCTGGTAACAATCCATCCCACTTCTAAAAAATGGGACTCAGATAGCTCAGCATTCCTAACGCCAGGACAAAGGACCTCACATGCAGCTGATGGCTGCCGGATTCCATCCAGCCGGGGAAGGACCAACACACCAGCTCCTGCTGCTCAGCCCTCAGCTTCCTACTCCACCACCATGTTGGGGGCAGCGGCCACACACTCACCATGGCGCCGTTTTGGAAGTCGCCTGAAACCCCTCACAGGACCCAGCAGCTGAGCTCAGACCACTGGATGCCAAACACTCCTGAGAGCTCAGCTTCCAAATGGAACCTGAAACTTGGCACCCGGAAGATCCTTCCTCTTCCTCTGAGTACAGGATTCGTCTGGAAGTCCTGATTGGCCAGTGAGTCTTGAATGACATGAGCACCTCCCATAGGGTCACAGTGTACTGAAGAGACAAAGCATAGTGCTTCCTGGCCCAGGAGGAATGAATGTGTGTTCGCTAATTACAAAGAGCAAATAGGGCCTGGCTTAGGAAGGAACGTATGCTCACTGCAGGGACCTTTGTTCCATGAATTGAACTTTGGGTCCATATGTGGAGAATCAGGGCCACACCATTTCCAGATCTGCGGAGATTTCTTTGTCAGTAGACTTGGCTTGATGTCTAATAGCCTACCCTTCTGTCTTCTAGCACTCAGCAGGCACTTCCCTCCTCCTACTGGAATCAAGTGGGATAGCTTGAACAGCCCATTACTCAACTTGCAGTGGAGTGAACCATCTGTCCACAGGAGGAAGGCTGCCAAAAATGTTGACAATTAAAGAGAGATTTTAGGAAAGCAAATGACATTGTTATCGTGTGCCTTTACAGTGGGGTCACTGAAACTGCAGCTACTTTTCACCTGGTAGGTATCAGACAACCCCGGGAGAAAAGCAAAAACAAACAAACAAACAAACAAAAAAAAAACCAAAACGACAACAACAACAAATCCCCATGTGATATACAATTTAGAGCAGTCATGTCTTCCTTTTGAGAAGGTTAGTTCTTTATTCTGATTCTTGAATACCTGTGCTCTAGAGCACACAAATGTCCAATCAGGACATTTATTGATCATCTATAATTGACTACCTCACTTCATATTGTTAATGTCAACTACTGTCAAAGCATGAAAGCTTCCTCCCTCTTCTTGCCCATCCTTTTCAGTGCTGTGACTATAAAAGCTCCAATACTGGTCAGTTATCTCACTTTTTACACAGTTACTTCTTCATTTGTAAACCTCCAATAAAGGCCAGAGAGGTTGGAAGACTCATTCACTGGCCTAATTTATCTTCTCATTGACCAGTAAGGCCCAGCCTGCAAGGAGTTTCAGGACTGTCTTCTCAGCACTAGGAGGCAGAGACAGGTCTTGGTATTCAAGACAATTTGTAATTACATAGCATGAGGGAAGCCTTGGCTATAGGAGACAATATTCTATACCGAAGTAAATAATACAGAGCACTTGAGAAAATAAAAAATAACATTGTAATTACTAAGAAACACTAGGGACTAAATAATAATAAGAGATTAGAGCTATGATGCATTTAAAGAAAATGCAATTTAAAAAGAGAAACCAAGAGTTGCCTTTTTGAAAAGATGAATAAAGCTGAAAAATGCATAGCTATAGTGACCTTGAGAAAGTTCAGGCCATTCCCTGGTAGAAAGAATTTCATTAATAAGACATCTCTAAGACATGTGTATGTGTCTATATAAACATACATATAGTTTGTAAAAAAGTTATGACACATGCTCCCCACAGAGGACATAGACTACTATGTAATAAAAGCACCAGTGCCATGCATGGAAAAAATTCTCTTTCACATGAAAAGTGTCCAACGCACGTGTAAAACCCTTAGGTTGCTGCTGTTACCTTTGGTTCTATTCCAGAGTTTGAAGGCAAGCCCCCACTTCTTGAAGCCAACATGAACTTCAGAAACAGGCCTCAGAGAATTCATCTTGGATTTGACCTGAAAGCCTCCTGCATGCACACTAGCTTTCACAACACTGGATGTTTTTATGTGGGCTTATGATGTCGGCAAGCAACCAACAGTGTTACACAGCTGTACCTATAAACGACAGCAGTGATTATCATGGCAAGATATCCCTATGGTTTCCATAGCGGCACTCATAGTTTGGTGGTAACTAACATCTGTTCAATGGAACTTAAAACTCAACCAAGAAAATGGAAAATATGTCTGGTATTAGAAACCTAGCCAAGTACTCCAGGAGAGTGAAGTCATGGACTTTAGAAAAAGAACCTAACGTGTTCAACTTAATAAGCCACCATAATTATTGACTGCATTCTGATTTCTACATTTTTACAAAATTTGTATATGTTCCCTTCCTCATAGAAGACCGATGAAACATGACAATTAGTTAAAATGCAGTAACAACTTATTACAAAATAACCAGGCACTCTCTCTCTCTCTCTCTGTCTCTCTCTCTCTATATATGTATATATATATATATACATGTATATATATATATTACATATATATCATATATAATTTTAAAAGATAAAATTATATACCATGGAAGAAATAAAATTTAACTCTAATGTTAGGATCAAGGACCTTGAATATCATGATGTGTTTCAAAGAGATTGTCATTAAAGCAGATTTCAAAACAATTTAATTGGTATAATCTTGAAAATTAAGTGTATGTTTAGAAAGCATTCTATAATACTATCCAGAACTATTTTAAAAGTATTAAAACCTTGGTGAACAAACTAACTGTTTAACAGTGTATGAACTGAGTAAAGTAATTATTATCTGCAGTATACATGAAAATATAAAAAGAGTTATATGAAGCTCACAGGTTTCTTATCTATGTTCTTCATAGGCATAGTGTTATTGTGTAATTCAAGTGCTGATTTCTGTATTACATCTATATGGTTGCAAACCTAGTTCTGATCATCTTTCTGAATGTTTTATAATCTTGAGGTTTAGATCCAGGATACAGAGGACTCCCAGAATAAAGATCTGTGCTAGGGCTAGGTGAACCACACTATAATCATAGGTTTACAATTAACAGAAAGTTCTCAGATTAAAAGTGTGTATTATGGCTCAACCAATAGTAAACAGGGTTTTACAATTCTCAATTTTGGGATTCTCAAGGGGATTAAATACCCTGAAAAAAAAAAAAAACAGACTCATAGACTTTGGTGAAATAGAATCAATAAAAGATCTTCTGGAGCTATCTCCATCCCTGTTTTTGAGTTGTACTATAGAGCAACAGCAATAAAAAAAGGCTTGGTACTGACATAGAAACATACTGCTGGATCTGTGGACTCGAGAAGAACACCCAGAAATAAACCCATATGCCTACAGATTCTTGATTTTTGACAAAGAGAACACCACCATACAATGGAAAAATGATAGCATCTTCAAGAATTGGTGCTGGTCTAGATGGATGTCTACATGTAGAAGAATGCAAATACATCTGTAGTTTTCACCCTACACAAAACTATAGTCCACCTGGATGAAAGAACTCAACATAAAACTAGACACACTAAGTCAATAAATGGGACATCAGGAAACTGAATATCTCATGTAAAGCAAAGGATACTGTCATCAGAACAAAACAACAAGCTAAAGACAAGGAAAGGATATTCACCAACCTATATTTGATAGAGGGCTAATATCCAGAATATATAAAGAACTCAAGAAGTTAAACAACAGCAAAGCAGTTTTTAAAATGGGGTACAGAGCTACTCAGAGAATTCTACCAGAGTACTATCAAATGGCAGAGAAGCACTTAAAGAAATGCTCAACATTCTTAGTCATCAAGGAAATGCAAAAAAACAATCCTGAGATTCCACCTTACACCCATCAGAATGACTAAGTTTAAAAACTCAAGTGAGAACATATGCTAAAGAGGTTGTGGAGAAAGGAGAACTCTCTTACAAAGCTGGTAGGAATGTAAACATGTACAACCTCTTTGGACATCATTCTGGCATTTTCCCAGAAAATTAGCAATAGTGCTACCTCAAGATCCATCTAGAGCATTCCTGGGTACATATTTGAAAGATGCTCAACCATACAACAAGGACATTTTGTTCAACTATATTCATTACAGCTTTATTCATAATAGCAAGTTTCTTGAAATACCCTGGTTGTCCATCAACAGAGGAATGGAAGAAGAAATGGTGGTACATTTCCACAGTGGAATATTACTCAGCCATTAAAAATGAGAAAATCATGAAATTTTCAGGCAAATGGAGAGCACACACACAAAAAGATGATCCTAAATCAGGTAACCCAGAAGCAGAAAGACACCATGGTATATACTTACTTATAAGTGGATATTAGACATAT
The DNA here is from genome assembly GCF_030254825.1 of Meriones unguiculatus. Lineage (NCBI taxonomy): Eukaryota > Metazoa > Chordata > Mammalia > Rodentia > Muridae > Meriones > Meriones unguiculatus. The sequence goes on along the minus strand of NW_026843580.1, from coordinate 1,769,087 downwards.
GAGATAGGATAAACATAGTAAAACACAGATTCCTAAAGAAAGTAAACAACAACAAGGACCCTAAGGAAGGGGCTTGATCCTCATTCAGAAGAGCAAACAGGACAGACATAGGAAATAGGAGAAGACAAGGAACAGAACAGGAGCCCTCCCTAGGGTCCTCTGAAAGACTCTAGTCAGCAGGGTATCAAAGCAGATGCTGACGCTAATTGCCAAATTTTGGGCAGAGTGCAGGGAATCTTATGAAACAAGGCAGAGAGAGAAAGACCTGGAGGTGTCAGGAGATCCACAAGGAGATCAACAGAGCCAAAAATCATGGGCCGGGGGCCTGCAGAAACTGATAAATCAACCATGGACTCTGCATGGAGAGGACCTAGACCCCAGGTATAAATTTTGTGGGTATTTAGTATTGCCTTTTCTGTTGCTGTGAAGAAACACAGTGTCTAAGGCAACTTTTACAATAAAGTTTCCCTTGGCTTATGGCTCCAGAGGGATATGGGATCACTATGAAAGTGATGTGATAGCAAGTTTCAGATCTGGCAGCTAAAGAACTCACATCATCATCTTGAGGCATGAAGCAGAGAAGGAAACTGGAAATGCTGTGGGAATGTAAACTCTCAAAGCCCACCTCATATTACTTCAGCAGGACAGCATTTCTGAATTCTTCCCAAATGGCACCACCAACTGAGAAGGATTACTCTCTCTGACATCAAGCCTACATGCCTATTTCCTGTTACACCAGCCAATTCATGAGGAAGAAAAACTCTTTAAGTCAACCTTTAGAGGCATCAGAATCTGGGTTACAGAAAGGAATGCATAGGCAGTATCCTAGCAACTGAATCTCTAGTGGGCAGGAAAAGAATGTAGTGAAGCTCTTTCTTTTCCCCACGTCGCCGGACTTGTCTGCACCTGGCTGGCTTTCCTTCAGGCTGTGCATTAACTTTAAACCAATGCCCAAAATTCTTTGGTCTCTCAAGGTCACATGTTTAGTAAAAATCAGGTGATACCCAGAGAGCTCATTGACAGCAGGAAGTTTATGGATGCCTCCATTTTCTTCTATGCAACAATAACCAAGAAGTCACATGGCATTTACCTTTTTATGAAATCCTTAGTAAAGAACATGGCAAATTCATGGTTGCCTCCATGGTGGTAAGGTTACTAGCCAAAAGATGATCAAACCACATGATTCCATTGTGCTCAAGGTCAATGCGGTGGTTTGAAAAAGAATGGCCCACACATGTTCATGTATTTGAATGTTTGACAAATTGGCAGTGGCAAGGTTGAGTAGTGGGGCCTTGTTGCAGGGGGTATGGCCTTTTTGGAGGAAGTGTGTCACTGGGAAAGTGGGATTTGACTTCTCATATGCTCAAGCAGGCTTAGGGTGACTCTGCAGCTGGCTGATCAAGATCTAGAACTGTCACCTCCTTCTCCAGCCCCATCTCTGCCTGCCCACTGCCATGTTTCCCTCCATGGTAATCATGGACTAAACCTCTGCAAATGTCAGCCAGCTCCTATTCAATCTTTTTCCTTTCTATGTGCATCCAAGGTCACCGCATGTTTTCATAGCAACAAAATCATAAGAAGAGTTAGCTCACCTTCAATGGATGGTGAGCTCAACACTCATTAGTCACATGGCCCTGTGGGATACATGGTTTAGATGAGTCCAGTCAGACTCCCTTTTCTTTATAAAACCATGTTAGTTTGTCCTGGATACAGGAGGAGAAGATTTCTATGGCTGGGGTAATTAGGCATGGAACAAAGGAAAGAATTCTGTTGTCTCAATCAGAAACTGTGGAGTCCACATATTTTAGCACAGGTACTGCAACTGTGGAAGCAAAGCCTTGTCATTCAGGGGTTTTACCTCTTCAGTCCCCAGGTACAAGAGGTTTCTAGACCCCACTGTATTGTGGTTGACTGTGACGGGGCTGAGCTCAGATGGTTCTGGGACCTTTTATATGATCTGGAATTTAATACTTTGGGAAACACGCTTTCTGAAATAGTTTATCATAAGTAAAATATTGGTAGTGTGTGTGTGTGTGTGTGTGTGTGTCACTTTTGCTCAGAAAAGCATTGACTTATGGCATTGAAGACAGTCAAAATTAACCACCCCAAGAGACTGCCATTAACTGCAGAGCTGACCTAAATGTTGCCATCTTTTTCTGTGAGGGCTGGTAGGGAGGGAAATTACAGATAATGATACACACAAAGAGGATAGAGACTTGAACTAAAGTATGAAGCCTGGATAAAAACCTACGTTGGAAAACTTGCAGTTTTCAATCTCTCCCTAGTCAGCGTAGGTCAGGGGAGATGAAGGAAGCCTGTCACAGAGCAGGAGGAGTTGGCTCCCCTGTGCCAACAAGAAATGATTTCTCTCTTCAGTTTGTTTCTACTTTCTTTTTCTCTAGAGCTATCGCTACCTTGGTGGCTCACCCATGTTGGTTTACATTTTGCTGAATGTCTTTTTATAAGATTTCTTGCACCCAAATTTCATATGAAGCACATGTCTCAACCCTGAGATGACCCAATTACCAAAACAGGACTTTTTGGTTCCCCACAGCATTTCTTAATTTTGGTGTATGCACAGATGGTTCTTGCGGCCCTGCTAATTTCCTTGGACCACAGTCACTGTAATGTCTAGAGACCTGCACCCCAGAAGTTCCTTTACTCAGATGGAGAATTCTCAAGGTACAAGGCCATTACAGAAGCTGGTGGGAGGCATTTATCTTCAGAGGATGATTCAGGTGTTTCCTTAACTGACTTACCTTCTCACACTAAAATATGAATTGCTACAAATAATTGCCTGGACAAGACTACCTTTTCACTTCATCAGGAGGATGTGCTTGTTAAAAGGGAACATACCTATTTGGGAGAAGAACAGTTCCTCAATAGCAAATGCACTTTGTTTTATCCTAAGGAATGTGATGGTGACTGAATTTTTTTCTTCAAAATTTGTGGTCAGACCTCATAATCTCCTTTACAATGTGAGTACGAAAGGAACTGGTGCATATGGAAAGAAGGAGGAAGGGGAAGGAAGACACTGCTCCAGGAAAAGAAAGGTCACTGATCCTGGTCATCAAACAACTAGAATTCAGACATGTTCCTGGGAAGGAAGAATATTATGGTGGATGGAGGACATGTTGAGATTTGAATTCCATATGTTAAATACAAGTTTTACACTCTTTGAGAGAAAAGACTTATGGTTGATATTTCTTTTTATATTTATTTTTAATTTTTGTATTCATTTTACATCCCAATCACAGTCCTCTCCCTCCTCTCCTTCCTGTGGCTCCTTCTCACCCTATTTGTCCTTCCCCTTGTCCTCAAAAAAGGGAGCCTCTTTCCAGCACTGACACATCAATTCCTATCAAGACTGAACTCCTCCTCATCCTCAGGCCAGGCAAAGCAGCCTGGTAAAGATGAAGCAGTGAAAATCAGGCAACACATTTATGTCACTTATTTCTTACAAGCATCTGTGTGGCTGCATCTGTAGAAACCAGAGATTAACAGGAGAAGCATAGAAGGCTATTCTGATCTGCCCCATGTCTGGAGAAAACTCTAGAGATGAATGCCTCTCTATCTGGGAAAAAAAAATCTCAGTTCCTAAAAAGTCAGTAACCCATTTCTTGGCATATCTGTGTTTTTCAATTGTTGCTGTATTAGCTTGTGGTTTTCCTACTAAGATGATTGAGATGGCTAATACATTGGTTTTAAATTGTTAAAAATTCTTATACCTTGTCTGTGTGTGCTCGTTGGCTTTAGCTGTCAATGTTACATAGCTTAGCATGATCTGAGGTAGTACCAACTGGGGGTTCCCCACATGACAATCACTTGTGGCTATGTTTGTGGGTGAATACAGTGGTTGTGAATTCAGTGGCAAACCCCAGGCACTGATGGTCGAAATTTATCTCAACACGTGGCCTGGGCTGGTTAAGAAAATTTACATAGAAGTAGACAGTGACCTTGTAAAAGAACATAGCAACAAAAGTGTTCCACCATAATCCATGCCTTCATTTGATAGCCTGAGTTTCTTTCCTGAACTCCCTCAATGTTTGGGGCCTGCCAGCATCAGCCAAAGAAGCCAACTTATCACCTGAGTCATTTTCCATTAGTGGAGTTAATGACAGCAACAGAGAAGAAAGGAAGAACAAAATTTGTACCCTCAAAATATGCTTGTCATTGTCAGAAAATCCAAGTATTGTTGTTTTTACCAATACACAATATATAAGAAATCTAGATATCAAAAGCCACTTTATGTTTAACATGGAGCTTAATGTTTTATTCCAGGAAGTACTGAAAGAAGGGAGTGGCGAGAGAAATACAGGTCATGGAGGTCAAGGTAAGGAAGATTCAGTGGAAAATAGACTCAATGAAAAGTTGGCTAGAGGTTACATGATGATTTGAATGATGATGGCCCAATATGCTTATGTAATTGAAAGCTTGGTACTCAGCTAATGGAACTGACTGAGGAAAATTAAGAGATAATGGAATCATTGGATGGGGTGTGTCACTCTCTGGAGTCTAAGTATAGCTCCATTTCAAAAAGAATATGGTGAGAAGGACAACCTGGTGAAAGAGCTGTCACCACACAATCTTCTATTTTCTGAGTTATGGGGCCATGTGAGGGCACTATGCTGGTGGAGTTCATGGAGATATGTGCATGTTTGAATGTGTATGTATGTGTGTGAGAGACAGAGAGAGAACAATCACCCAAAGGGTCTGGGACTGTGTTGAGCCCCTTGGAAGATGTATATGTTACAGGTATCTAAGGGCCCCAGTCTGTGTGTGAATCTCTCAGTCAGAAGAACAGGGAGGCTGTATCCATGGAAGATAGGATTCAGCCTTATCTTTTGTGAAGTCCTGAGTGAGTTTTCCTAAATACAGAGCCATCTCATCAGCCCTTAGAAAGCAACATTTTAAAGCTTTGTATGTGTTTCTTTTATTTGGATGTTTTGCATTCACCTGTCTGTGTGTCTTAACTGCAAAGGCCAAAGAGGACATCAGCTCCCTTGGGGATGCATTTACAGCTTATGCTTAGCTAGCTTCTGATTCCTGAAATGGAACCTGTCTTCTATAACAACACCCAGAGCTATTAACTCCTATGCCCTCTATAACCAATTTTTATTTGAATTTAATTTTACAGATTTTAATTAAAATATATTACATCATTTCCCTTATTTTTGTCCTTTCTCCAAAACATTTCAAATTCTTTCCTTCCAATGTCTTAAAAAAGAATGTGTGAATAAGTATGGATCGATGTATATAAACAAAACTTAGTCCATTCATATGGCATGTGTGGGTAAGGGTTTTTGTGCTTAACCCTTTCCATAGGGTATATAAATAAGGAACTCACCACTTCCTGAGGCTAATTCTCCCACTTCCAAGAGTATTCTAATCTTCAATGCCCAAAATAAGTCTAACTCTGAAGTGACCTGACCTGTCTTGGAAAGGAAACATTAGCAAGCAAGGGGTGGCAAATTCCTTAGGTAACACATGGTGCTGGCATGGCCTGGATGTTATGGGGCTGTAGGAAGGACTATGGACATTGGTCTTATCCAATCAGTCTCCGTTTCCATTATGGACCTCCCATTATATCATTGACCTTGGATATTTGCTAGGATGACATTGAAATCTTCAAGTTCCTGCCTCCTCTTTCTAAACACCATGACTATAGGCCTGTGTTACCAAGCCTGGCTTAGGTGGTTTCAACCTCAGTGATTTAGTAGAATGTTGGGATGAGTGTAATGAGTGTTGACACATAGGTATACATACTTATGTCTGTGAGGCAACTGTTCACTATATGTTGACTAAGGACAGAACTCCGATTTACTATGATGAGTGATAAAAACTCAATGTTAAAGAAAAAAATATTTTTCTTTATAATTGTAGGAGAGGATTTTAAGCCAAACAACTGTAACTGAAGAAAGATTTTTTTTTCTCTTACTGGAGTTAAGACCAGAGCCTGTGTCCTGCCTACCATGACCATTTGAACTCAGCGATTCATTCTCTATAAGCCCATTGAAAGAACTCAGTTACTGAGGAAGACCGTACCCAACTATACTGCAGGCACTAAGAAGGCAAGGTAAGCAGATCTAGTATGTATACTAAGTTCCATGTAGGCCTGAGATTCATGTTGAGACTATTCTTTTAAATGAAAAAAAATCAATGATTGAAAATGAAATCATCTTTAATTACTTATTTATTACAATTTATTCATTTTGTGTACTGCCTGTATCCCCTTCCAAACCACCCATTCTCACCCACTTTCCATCTTCCCATATGCACTTTCCCTACTTCACTGATAAGGAGCTAGAGAAAAAAGAAAAAACAAACAAACAAACAATGGTTAAAACACAAATTATTAATGAAAACTGGAAACATATTAACATATTTCTTCATTGTGACTAATTTTGACCAGTGATGAATATATAAGGTTTCACTTTATCTTTCTTCCCACAGGTGAAATTTGCTAATTGAAGACATGATGAAGCATTTAAACACAGGCTTATTGCAAACAGTTCTCAGAGGCTTCGCAGTTCCAAAGGAACTGCAGGGAAGCTCCCATGCAGAAAACATAAATGTGGCCAGAGAAGTATGTGTAGAGAGAAAGAGAGACAGAGGGAGCAAAAGAAATAGAGAGAGAACACACAGAGAGTAAACAGAAAGCAGAGAAGAAACAAAGAAAGGAAGAGTGAGAGAAGAAAAGCATATAGAAGAAAACAAAATATCTAGCTATATGGGGAAGAGCCTCTGGGAGAGCTGAAGCCTATTCTACAGGACTGGAAAGTTAACGGTAGTGGTTGAGTATGGCAATCATGCCTTTTAGAAGGTAGGGACTGAGGGATGCTGGGAGAACCTGGAAGCCAGATCCCCTTCTGTCAAAAAGGCACCTCAGCAGCTTTTCTCAGGTGTGAAGTACAACATATGGTACCTAATTCACCCTTTAGGTTTAATATGTTTAGACAGCAGGTAAGAGATACACAACTCAGTAATATAACCACGCCATGTATTAAAAACTTCCCATCTGTAAATTTCTCCTCCATGCTCAGCTTATGTCTCTCCTGCAAGGTATTCAAAGAATGACATAATGTTATTGAGCAGAAAATACCTCATCTACAGGAATAGGTCTTTTGAACAATGACATTTCAGAGGAGATCAGAATTTCATGGAGTTCATTGATTGACTAGATATTCCCCCAAGGGAGATATAGAAATGTTTATTCAGAATATCCTTATTCCTGCTAGGCAGAGAGATTACAGGGATGACAGAGTGGGGACTGAGGAGATTTAAACTCCTATTTGAGACCACAAAGTGGTGGCCTGCTTGGTATTCTGACTAACAAGTACACATGTCTGAGAAGACAAAAGAAGAGGGGAAGAACTGGAGAATCCACCATAGCAGAGTAGATACAGAGAATACAGTAGGAGGTAGCTTGCCCTCAGGTTGTCTAAAGCAGGTAACCAGACCTCAATCATCATATTTAGATGGCCAAAGGAGATGAAACAAAGTTGTGTCCCACTCTGTACATATCTGCCATGGCCTCAAACCCCATGAACCTTACACACAACCTTACACACACACACACACACACCAGAAGTGTTTCTTTTTTAGTAATTATCCTTGCTGTTACATTATCTAGAACCTTTTATATATTTCCTATAGAACATAGTACGTCAAGATGAAATGACAAACGGATAATTAGCAGAAACATACAGAATCATGGAACATCAAATTATAAATACATATTCATATCACATCATGCTATGTAGTGAGATGCAGTCAATTGCTAATTATACCACATTCATCAGCTTTCTTTTCAGTATCAATCATTCATGAAAGTGAAGCCTATAGAAAAGAACAAAGATTTTATCATACTAAATACATTCATAAGGTTTTCTCTCTAGTAGGATTTTTTTCCTGGCTTTGAAAAAAAAATGTGACATGCAAAGGCTTTACTGGTAATATTCAGAGAGTTTCACTCCAGTATGAAATCTTTCAAGCTTTTGGAGATCACAGCAATATTCAAATGCTTTACCACATTGAGTACATTCCTAGGGTTTCTCTGAAGTATGAATTCTTTTATGCCTCTGGAGACCACTACAACTTGCAAAGGCTATATCACATTGATTACATTCGTAGGGTTTCTCTCCAGTATGTGTTCTTTTATGCACCTGAAGATTACTGTAGTGTGAAAAGGCTTTCCCACACTGATTACATCCATAGGGTTTCTCTCCAGTATGTGTTCTTTTATGCACATGGAGAGTACTGGGGTGTGAAAAGGCTTTACCACACTCATTACATTTGTAAGGTTTCTCTCCAGTATGTGTTCTTTTATGCCTTTGGAGACTACTGGGTTGTGAAAAAGCTTTCCCACACTGATTACATTTGTAGGGTTTTTCTCCAGTATGTGTTCTTTTATGCTTTTTGAGACTACTGGGTTGTGAAAAGACTTTCCCACACTGATTACATTTGTAGGGTTTCTCTCCAGTATGTGTTCTTTTATGCACATGGAAACCACTAGGTTGAGAAAAGGCTTTACCACACTGATTATATTTGTAGGGTTTCTCTCCAATATGTGTTCTTTTATGCACATGGAGACCACTAGGTTGTGAAAAGGCTTTACCACACTGATTACATCCATAGGGTTTCTCTCCAGTATGTGTTCCTTTGTGCACCTGGAGAATACTAGTGTTTGAAAAGGCTTTCCCGCACTGAATGCATTTGTAGGGTTTCTCTCCAGTATGTGTTCTTTTATGCACCTGGAGATTACTGTGGTGTGAAAAGGCTTTACCACACTGATTACATTTGTAGGGTTTCTCTCCAGTATGTGTTCTTTTATGCTTTTTGAGACTACTGGGTTGTGAAAAGACTTTCCCACACTGATTACATTTGTAGGGTTTCTCTCCAGTATGTGTTCTTTTATGCTTTTTGAGACTACTGGGTTGTGAAAAGACTTTCCCACACTGATTACATTTGTAGGGTTTCTCTCCAGTATGTGTTCTTTTATGCACATGGAGACCACTAGGTTGTGAAAAAGCTTTACCACACTGATTACATCCATAGGGTTTCTCTCCAGTATGTGTTCTTTTATGCCTTTGGAGACTACTGGGGCATGAAAAGGCATTACTACTTTGATTACATTCATAAAGTTTCTCTCTAGTATGTGTTCTTTCATGCATTTGGAGACTACCCTGTTGTGAAAAGGCTTGACAACAATGATTATAGTCACAGGACTGCTTTCCAGTATGAGTTCTTTCAGGCTTTCGGAGATCACTGCAACATACAAAGGCTTTATCACTTTGATTACATTGGTATGGTTTCTCTCCAGTTTGTGTTCTTTTATGCATTTGGAGATTTCCATGTTGGGAAAAGATTTTCTCACCCTCTTTCCATTCATAGGGTTTCTCTCCAGCATGTGTTTTTCTATGTAGGTGGAGTTTACTGTGTTGCAAAAAGCCTTTACCACATTGATTATATTTGCATGGTTTCTCTCCACTCTGATTCCTTTTATGCCTTTGAAGATCAGTGTGATGTGTGAAGGCTTTACCACACTGGTTACTTTCATAGGGTTTCCCATAAACATGTGTTCTTTCATTCCTGCAAAGATAATTAGGATATGTGTAAGCTTTACCATAATCATTACAATGATGATCTATTTGTCAGTGTAAATTAAGGTTGCAATTTGGCATAACTGTAAAATAAAGGTTCATATTTACATTTTATCCTTTTGTTTACATTCATAGTTTCCCTCCTTGATTGTGGGTGTTTTGTACCCTACAAGATACCATTGATCGCGAGAAACTTTATTACATGCCTCACTTATAGCATCATTTTTCCATAAGTGGTTCATCACATATTTAAAAAGACCTAGAAGAACTCAGCTTTATCACAGTGAATGCATTCATTTAGTTTTAGTCATACTGATTTTGTAAAGTGAACCATCATAAACACAACAATTTCCAGAGGGCCTGTAATCATAGTGATTTTTTGTAGTGTGATTTATTTGACTTTATTTTCAATGAGTTTGGAAAACTAATTAAGTAATTAGTTTAATTATTAAAAATCCCCTGCTCAGACTAGACTTTATGAATGTGATACAAGTTCATGATTTATTTGTTATTAATAATGAATGTATGAAAACATGAACAAATATTAATTTATACTGTGGTCACTATCATGTGTTCTATTGTACACAGTTATAGTGAAGTTTAGAATGCAATAACTTATGATAATATACATCAGGAAAAAGCCCACTCAGGAAAAGTGAGCTTTGGTGAATACTTCCCAAAAGTACCTCTACACAGATGTAATGATGGAGACCTACAAGATCATCACTGCTACTGGGGAGACAATGAATGCTCTTTAACATTTCATTAATAATTCATTTATGAATGATGATTAATAAATTAAATATAAATTTGCACCACATTCAGAAAGTTTGCACAAAATAAGGACTACTACACATCTTCTACTTGTTCTGGGAAAGAGAGGTATGTTTCTATTTTCCATATCCGTATGCTCACGTGAGTTGTATCACACTTGACAAAAAATAGTTATTTAAAAAAGAACAATAGGGGATCCAAGATGGTGGCAACCAGCGTACATCATATCTGTGAGGCCGAGGATCTGAAACTCTGAAATTGGTGAGTGGAGAGGCAGCTAAAGCCAGAACATCTACATTGCGGCTTCCTTGGCAAGAGGGGACAACACATGAGCTGAGACCATTTAGATCCATGTCATCCAAGGACTCCTCTGGGGACTGAGAGTGGTGAGCATTTGATCCCTGTGCATTTTCCCTTATCAGGTCTCCCTTCTCCTTAGCCGAGGCAGCCCACAGTACCCCGCAGCTCCTAGCAGAACACTCCCTGCTTCCTGACTAAGTCAGCAGGGGAAGGCCTCCTAAGTCCTCAGTGGCAGCTGCTGGCTATACCAGCCTTCCATGTCCCAGGTCCACAACCAACTGTATTGGCCCTTCAGGGCCTCCCAGCTAGTGACTGTACCAGCTTCCCAGACCCTAACTGGAGGGCAGCTGGCTGTACAGGCCACCCAGGACTGCAGACTGCTGCAGGGTCTCCACAACGCTTCCCATAAGACATCTGTACCTGCCTCCCACTTCTGCAGCTGTGGCTGGACTCCCCCAGTGGACTGTTTTACCAGCTTCCAAGTTTTGCAGCTGCAGCACCACTGAGCTGATAGAGCTCCTACATCCAGATTTGCCCAAGCAGGGACACATCTGGGAGTAGAAAACAGGGGGAAAACCTGTGTTCTCTAATTAGACCAAAGAGCTCTGAGCATGCCTTCATATGAGTGCCTGCAGAGTCCCAGATCCAGGGTCCCTCTACTCTATCAGCCAGACATCAGATCCCTCCCACCCACATACCCACTGTGGACAACATTGGTATTCTTGGGGCAGTGTTCTCAACATGGAAGCCCCGGTTCTACAAATAAACCAGTGGACTCCAGGCAAACAACTCCTGGAGCCCATGCAGAGCTGAATACCAATGGCATGTAGACTACTGAGATATTCGGGGAATCTGCACATGTGCATTGTGTCTGCCAACTCTGGCAGCGTAAACAATCACTCTTGTGCCTGCACTATCCCGGGCACCATATTCCAGGCATTTACACTATCTAGCACACTCTCCTTCAAGGCACCCTTCCTTGTACACACTTGTTCAAACACATTTGTGCTTCTGTGCTGGTGGATATTCCAACACACACACTCACACCTGTGGACCTCTCCCATCTTCCTGATGAATACTCCATATACCAGAGAAAGATGAAACCAGTCTGAACAAAAAGTGAAGATTACGGATAAGCAGGTGGCCAGAGGTCTGCGCAGGAACATATCCAATAAAAAAAATCAGGACATCATGGCTTCAGCAGCAACCCCACAAATCAGTGGATACTTTAATTCATCAGAAACACAGGAAAATGATTTTGAAGCTATACTTATCCAGTTATTAGTGACACACAAAGGAATGAACAAATCTCTCAAAGTATAGCCACAGAAATGGAGGCAAATAAAGAGGAAATGACCAAAGCTCCTAAAGAAATACAGGCAAACATAGCCAAATGAAGAGGCACAAGTAGAGGCACAATTAGTGCCATATAGAGAGGAAACCATCAAAAACTAGAGACCATTGCAGAAAGAGAAGAATCCATGTTCAAACAGCAGAAAGGAAATGGTGCAAGGTGTGAAAACAGAATTAGAACCAATAACAAAAACACAAACAGAGAAACACCTGCAGCTGGAGAACATCTAGAAAACATCAGGAACCACAAAAGTAAGCATCACCAATAGAATACAAGAGATGGAAGGGAGAATCTCAGGTACTTAAGATATGCTTGCAGCAACTTAAACTTCTCTCAAAGAAAAAGTAATATTAGAAATATTCAAAACACAATCATTCCAAGAAATCAAGGATACTCTGAGAAAACAAAATCTATATAAAGAAATAAGGAAGTTAAACAGCAAAAAATCAAGCAATCCAATTAAAATTGGAGTACAGAGCTAAACAGAGTATTCTCAATAGAGGAATATCGAATGGCAGAGCAACACTTAAAGAAATGCTCAACCTCATCAGTCATCAGAGAAATGCATATCAAAACGACCCTAATATTTTACCCTACACATATCAGAGTGGCTAGAATAAAAAACTCAAGAGACAATACTTGCTGGAGAGGTTGTGGAGAAAGGGGAACCCGCCTCCACAGTTGGTGGGAATGTAAACTTGTACAACCACTCTGGTGAGCAATCTGGCACTTTCTCAGACAACTAGGAATAGCGCTTCCTCAAGATCCAGACATACCACTCCTAGGCACATATTCAAAACAGGCTCAAGTATACAATAAGGACATTTGCTAAACAATGTTGGTAGCAGCCTTATTTGTAATAGCCAGAAGCTGGAAACAGCCCCGATGCCCCTCAGTGGAGGAATGGAAGCACAAATGGAGGTAATATAAAATAGACTATTACTCAGCAATAAGAAACAAGGAAAATGTTGCACCCGGTATATACTCACTCATACAGACATATAATATAGGATAAACCTACTAAAATCTATACACCTACAGAAAATAATCAAGAGGGAAGATTCTTCCTAAACTACTCAATTCCTATCCATAAAGACAAAGAGGATGGACATCAGAAGAAGGAGAAAAGAGAGAACAAGTCAGGAGCCTGACACAGAGGACCTCTGAAAGACTGCCCTGCAGACTATCAATGCAGATGCTGAGACTAATGGGCAACCTTTGGGCACAGTGCAAGGAATCTTAGGAAAGAAGTGAGAAACAGTAAGATATGGAGAGGACAGGAACTCTACAAGGAGAGCAAAAGAACCAAAAAATCTGAGCACAGGGGTCTTTCCTGAGACTGATAATCCAACCAAGGACTGTGCATGGAAATAACCTAAGACCCCTGCACAGATGTACCCCATGGTAGTTAAGTATCCATGTGGGTTCCATTGTAATAGGAAGAGGGATGTCTCTGACATGAACTGATTGGCCTGCTCTTTAATTACCTCCTCCAAAGGCGGAAGCATCATTACCAGGCCACAGAAGATGACAATGCAGCCACTCCTTATGAGACCTAATTGACTAGGATCAGAAGGAAGGAAAAGAAGACCTCCCCTATCAGTGGACTTGGGGAGGAGCATGCATGCAGAGGGTGGAGCAAGGGAGGGATTGGGACAGGAGGAGGGAGGGAACCACAGGGGAATACAAAAGGGAAAAAGTTTAATTAATAAAGAATAAAAAAAGAAAAAATCTAAGAATAATAGGAATAGATGGAAAAGAAGATTCCAGGCTCCGAGGTCCTGAAAATGTTTTCCAGAAAATCATGGAAGAAAATGTTCCCAACTTAAAGAAAGAGTTGTCCATTACCACAAAAGAGGCCTACTGGACACCAATAGACAGGGCCAGGATAGAAACTCACATCACATCATAGTCAAAATGTAATCTACATATAAACAAAATGAAGGAGAAAAACCACCTGATCATATCCTTAGATGCTAAAAAAGTATTTGACAAAAATCCAACACCCATTCAAATTTAAACTGTTGGAGAGATCAGGGATACAGGCCCGTATGTAAACATAGGGAAGGCAATATACAGCAGGCCTATAGCCAACATCAAACTAAAGGCAGAGAAACTTCAATCAATCCTACTGAAAACAGGGAGAAGGCAAGGCTGCCCACTCTCTCCATATCTCTTCAACACATTACTTGAAGTCCTAGCTACAGAAATAAGACAACTAAAGGAGAGAAGGGGATACAAATAAGAAAGGAAGAGGTCAAAGTATCACTAATCACAGATGATATGATAGTATACATGAGTGACCCCAAAAATTCAACCAGAGAACTCCTTCAGCTGATAAACTCCTTCAACAAAGTGGCTGGATACAAAATAAATGCAAAATAATCAGAAGCCCTCCTGTATACCAAAGACAAAAGGGTTGAGAAAGAAATTAGTGAAACAACACCCTTTACAATAGCCACAAATAACAAAGTACCTTGGTGTGACTTTAAACAAGCAAGTGAAAGACCTCTTTGAAAAAACTTCAAGTTCCTGAAGAAAAAAATTGAAGAAGATATCACAAGATGGAAAGATCTCTCGTGCTCATGAATCCATAGGATTAACATAGTGAAAATGGCCATCCTGCCAAAAGCAATCTACAGATTCAATGCAATTTCCTTCAAAATAGCACCGTAAATCTTGCAGACCTGCAAAGAACAATTCTCAACTACATATGGAAAAAGAAAAAAACCCAAATTGCCCAAACGATCCTGTACAACAACTGTTTGTCTGTAGGTATATCTATCCCTGTTCTCAAGCTATACTACACAGCCATAGTAATAAAAACTACATGATATTGGCATAAGAACAGAATGGTGGATCAATGGAACTGAATAGAAGACTCAGAAAAAAATCCACACGACTACAGTCACTTGATTTTTGACAAAAAAATCCAAAAGCATACAATGTAAAAAAGCAAGCACCTTCAACAAATGGTGCTGGTCTAACTGGATATCTACCTGCAGGAAAATGCAAATAGATCCATACTACCCACTCTGTACAAAACTAAAGTCCAATTATATCAAAGACCTCAACGTAAAACCAGACACACTAAATTAGTTAGAAGAAAAAGTAGTGGCAGAAAAGCCGACAGAATCAGAAAAATATTTGGCAGAATATGATACATGCATCTCTCACGAGACAAAAATGGAAATGAGCTTCTTAAGGGGTACTACATGAAGATGGAGGGGGTTTTACTGGGACAGGAATAGAAAGACAGGTTGGAAGGAGAGAACTGAGGTCAAGATCAAATGAGCCAGAGAATAAAAAAGACCTGAAGATTGGAAAAGACAGATGGAGTTAGTTTGAGACTATACAAAGCAATTAGGTGACAGCAGAAAAGCCAGATTTAATAAGGAAGCTAGGAGAGGAGTTTGAGCCAGAAAAGCTGAAATGAAACAGCCATCTATGAGCTCAGAAAGAACAAGATAGGGTGTGTCTATTGAGCAGTAATTCTCAGAAGCCAAAAAACTGCTAGGCCTAAGGTAGGTTGTATGAAACCTAGAATCTGCCCTGCCCAGGCCTAGGGTAGCAGACAGAGGGGCAGTAATCTTTGGAGACCATGATTTATGGGTTGAATAAAAGTCCTTTTTACAGTAATATCTGTTTAGCAAAGGTTTCACTGTCTTCATTCATATCAAAATGCCTTGAAAACATAAGGAAGATAGCTTACATTGAGGAACATGAGTTTGGGAGAATTTAATATTCCTTAATACTCTAGAATATTGGATTCTTTACACTATTGCTTTCCTTTAAAACTCCTGTGACACATTGAAAATTTTTCACAGGCATATTTATATCAGCTTCCATGAGATAATTACCTTCCATATCTTCTAGAACGTTGACACTGTTCTTCAATATTATGGTCTTCCCAATTGTAGCCTAAAATATATACCAGAAAGAGTTGATATTTTATTGAAAATTAGGGAAAATTTAACTTTCTTTCTTCAGTGACCTTAGAAACATGATTGATTTACTCTTCCTCATTCAAATTGAAATTACATAAGAGCATGATTGAGAAAAATCAACAACAGATGTCCACTTTAACCAAATAGTGAAAGAAAATTCACTGTCTTACCTATGGCTGTAAGGTGCTGGTAGGTCTCTATCATCACATCTTTGTAGAGATTCTTCTGGGAAGGATCCAGCAAAGCCCACTCTTCCCGAGTGAAGTACACATTCACATCATCAATGGTGATAGAATTCTAAATTATCCCAAACATGGGTATAAGAGAAAGCACAATAGTGGCAACAATGTAAAAGTATACTTCATCGACAATATATTCATATAATTCTGGATCTTCCCTGAGTTACCTCCTGACAGAAAATTTCTGATGTACTCACCTGGTCATTTTAGAAGTAAACTAAATGAGGATGTTCATCTCATTTCTGCACCTTTTGAATAGAATATAGCCTTCCAAGAGAAATGTCAATTAACAGACATAAAGTAAGCAAGTCAAGGATGTTGATGAACAGTACAGACCGCAGATCACAAAATTGTATGCACAATTACTACTACAATAATTATGGACAAGCAGGATGTATTGGCTCATGACTTTAATTTCAGTTGTCAGGAAGCAGAGGTATGTGTATCTCATTTAGCTGGAAGCCTGTCTCGCACCAAAACAAATTTCATGATATCCAGTTGAGGTAGAGTTAAGGCCTTTATCGCTGCAAAAACCATTTAATTAAGAAAGATTCAAAGAACTCCATGGTATTTCTGAAGATCCTACAAAGAATTATTTACTCAATACAGTTCTGTATCTATCTTCCAGAAACCTGACGTGTCCCAGTTTAAACTCTAATATGAATGAGAACTTACTAAAAGGGAATGAGTGTTCAAACAGGTACAAATGCACAGGTGAAAACATTAGTACTGGAATAGTTGTTCATTAATGAGCAACATAAGGCAGTTGAGGTGGATCAGCAATGAAAAGCTCTTGTTGGTCTGGATATAACTGGGCTCAATTGCCAGTGCTTACATGGAGGCTCACAACTACACATTCCACCAAATTCTGAAGTTCGGAGGCCATCTTCTGACTATTGTGAGGACCAGGTACACAAGAGTTTCATAGTCACACATACAGGCAAAATACTACTGATATTACCTCATTTAAATATTCAAAAGAAACACAAGAGGTAGGAAGAATGTCACACACCTGCAATCCAATGACACAGAATTCTCAGGCAGTATTAATGTCATGAATACATGACATCCTGAGAATAAGAATATACTCTCTGGCAAATATTAAAACATACGTGTGGATTTGGATCAGTACAATAGCATATGCTAGGCCATGTTTGCATGGAGACTAAAGCAGTATACTGGGGATCTTCCCCAATATCGTTGTTACTACAAACCCAATTCTAAGAATCTTCCCTAGTGCTCCAACTGAACACATGTGGCTCTTTTCCCTCCATACCATCCAGCAAACATAACACCATGAATACACTAGCCAAGCAGGTCATTAAAATAGCAACACTCATCCAACACACTTTGTGAAACTTCAGAGTGCTAACAGTACCCCAAGAACAAAACTCCCACACATCAAATCAGCACTTGGTCCTATAATTGCCCCAAACCCAGATGCCTCGACACCAGTTTAGGAATAGATTCAAGAAGAGTCAGGCAATATGTCACCACCTGAGCTCAGCTATATTATCACAGCTGGGACTAACTATCTGAAAATTACAAAACTTTTTACAGAAACATAAAGGAACATATCTTCTCATCATTACATGAAACATCCTCTATAATTGACCACATACTCAGACACAATGCAAGTCCTAAGAGCAAATTGAAATAACATCCTATATCCTATCAAACCACCATGGCTTAAAGCTGGATGTATATATAGCATCAGAAAGTACACAAAGCTTACAAACTCATGGAAAGTGAATAACCTTCAACTAAGTGAAAAAAATGGTTTCAAACAAAAAAAAATATTTAAAGAATATAAAATTCAATGAAAACGAATATATATCACATGAAAACTCATAGAATATAATGAGGAATGAAAAATGATGCTAAGAGGAAACTTCATAGCACAAAGTGTCTACATAAAGATATTAAAGAGGATTCATACCATCAAGGTAAGTGCAGACGTGAAAAGACTAGAACAAAAATATGTAATCACACAAAAGGTGTAGACATCAAGAAATTATCAATTTTAGGTAAAAAATAAAAAGAAGAGAAAGAATCCTTGAAATAAAGTTTTGGGTTTTTGAGAAAAATCAACAAGACAGACAAACTCTAGTCAAAACTAACTGAAAGAGAGAGAGAATATATCAAATCACAAAATCATAAACTGTATTAAGAATAAATCCCACTCATGTTATGTGAATGTGTTTTTCTTTTAACCCCAGGTGTGGAGCACGAGGCTGCTTCAGTTTGCCCACAGCTGTTACTTATGATTGTCTCTAGGAGGCCTGAGGTTTTGCCACCTGCACATAGTTTAATTCTGAGTCTTCTGAAGAGGGTACACATGCCAGAGGCATGAGGGTGCCTGGGGTCTTTGAAGAAGGAAGAAGCTGCTGCTCTTCCTGATGCTGTTCACCCACACTGCTACTCTGTTTGTCACTGCTGGTTTGTTGGACTGCTGGATATACTGGTGACTAACAGGCATTGCCCCAAAGATCCTGGCCTCCCTAAACCTCACAGAGCAGCTTAAAGAGACCTATAACTCTTTCCCTTCTCGATTTTGTTCTCTTTTACCTAGCTGGGGTGTTAGAAGGAATAAGGTTTGGAAGAGAGGTAGAGTTTTAGAAATGAATAAATAAAACAGTTTTAATAAAATAGTTCCATTTGCTCTTTGAGTGGACTTCTGGAATCCAGATGACAGAGACTGGTAATGCCCTAAAGAAGTCAATGACGCTAACCAGCATTAAGTAGCTGTAGAGATACAAGCTCCTTGTTTGTACTAACCTGTTTTTCTCCTGTCTAGAGCAGTGGGGTGGAAGGGAGGTAGAGGCATTTAAGAACCGTAAATAAAGTAAGTTTTTGAAAGAGGAAAGCCTACAGTTTTGCTCTCAGCAATATGAAATATAAATCCTTATTGAAAAAACATAAACTCATGTCACATTTTGTGTTTTCTTTTCATAGCTTAAATTGTGGCATCCCTGCTCATTTCATTCCAAAGCAACACTTTTGCTTCTACTGGTGGAGGATGAGAGATCAGGGGACTCAGACAGCACCATCCATCTCAGCGCTGCCCTTCCATTCTAGGAACAGACAGAGCCTGATAAAAAAGTAGTTTAGTAAAATGTTCCACTCTCCATGGGTACATGTTTATTTTACAAGTCACAGAGACCTGCATGTATACATTTCATTACCCTATCACTGTCCAATGCAGCCATTTTTACATCACAGCTGATAATTCTTGCTGCAAGCCTCAGTCAAACGCAAACAGTAACAACAACTGAAGCTAAAAGGGGCTATGAATTTGAAAGAAAGTAGTGGCAAATGGGAGGGGAATGAAAAAATAAAAATTAAGTAACATGACTCTTCCTAGGTATGGTGGGGAGAAAGTTTATTATAGATAGAAAGGCACACCCACAGGCCGGAACATCCAGGAGAGCCCAAGGTGAACACAACCCTAAGACATGGGAGGACAGGGAGGAGAGGAGAGGGGCACGCCAAACCATGAGACTAAGACAGTAAATAGATGAAACAGATCAGGTAACCAAATTGGGTAGATAACAGAAAGAAAGGCAGCTGGCTAACGGGCCTGAGCCCTGGGCTAGAGGGCAGTGTATGCCTGCCATAGCCTATAAACAGGGAGGGACTCAGCGATGCTGGGAAACCTGGTAGCTAATTCTGCTCTGGACTGTTAAATAGGCACCTCAGCCATTTGTCCAAGGATTTCAGTCTTAACAGTGCCAGGTCACCGTATCCAGTCTGGTCACAGTCCATCCCACTTATAACACGTGGGACTCAGAGTGCTCAGCATTCCTAAGGGTAGGACAAAGGACCTCACAAGCACCTCCTGCTGCTCAGCCTCCTGCTCCACCACCACGTTGCCTGCCTCGGCCACACACTCACCATGTCGTCTCTTTGGAAGTCGCCTGAAATCCCCTCACAGGAACCAGCAGCTGAGCTCAGACTACAGAAGGCAGAACATTCCAGACAGCTCAGCTTCCAAACGGAACCTGAAACCTTGCACCCGGAAGATCCTTCCTCTTCCTCTGAGTACAGGATTCGTCTGGAAGTCCTGATTGGCCAGTGAGTCTTGAGCGACATGAGCACATCCCATAGGGTCACAGTGTACTGAAGAGACAAAGCATAGTACTTCCTGGCCCAGGAGGAATGAATTCATATTTGCTAATTACAAAGAGCAATGAGACCCTGGCTTAGGGAGGAACCTGACCTTGGAAAAATCTATGCTCCAGGCAGGGATCTTGGATCCATGACTTGAACTTTGCATCCATATGTGGAGAATCAAGGCCACATCTTTTCCAGATCTGCAGAGATTTCGTTGTCAGTTGAATTTTGCCTGTTGTCTAATAGCCTACCCTTCTGTCTTCAGGCAATCAGGAATCATTTTCCCTTCTCCTCCTCCTGAAATCAAGGTGGATAGCTTGAACAATCCATTACTCAACTTGCAGTGGAGTAAACAGTCTATCCACATGAGGAAGGCTACCCAAAATACTAACAATTTAGAAAGATTTTAGGAAGCAAAATGAGATTGTTCTGTGACTTCACACTGAGGTCCGCTAAACTGAAGCTACTTTTCCCCTGGTAGGAGAAAAGCAGCAAACAGATGATACACAATTTGGATCAAGCATGTCTTCCTCTGTGAGACTGTGAAAACAAACAAACAAGAAACTGGAAAAACACTGTGGTATCAGCAACGGATGTGTAAGTGAACAGAACAGATAGACTGAATCTCTCTATGGATGTAGAAACTGGATCTATAAGAATTACCCACAGTTTCTGGTCCACCTAATCCAACAATCCCTGTCTGCAAATGGAAATTTGAAAAATTCAGTAGCCACTTAGACCATGTAGCTGGATGTCTCAGCTGGTCTTTAGTAGATCCCAGAATTCCAAAAAGTAGGCTCTACTCCCAGTTCCAAAAAATATGACCTTGATAGCCAGAGTTTGAGCAAGCAGAAAACAAGAAAGAGCTATCATCTTCAATGGAGTTTATATGTGTACACTGCTATCAGAAATGTGGTTTACATGAAAAAGATATCTTTTCACTTCAAATAATCCAGATTAATCGCCAGGCAGTAATGGTGCATGCCTTTAACTCCAGCAATCCAGAGATAGAGGCAGGCATATATCTGTGACTGAAAGGCCCACCAGGTGTACAGAGGGTGTTTGAAGGCATACATGGTTACACAGAGAAATCCTGCCTTGAAAAAGCAAAATAAAAAAAAATAAATATAAATAAAAACAAAATCAAGATTAAAGAAGGGGTTTTCTACTTCACAATACCCAACTGCTAGGGATTTAGTTCACAGAACTAGCATAAATAGTGGCCACTACCATGACCTTGGATGGTCTCAAGAAACCTCTACCCAAATTTCACCTGGGAAAATCTGACCCTCTTTGGGACTTGATGATCAGTAACAATCTGGTTTTAAAAGACTCAAGATTGTATCAGACTGGATCCTGTTGGCTATGCAATTCACACCCCCTAATTATGAAGGGATTGGTTTAATTGAAAATTGTACCATTGAAGATGTTTCCAGCAGTTTCGAGGGCAGTGTGCTGGGACATAACTGACTCTTCAATCAGTGTCAGAACAAGGAGTTTGTTAGGGACAGGTACTATCGTCCAATTGGGATCTCTGTAACATTACCCTGAGTGTTCCATCCTGTCAGACCAACACATACTTGAGTCCACCCAGCCAGGGATGGCGGGCTTGTGACACTGGGCTCACTCCTCACCTTTATTGCAGCATTCTGAACAATGCCCCAGGTTTGTGTATTCTAGTTCAACTGGTTCCATAGATTATACATCATTCAGAAGATAAAATAACTAATGTCCTTTTGGGAATGCCAGGAACACTGAACTGACTCGGTTCAAATGAGAACCTATGTCCTTTACTCTGGCTCTTATCCTAAGTGCAGGCTTGGCTGGGGCAAGAACAGGAATTGCAGTTTTAGCAGTTCAGAGTAAAAATTGTAATGCTTTAAAGGCTGATATAGACCAAGATATTCAATGCCTAGAAAATTCAATCTCCCAACATGAAAGAAGTGTTGACTCTTTGGCTGAAGGGGTTCTAAAAATAGAAGAGTGTTAGGCCTTCTATTTTTACAACAAGGAGGCTTATGTGTGGCCTTAGAAGAAGAATGTTGTTTTTATGTCAACCACTCCGGAGTTATCAGAGAAACTTTAACTAAGATCAGAGAAAGTCTAGAACAAAGGTAAAGAGAAAGAGAGGAATCTAAAGGATGGTTTGAGTCTTGGTTTGATGCACCCCCCTGGCTGACGACTCTAATAACTACTCTCCTGGATCCTCTTTTTATTCTTGTAGTACTTTTTGCCTTTGGTCCTTGCACCTTAAAGAAGCTTCTACAGTATGAAGCAGAGATTGGGAACAATACAGTTAATGGTTATAAGATCCAACTACCACTAATTGCATGAAGGATCCCATGATTATTCATGAGAAGTTTCTAGTAGAGGGGCAAATGAGAGAAAAAGAGCTGAACTAAGTCTTTCTTTTTTTCAGATTCCATTTTGAATGGCCCTGTCCTTTAAGTGACCCAAGTTCTCCCACCAGGAACCCTTGTGTGTTTGCATCAGACTTGTGTTATTGGTGGTCTCTTGGGGAGGGTCTCAAGATAAAGTATAACACCAGCACACAATTACCTGTAATAAAGAAACCTCTAAGTCTGTACAACTTGTGCAGGCAGATACATTTGATGATGTAACAGATACATTTGATGATGTAACAGAGTCAACCACGTGTTGTTGATTGTGAAGTAATGAAAGGCTCTTTGACAAGTGCTGAGGCTTCTGTGATTCAGCCAGAATACTTGAAGACAGGTGAAAAGGAGGCATCCATAAGACTCATAGCAGTACAGAAACCAGCATGTTAGCGAAGCCATGAGAAGAGCACCAATAATAGTAGTAAATATTTGTTTGTTTGTTTGTTTTAGGATTAAAACACAGGATTCCATTGTGCTCAAGGTCAGTGTGGTGGTTTGAATAAGAGTAGCTCTCAAGGCTCCTGTGTCTGAATGCTTGACATGTTGGGAGTGGCAAGGTTGAGTAGTGGGGCCTTGTTGGAGAGGGTATGGCCTTGTGGGAGGAAGTGTGTCACTGGGAAGGTGGGATTTGACTTCTCATATGCACAAGCAGGCTTGGGTTACTCTGCAACTGACTGATCAAGATTTAGAACTGTCAGCTCCTTCTCCAGCCCCATCTCTGCCTGCCCACTGCCATGTTTCCCTCCATGGTAATCATGGACTAAACCTCTGCAAATGCAGCATGCTCCTATTCAATCTTTTTCCTTTCTATGTGCTTCCAAGATCACCACATGTTTTCATAGCAACAAAACCATAAGAAGAGTTAGCTCACCTTCAATGGATGGTGAGCTCAACACTCATTATTCACATGGCCCTGTGGGATAAATGGTTTAGATGAGTCCAGTCAGACTCCCTTTTCTTTATAAAAGCATGTTAGTTTGGCCTGGATACAGGAGGAGAAGATTTCTATGGCTGGGGAACAAAGGAAAGAATACTGTTGTCTCAATCAGAAACTGTGGAGTCCATATATCTTAGCACAGGAACTGCAACTGTGGAAGCAAAGCCTTGTCATCCAGAGGTTGTACCTCCTCAGTACACAGACACAGAGGTTCCCTGACCCCACTGTATTGTGGTTGACTGTGACAGGGCTGAGTTCAGATGGATCTGGGAAATTTATATTGAGAGACCAAAAAGATTAAAAATTAGCATCTATTATTAAGGGCTGAACTATGTGGGTGGAGAAGTCTGTTGATGCCCTTAGGGGCAGGACCGCCTTACTGCCTTCTTTCCCCACCTACTAGAGATAACAGTTGCTAGGAAACTGGCCCATCCCCCTAGGGAGGGACACCAGGTCAGTATGGTCTGGGGACCTTCCTATAGCCAATCAATTCAAAATGTAACATTTTGACCAATAGATGCTTGCCAGGCAGGAATTGCCCCTGCCTTGGGGGCAGAATCTATAAATCACCCAACTAACCTGGGGCAGCGCGCTCAGCTCCCACCACTTTGGCGGTGGGGCTGTGTGGGCCCGAGCTGCAGCTTGTAATTTTCAATAAAAAGACCCTCATGTGTTTTGCAACGGAGTCGATTCCAGGAGATCTTTTGGGGGCTCGTGAGCTGGGTATGACAATATGAGCTGGGATTTAATACTTTGGGAAACACGTTTTCTGAAATAGTTTATCATAAGTAAAATATTGGCAGTTTGTGTGTGTGTATGTGTCACTTTTCCTCAGGAAAGCATTGTCATATGGCATTGAAGACAGTCAAAATTAACCACCCCAAGAGACTGCCATTAACTGCAGAGCTGACCTAAATGTTCCCATCTTTTTCTGTGGGGACTGGTCGGGAGGGAAACTACAGATAATGATACACACACAGAGGATAGAGACTTGAACCAAAGTCTGAAGCCTGGATTGGAACCTAAATTGGAAGCCTTGCAGTGTTCAATCTGTCCCTAGTCAGGGTAGGGCAGGTGAGATGAAGGAAGCCTGTCACACAGCAAGAGAGGAGTTGGCTGTCCTGTGCTAACAGGAAATGATTTTTCTCTTCAGTTTATCTGTTTCTACTTTCTCTTTCTCTAGAGCTATCTCTACCTAGGTGGCTCACCCATGTTGGTTTACATTTTGCTCAATGTCTTTTTATGAGATTTCTTGCACCCAAATTTCATATCAAACACATGTCTCAAACCTGAGATGACCCAATTACCAAAGCAGTACTTTTTGGTTATCTATAGCATTTCTTAATTTTGGTGTATGTACAGGTGTTTCCTGTTGCCCTGGTAATTTCCTTGGATCACTGTCACTGTAATGTCTAGAGACCTGCACCCCAGGGGTTCTTTTACTCAGCTGGAGAATTGTCAAGGTACAAGGCCATTACAGAAGCTGGTGGGAGGCATTTATCTTTAGAGGATAATTCAGGTGGTTCCTTAACTGACTTACCTTCTGAGACTAAAATATGAATTGCTACAAATAATTGCCCAGACAAGACTACCTTTTCTCTTCATCAGGAGGATGTGCTTGTAAAAAGGGAACTTTCCTAGTTGGAAGAAAAACAGTTTCTCAATAGCAAATGCACTTACTTTTATCCTAATGAATGTGGTGACTGAATTTTTTTCCTCCAAAATTTGTGGTCAGAGCTCACAATATCCTTCACAATGTGAGTATGAAAGGATCTGGTACATATGGAAAGAAGGAGGAAGGGGAAGGAAGACATTGCTCCAGGGAAAGAAAGGTCACTGATCCTGGTCATCAAACACCTAGAAAACAGTCATGTTCCTGGGAAGGAAGTATATTATGCTGAATGGAGAACATGTTGAGATTTGACTTCCATATGTTAAATACAAGTTTTACACTCTTTGAGAGAAAAGACTTAAGGTTGATATTTCTTTTTATATTCATTTTAATTTTTATATTCATTTTAATTCTCAATCACAGTCCTCTGTTTCCTCTCCTTCCTGTGCCTCACCCTATTTGTCCCTCCTCTTGTCCTCAATAAAGGGAGCCCTTTTCTACCTACGACACATCAATACATATCAAGACTGAACTCCTCATCTTCAGGCCAGGCAAAGCAGCCTGGTAAAGATGAAGTAGTGAAAATCAGGTAACACAGTCTACGTCATAGATAGCACTTATTTCTTACAAGCATCTGTATGGCTGCATCTGTAGAAACCAGAGATTAACTGGAGAAGCATAGTAGGCTATTCTGATCTACCCCATGTCTGGAGAAAACTCTAAAGAGGGATGCCTCTCTATCTGGAAAAAAAGAATCTCAGTTCCTGGAAAGTCAGTAACCCATTTCTTGGCATATCTGTGTTTTTCAATTGTTGCTGTGTTAGCTTGTGGTTTTCCTACTGAGATGATTAAGATGGCTAATACATTGGTTTTAAATTGTTAAAAATTCTTATACCTTGTCTGTGTGTGCTCCTTAGCTTTAGCTATCAATGTTCTATAGCTTAGCATGATGTGAGGGAGTACCAACGGGGATTCCCCAGATGACAATCTCTTGTGGCTATGTTTGTGGGTGAATACAGTTGTTGTGAATGCAATGGTAAACTCCAGGCACTGATGGTCTAAATTTATCTCAACACATGGTGTGGGCTTGTTAAGAAAACATACAGAGAAGTAGACAGTCACCTTGTAAAAGAACATAGCAAGAAACAGTGTTTCATCATAATCCATGCCTTCATTTGATAGCCTGAGTTTCATTTTTGAGCTCCCTCAATGTTTGGGGCCTGCCAACATCAGCCAAAGAAGCCAACTTATCACCTGAGTCATTTTCGGTTCGTGGAGTTAATGAAAACAACAGAGTGGAAAGGAAGAACAAAATTTGTACCCTCAAAATATGCTTGTCATTGTTAGAAAATTTGAATATTATCGGTTTAACCAATACACAATATATAAGAAATCTAGATATCAAAAGCCACTTAATGCTTAACTTGGAGCTTAATGTTTTATTCCAGGAAGTACTGAGAGAAGATAGTGGCAAGAGAAATACAAGCTGTGGATGTCAAGGTAAGGAGGATTCAGTGGAAAATAAACTGTGAAAATTTAGCTAGAGATTACATGATGGTTTGAATGATGATGGCCTAATATGCTTATGTAATTGAAGGCTTGGTGCTCAGCTAATGGAACTGACTGAGGAAATTTAAAGAGATAAAAGAATAATTGGATGGGGTGTGTCACCCTGTGAGGTCTAAGTGTGGCCCCACTTCAAAAAGAATACGGTTAGAGGGACAAACTTGTGAAAGAGGTGTCACCACACAATCTTCTATTTTCTGAGTTACAGGGCCAGTTGAGGACACTGTGCTGGTGGAGTTCATGGAGATGTGTGCATGTGTGAATGTGTTTTTGTATGTGAGAGAGACAGAGAGAAAACAAGAGAACAAGCACCCAAAGGGCCTGGGACTGTGTTGTGCCCCTAGGATGATGTATGTGTTATAGCTATGTAAGTCCCCCAAGTCTGTGTGTGAATCACTCAGTCAGAAGAAATGGGAGGCTGTGTCCATGGAAGATACGATTCAGCATTATCTTTTGTGAAGTCCTGAGTGAGTTTTCCTAAACAACGAGCCATCTTCTTAGCCCTAAAAGAGCCACTTCTTAAAGTTTTGTATATCTTTCATTTATTTGGATGTTTTGTATGCATGTGTCCTTGTGTCATACTTGGAAAGGCCAAGGAAGACATCAGATTCTTTGGGATTCATTTACAGGGTATACGTAGCTAGCTTGTGATTCCTGCAATGGAACCTGTCTTCTATAACAACACCCAGTGCTAGTAACTCCCATGCCCTCTATAGACAATTTTTATTTAAAGTTATTTTTACAGGTGTCAATTAAAATATATTACAGCATTTCCCCCATTGTTGTCCTTTCTTTACCCTGTTCCAAATTCTTTCCTTCCAATGTCTTAAAAAAGAATGTGTGAGTAAGTATGGACCAATATACATAAAAAAAAAAAACTTACTGAGTCCATTTATATGGTTTGTGTGGGTAAGGGTTTGTGTGCTTAACCCTTTATATAGGATATATAAATATGGAACTCATCAGTGCCTGAGACCAATTCTCCCACTTCCAAGACTGTTCTAATCTTCAATGCCCAAAATGAGTCTGACTCTGAAGGGACCTGAGCTGTCTTGGACAGGAAACATTAACAAGCAAGGGGTGACAAATTCTTTACGTTACACATGATGCTGGCATAGCCTTGAAGTTCTGGAGCTGTAGGGAGGACTATGCACATTGATCTTAGCCAGTTACTCTCCCTTTGTTCTGTGGACGACCCATTATATCATTGATTTAGGATGTTTCCTTGGATGATACGCTGATGGCATGGCCTGGGTGTTCTGGAGCTGTAGGGAGGACTATGGACATTGATCTTAGCCAATCAGTCTCCCTTTCTTTTGTGGACCATTGGCCTAGGATGTTTCCTTGGATTACTTTGACATTTTGAAACTCTTGCCTCCTCTTTCTGAACACCATGACTAAAGGCCTGTGTTACCATGCCTGGCTTAGGTGGTTTTAACCTCCGTGATTTAATAGAATGTTGGGATGAGTCTAACACATAGTTACACTTAAGTATATTGAGAACTTACTTATATCTATGAAGCTGGTTTTTACTATCTGTTGCATAATGATAGAACTCTAATCTACTATGATGAGCATTAAAAACACAATTGTAAAGAAAAACAATTTTCTTTAAAATTAAACAAGAAGATTTCAAGACAATCAACTCTAAATGAAGAACACTTTCTTCCTATTACTGTAGTTAGGAACAGAGCCTGTTTCCTACCTACCATGACTATTTGGACTCAGTGACTCATTTTCAAAAATCCCATTGAAAGAACTATATTATTGAGGTAGACAATGCCCAAATATCCTGTAGACACTAGAGAGGCAAGTTAAGCAGATCTAGTATGTACACTAAGTTCCAGGAAAGCCTGAGAATCATACTGAGACTATTCGTTCAACTAAAAAAAAAGAGCGAGAACAATGTTTGAAAAAAATTATTTTTAGGTATTTATTTATCACAATTTATTCATTTTGTATCCTGGCTGTATCCCTTTCCATCTCCACCCATTCCCACCCACCCTCCCCATTTCTACATGTGCACCTTCCCTAGTCCTCTGATAGGGGGCTAAAGAAAATAGAGAACATAATGGTTAAAACACAAATTATTAGTGAAAACTGGAAACATATTAACATATTTATTCAGTGTTAATAATTTTGACCATTGGGAGGAAGGGCAAGATGGCGGAGCCGGGAGGAATCTCATTCTGAGCAGCAGCACAGCAGGATCAGCACAGTGACCAGCAATCAGAACTCTCGGCCATAAAACACAGTCATTGTGTTTCCCAGGTGAGAGGATACCCCACGGTGGGGGATTCAATCAGCTTTTAACTCACCCGGCTAAACCGCGGAAGAGATCCCGGTTCCGCCAGACGCTTGGCTGCCGGCCGCCAGCCCCAGCCCCATCCCAGAGCCACAAGCCAGTTTCTCTGGTCACGGTCCCAGACTGAACCGTGGGCACCACACTATCAGAGACTGGAATTTTCAGTCGAGAGATAACCCCAGGGTACAGGAAACAATTGGGACCGGCCTTAGGTCACCCAGACATCCCCTGGAAAAGACTCGGGTGGGTTCCACGGGCACCCCAGGAGCCAGCCCGGAGCCAGAGCTGGGGACCCAGGTTCCGGCACAGAGCCCTGCCTGCCTGCGCACCTGATTCGCCGCCAGAGATAGAAACGGCGGGTCTGATCTCAGAGTACTCAGCTCACCCCCGACCTGAAAAGGTCCCTGGAAAATTACCCAGCTCAGGGAGCCACTCAGGCTCCCAAAAGCCGCAAAGGCAGACACAGGCAGTTTCTGTGCACCAGACAGCTGGCAGAGACTGAGCCGCCATCACACAGCTGTGCTCCAGGCACAGGCAATTTCTGCGGCCAGCCAGCTGGCGGACACTGAGCAGTGTGCACCAGGGCAAAAAAAGACACTAGGAGTCCGTGTCTCCAGAGAATCCATGGGGAAGGAAGGAAACTGTACTGATCTAAATCACCCAATCCTTCCCTAGAAAAAGTCTAGCAGTCTAGTGGGGCCGAGGCGCCAGCACTCAGCTGTGCTCCAGACACAAGCACAAACAGTTGAGGCGCTCCTGATGTCCAACTGGGTCACAGCAGCTGATCATTAAATTTGCAACAAGAAACCCAGAAACAGGGCAGCTGCCCTCAGGACTTCCCTGGGTGAGAGGAGAACCCTCTCGACTAACAAAGACCACAGTTACCACTCAGGTCTATATCCCTGAGGTGAGCAACTCCTGAAAAAACACCAGCCATCCAGGGACTATACCCAAAAAGCTGAGAAGACATCCTTCAGGAAAAACCAGCTTTCTGCAAAGGGGATTCTCTCCACCACAGGATCCCCAGGAACCACCAGAAAATAACCCCAAACACCTAAGATAACACAATGGGTAGAGGCCAGCGTAAAAGCTCAAGCAACAAAAGACAGAGCAATATGGCATCTCCAGAACCCAGTTACCCAGGGGCAAGTAGCCCTGGACACCCCACCATAACTGAAATCCAAGAAGATGACCTAACAAGTATGCTCATGAAGATGATAACAGAGGAAACAAATAAGATTCGTAAAGACATAGAGGAAGATAAACTCAAACAGAATATTGCCATCCGTAAAGAAATAGAGGAAGCTGCAGCCAAACAGTTTATGGCCTTTAGAAAGGAAATGCTTAAAACACTGAATGAAATGATAGAAACAGAGTTGAAGGAACTAAAAGAAAAACAGGAAAGTACAATCAGACAGGTGAAGGAAGTAAACAAAACAACTCAAGACCTGAAGATAGAATTGGAAAAATTAAAGAAAACACAAATGGAAGAAATAATGGAAAGGAAGAATCTAAGGAAGAAAACAGGAACTGCAGAGGTAAGTATAACCAACAGACTACAAGAGATGGAAGAAAGAATCTCAGGTGTAGAAGATACAATGGAGGAAATCGATGTATCTGTCAAAGAAAATGGTAAATCTGAAAAATTCCTGACACAGACCGTCCAAGAAATGCAAGACAATATGAAAAGACAAAACCTAAGAATAATAGGTATAGAGGAAAAAGAAGACTCCCTTCTCCAAGGCCCAGAAAATATTTTCAACAAAATCATTGAAGAAAATTTCCCCAAGCTAAAGGAGAGGCCAATTAGAATACATGAGGCCTACAGAACACCCAACAAATTTGACCAGAAAAGAAAATCCTCCTGCCACATAATAATCACAACAGTAAGTATACAGAACAAAGAAAAAAATACTAAAAGCTGCAAGGGAAAAAGGGCAAGTAACATATAATGGCAAACCCATTAGAATCAACCCTGACTTTTCAACGGAGACTATGAAAGCCAGAAGGGCCTGGACAGATATCATGCAGACCCTAAGAGAACACAGATGTCAGCCCAGGCTACTATACCCAGCAAAACTCTCAGTCCTCATAGATGGAGAAAACAAGATATTCAATGACAAATACAAATTTCAACAATACCTACACACAAATCCAGCATTACAGAAGACACTGGAAGGAAAATACAACCCAAGAAAGCTAGCTACATTCAAGAAAACACAGGAAATAAATAACCTCACTTCAGTAAAACAAAAAGCAACCAAGCACACAACCTGATGACCACAGCCAACATCAGAATCAAGAGATCTAACAGCCACTGGTCATTAATCTCTCTCAACATCAATGGACTCAACTCTCCAATAAAAAGACACAGATTAACAGAATGGATACGTAAACAAAACCCAGCAATCTGTTGCATATAAGAAACACACCTAAGACACAAAGATAGACATTACCTGAGGGTAAAGGGTTGGAAGACGACTTTCCAAGCAAACGGACCCAAGAAGCAAGCAGGAGTAGCCATTCTAATATCTGATAAAATAGACTTTCAACCAAAATTAATCAAAAGAGATGGGGAAGGACACTTCATACTCATCAAGGGAAAATTCCACCAGGAAGACATCACAATCCTGAACATCTATGACCCAAATACAAGGGCACCAACATTTGTGAAAGAAACATTGATAAAATTTAAAGCACATATAGATCCACACACATTAATAGTGGGAGACTTCAACACCCCACTCTCAACAAAGGACAGGTCAAACAAACAGAAATTAAACAAAGAAACAATGTCTCTGACAGAGGTCATGAATCAAATGGACCTAACAGACATTTACAGAACTTTACACCAAAGCACAAAAGAATTTACCTTCTTCTCAGCACCTCATGGAACCTTCTCCAAAATAGACTACATAGTGGGTCACAAAGCAAGCCTTAACAGATACAAGAAGATTGAAATAATCCCATGTATCTTGTCTGATCACCATGGAATAAAGCTGGACCTCAACAATAACAGAAATAACAAAAAGCCTACACACACATGGAAACTGAACAACTTGTTACTAAATGACAGTTGGGTCAGGGAAGAAATAAAGAAAGAAATTAAAGTCTTTCTAGAAATCAATGAAAATGAAGACACAACATACCCGAACTTGTGGGACACAATGAAAGCAGTGCTGAGAGGAAAGTTCATAGCACTAAGTGCCTTCAAGAAGAAATTCGAGACAGCTCATTCAAGCACCCTAATGGCTCACTTAAAAACCCTAGAAAAAGAAGAAGCAGACACACCAAGAAGGAGTAGATGGCTGGAAATAATCAAACTCAGGGCTGAAATCAATCAATTGGAAACAAATAAAACAATTCAAAGAATCAATGAAACCAAGAGCTGGTTCTTTGAGAAAATCAACAAGATCGACAAAACCTTAGCCAGCTAACTAAAAGGCAGAGAGACACCACCCAAATCAACAAAATCAGAAATGAAAAGGGGGATATAACTACAGACACTGAGGAAATCCAAACAATCATTAGGACTTACTTCAAAAGTCTATATGCCACAAAATTTGAAAATCTAAATGAAATGGACAATTTTCTTGATCGATTTGACTTACCAAAGCTGAACCAGGACCAGGTAAATCAACTAAATAGACCTATATCCCCCAAAGAAATAGAAGTGGTCATCAAAAGTCTCCCATCCAAAAAAAGCCCAGGACCAGATGGCTTCAGTGCAGAATTCTACCAGACCTTCAAAGAAGAGCTAACACCAATTCTCTTCAAACTATTCCACAAAATAGAAACAGAAGGAATATTACCAAATTCATTCTATGAAGCCACAGTCACCTTGGTACCTAAACCTCACAAAGACTCAAAAAAGAAAGAGAATTTCCGGCCAATCTTCCTTATGAACATTGATGCAAAAATACTTAATAAAATACTTGCAAACCGAATCCAAGAACACATCAAAGATATTATCCACTATGACCAAGTAGGCTTCATCCCAGGTATGCAGGGGTGGTTCAATATATGGAAATCCATCAATGTGATCCACCATAATAACAAACTGAAAGAAAAAAAAAAACACATGATAATCTCCCTAGATGCTGAAAAAGCCTTCGACAAAATCCAACATCCATTCATGTTCAAAGTATTGGAGAGATCAGGGATACAAGGCACATATCTAAACATAGTAAAGGCGATATACAGCAAGCCTATAGCCAACATCAAAGTGAATGGAGAGAAACTTAAAGCAATCCCACTGATATCAGGGACAAGACAAGGCTGCCCACTCTCTCTATATCTCTTCAACATAGTGTTGGAAGTCCTTGCTAGAGCAATAAGACAGTTGAAGGAGATCAAGGGGATACAAATTGGAAAGGAAGAAGTCAAATTATCACTATTTGCAGATGATATGATAGTATACGTGAGTGACCCCAAAAACTCTACCAGGGAACTCCTACAGCTGATAAACACCTTCAGCAAAGTGGCAGGATACAAAATTAACTCAAAAAAATCAGTAGCCCTCCTGTATACAAAAGACAAAAGGGCTGAGAAAGAAATTAAGGAAACAACACCATTCACAATAGCCACAAATGACATAAGGTACCTCAGAGTAACCCTAACCAAGGAAGTCAAAGACTTGTATGAAAAAAATTTCAAATCTCTGAAGAAAGAATTAGAAGAAGATATGAGAAGATGGAAAGATCTCCCATGCTCATGGCTTGGTAGGATTAACATAGTAAAAATGGCCATCTTACCAAAAGCAATCTACATATTCAATGCAATGCCCATCAAATTACCAACACAATTCTTTACAGACCTGGAAAGAAAAATTCTCAACTTCATATGGAATAACAAGAAACCCAGAATTGCTAAAACAATCCTCTACAATAAAAGATCTTCCGGAGGTATCTCCATCCCTAATCTTAAGTTGTACTATAGAGCAACAGTTTTAAAAACTGCATGGTACTGGCATAGAAACAGAATGGTGGATCAATGGAACTGAACAGAGGACCTGGAAATAAACCCACACACTTATGGACACCTGATCTTTGACAAAGATGCCAAAACCATACAATGGAGAAAAGATAGCATCTTCAACAAATGGTGCTGGTCTAACTGGATGTCTACATGTAGAAAAATGAAAATAGATCCATACTTGTCACCCTGCACAAAACTGAAGTCCAAGTGGATCAAAGACCTCAACATAAAACCAGACACATTAAATCGGCTTGAAAAAAAAGTGGGAAATACCCTAGAACTCATTGGTACAGGGGAAAACTTCCTGAACAGAACACCAACAGCACAGGCTCTAAGAGCAACAGTCAATAAATGGGACCTCATGAAACTGAACAGCTTCTGTAAAGCAAAGGACACTGTCATCAAAACAAAGCGACCACCTACAGATTGGGAGAGAATCTTCACCAACCCTTTATCTGACAGAGGACTCATATCCAGTATATATAAAGAACTAAAGAAGCTGAAAAGCAGCAAACCAAGTAATCCACTTAAAAAATGGGGAACAGAGCTAAACAGAGAATTCTCTGTAGAGGAATACCGAATGGCAGAGAATCACTTAAAGAAATGCTCAACCTCACTAGCCATTAGGGAAATGCAAATCAAAACAACCCTGAGATTTCACCTTACACCCATGAGAATGGCCAAGATAAAAAACTCAAGTGACAACACATGCTGGAGAGGTTGTGGAGAAAGGGGAACCCTTCTGCACTGCTGGTGGGAATGTAAACTTGTACAACCACTCTGGAAATCAATCTGGCGCTTTCTCAGACAACTAGGAATAGCGCTTCCTCAAGATCCAGCCATACCACTACTGGGCATATATCCAAAAGAGGCTCAAGTACACAAAAAGGACATTTGCTCAACCATGTTTGTAACAGCTTTATTTGTAATAGCCAGAAGCTGGAAACAACCCAGATGCCCCTCAACTGAAGAATGGATGCAGAAATTGTGGTACATCTACACAATGGAATATTACTCAGCAATGAAAAATAAGGAAATCATGAAACTCGCAGGTAAATGGTGGGATCTAGAAAGGATCATCCTGAGTGAGTTGTCCCAGAAGCAAAAAGACACACATGGTATATACTCACTCATATAGACATACAACATAGGACAAACCCACTAAAACCTGTGCATCTAAAGAAACTAAGCAAGAGAGAGGACCCTAACTAAAATGTCCAATCCCCATCCAGAAAAGCAAAGAGGATGGACATCAGAAGAAGAAGAAAACAGGAAACAACCTAGGAACCTACCACACAGGGCCTCTGAAAGCCTCTGCCCTACAGACTATCAAAGCAGATGCTGAGCCTGATGGGCAACTGTTGGGCAGAGTGAATGGAATTTTAGGTAAGAACTGGGAAATAGTAAGAGCTGGAGAGGACAGAGTCTCCACAAGGAGAGCAACAGAACAAGAAAATTTGAACAAAGGGAACTTCCCAGAGACTCATACTCCAACCAAGGACTATTCATGGTGATAACCCAGAACCCCTGCACAGATGTAGCCCAGGGCTGTTCAGAGTCCAATTGGGTTACATAGTAATGTGAAGAGGGACTGCCTCTGACATAATCTGATTGGCCTGCTCTTTGATCACCTCCCTCTGGGGGGGGAGCACCCTTACCAGGCCATAGTAGAGGACAATGCAGCCACTTTTGATGTGAACTGACAGACTAAGATCAGAAAGGAGAGGAGAACCTCCCCTATTAGTGGACTTGGGGAGTGGCATGCAAGCAGAGGGAGGAGGGAGGTTGGGATTGGGAGGGGAGGAGGGAGGGGTTTATGGGGGGATGCAGAATGAATAAAGTGTAATTGGTGAAAAATTTAAAAAAAAATCAAAAGGAAAAAAAAATTAAACTGTGAATCAATTTTGTCAATGCCAATTAAAAGAATGGCATAATAAATTTTGAGGATATTATAGCCAAGGATTTATTGGCCATGTACTGCTGAAGTTCTCATTAGAGACATTTGTTATTTCTCAGTCAGTTTTAGAGTTGTTCCCATGTAAAGGGATTATCAATTTATATTACCTGTTCTCTTTGGTCTTCTTGTTTTCTCTCTTCTTGTGTGTGGCTATGTCTTCAGGTGGTCTTCCTCTGTGATATCTGATTTTTATTAGTTTTGAAGGAACCCATAATTTCTCTTCTCCTGTGTGAATATATGCAAAACCTCTTCCCCAGTGTGAAACCCATTCCCTACTGTCCATTGTGAAGTGAGGGTATCTTTGAAATATATAGGCTGAAATAATTCAGCAGTTTTTTTTTATATAACCCAGTGTCTTTGTGCAGCTGTTGTTTGTTGTTACATTTAAGAAATTTAAGGTCAATAAAGCATTATGTAATCTATCTCTGGGGGGGGGTTAATAACCCTCTTTGTTTTGTAAGCATGTCCCTTAAAGTACGATATGATTTTTCAATGACTGCTTGTGAGGTATACCTGTTACATGTTTTATCTTATAATATGTAAAAAATCTTTCCATTTTATTAGAGACATGTGCTGTAGCATTATCAGTCTTAATTTGTGTAGGAATAATCATAGCTTCCATCACTTCTAATAAATGCATAATAACTGAATCAGCCTTCTCATAACTTATGGCTTTTGCTCATTGGAACCCTGAATGTGTGTCTATAGTATGGTGCACATATTTCAGTTTACCAAACTCTATAAAATAAAACAAAACGTGATTTGCCAAGTTTCATTTCTTTGGTTATCATTAGGGTTACTTCCTGCAGGTAGTGGAGTTTAGTTATATAAAGAAAGAACAAGTGGGACATTTTCACACAATTTCTTTGGCTTTTGTCAAGTGACAGAAAACTCTCTTTTTAAACCTTTGTGGTTAACATGGTGTTTTTTAAATGAAATTCTGAGGCCTCTCACATGCTTCCTGTCAATAGTTGATCAATTTCATCATTTCCTTGTGCTAGAGGGTCTAGTGGACCCATATCATATCTGATCTATGTTATATACAATGGATTATTTCTATTTCTGATTACTTGTTGTAATTGAAGAAACAGTGAAGTTAAGTCTAAATTATCCTGAATTACATCAGAAGTTTCTATGTAGAACAACTCTTTCTGCATATTGAGGGTCAATGACTATATTAAGAGATTCTTGAAAATTTGATAACACCAAATTTGATATAATTCTGATTTTTGAACTGAATCATAAGGACTCTCCACTACTTTACTCAGGTTTTCTGACTTACAACCTGCCTTTTTTTGATTTATTGGCATCCATATAAAATGTGGGAGTTCCAAAATTTGGAGTTCCTTTTATTATACAAGGGAGAATCCAATTGTTTCTTTTTATAAACTGAAGTGACTTTATTTTTGGGTATCTGTTGCTGATTTCTCCCAAAAACTCACAACAAGCTCTTTGCCAATATCGGTTCTCTGCCCATAATGATACAATCTCAGCACCACAATTTAAAGGGCACCACAATTTCAGCTGGTTCTGTTCCAGCCAAGTGATGAAGTCTCATTTTTTCCTTTTAGGACCAATTCAAGAGCTTTTCTATATAGGTTTTTAATTTTTTATTTGTTTGTGTGCCAAAAATATCCATTCTAAGACACAGTCCACCTTCTGCATAAGAATTCCTGTGCCAAAGAGGATGGACATCAGAAGAAGAAGAAAACAGGAAACAACCTAGGAACCTGCCAGAGGGCCTCTGAAAGCCTCTGCTGTGCAGACTGTCAAAGTAGATGCTGAGCCTGATGGCCAACTGTCGGGCAGAGTGAGTGGAATTTTATGTAAGAAGTGGGAAATAGTAAGAGCTGGAAAGGACAGGAACTCCACAAGGAGAGCAACAGAACAAAAATTTTGAACACAGGGAACTTCCCAGAGACTCATACTCCAACCAAGGACTATTCATGGAGATAACCTAGAACCCTGACAATGCAGCCACTTCTGATGAGAACTGATAGACTAAGATCAGAAAGAAGGAGAGGAGGACCTCCCCTATCAGTGGACTTGGGGAGGGGCATGCATGCAGAAAGGGGGAGACTGGGGGGGAAGAGGGAGGGGCTTATGGGGGGATACAAAATGAATAAAGTGTACTTAATAAAAGTTAAATAAAAAAAATTAAAAAAAAATTTCTGTGGGAGAATAAGTGGAAAGGAAGATAACCAAAATACAGGCCCTTTTTGGATCAATATGGTCTATATATGCATCTTGTAATTTCCTTTATGCCTGAGCCAATTCATTTTCATCTTCAGTTGATAACGTTCTTGGACTTTTAAAGTCCTTATCATCCTGTAAGTTTTGAAATAAGTTATTTAGCTCTTGAGTAGCTAAACCAAATGTAGGTTATAGCCAGTTAATATCTCACAGCAATTTTTGAAAATCATTGAGAGTTTTAACTGGGTTTTTCTAATTTATACTTTTTGTGGTCGAGTTTTCTATAGAACCATTTTGTATCCTAGGTAATTAATAGAATCTCCTTTTTGTACCTTTTCAGGTGCAATCTCTAAACCCCAACAAGGCAAAGTTCTATTTATTTCATCAAAAATATTTTCTAATGTTTTTCTATTTGAATCAGCCAATAAGATATCATCCATATAGTGGTAAATTATGGATTGAGGAAACTGCTTATGGATTATCTCAAACAGCTGTTGTACAAAATATTGGCACAAAGTAGGACTGTTCAACATCCCCTGTGCTAAGACTCTTGAGTGATATCTCTTTATTGGACAGCTTCTATTCAAAGTGGGTCCTGAGAAAGCAAACCTTTCCATATCATGTTCATGCAAAAGAATTATGAAAAAGCAATCCTTTAACTCAATCACTATAATAGGCCATTCTTTAGGTAACAAGGAAGGCAATGGGATTCCGGATTGTAATGACCCCATTGGCTGAATAATTTTGTTAATTGCTCTTAGATCTGTTAACATCCTCCATTTGTCAGTTTTCTTTTTGATGACAAATACCGGAGAATTCCAAGGGTTGTTGGACTCCTCTATATGCTGAGCCTCCAGTTGTTCCAGGACTAGCTGTTCTAGTGCCAGTAATTTTTCTTCACTCATAGACCATTGTTCAATCCAAATAGGTTGGTCAGCCAACCACCTTAGTGGTAAGGCTGTGTGAATTTTATTAGCAGTGGCTTTCCAACAGGCAGTTGAAAAGATGGCCTCTGCTGTATTTTGTTTATGGACAGCCTGGACAGTCTGAAACTGTTTTGATGACATTTTAAAATAATTTTAGCTTCTTTATCAGGAGTATTGCCTGTTTTTTGGCTTGTCTCAGAACTTGGGGGGATGTTAATCTGGATCTTCCATTGTTATAACAGATCTCTTCTCCATAAGTTTATGGCTATCTCACATATGGTCTTAGTTTTCTTATTTGACCTTCTGGTCCTGTACATTTAAGCCATCTAACACTTTGTTTCACTTTAGATAAAGTTCCAACTCCTTGGAATTGAATATTCACCTCAGGTCTAGCACTTCCACAGGGTGCCATTCAGCCTCATGGTAATCCTGTGGGTGATCATCTTCTGCTGGTCTCTGTTGTACACTGACTAAATAAGCTAACTTTTGTTTTCTAACCACCTTTGTTTGGCTTTCTTTATTATTATCTTTTGCATCTGCCTGAGTATTTTCTTTACTTAGTATTCTAAACTCTTCTTTAAGGTCGGTACCCATATTTCACACATATCTCTCTGTTGTTTGTTTTGTTCAATAATCTCTTGAATATCTTGTTTTATGCCTTGCTCCTAACTTTTAAATTTTCTTTATATTGTTCTAGTTGTTCTTTGTGTTTTCCAGTATCTTTTCTAAAACCTCTGCCCTCTTTTCCTGTTGTTTATAATGTTCTGTATGTAAGTTTTTATATCTCTTGTTTTATGTCCTGTTTCCAACCTTCATTTTTTCTTCATATTGTTCTAGTTGTTCTTTGTATTGTTCCAGTATCTTTTCTGAAGCCTTTGCATTTGAGAAGACATAAAAG
Organism: Meriones unguiculatus; assembly: GCF_030254825.1. NCBI lineage: Eukaryota > Metazoa > Chordata > Mammalia > Rodentia > Muridae > Meriones > Meriones unguiculatus. The sequence continues at coordinate 1,728,988 of NW_026843580.1, read as the reverse complement.
GCTAAATCAATTATTAAAGTTAAATTGAGAAATATGAATGTAACCATAGTCATAATTTCTAAATTTTCCTTTATTTCTGTCTTAAAACCGTAGAAGAGATTATCACCCAAGTTCAAAGAAGTCTGTTTTAATATTTCTCTCATCCTGTTAGACTGTAGTGGCAACCAGTTTTATTCAGTCTCAGGTCTGCCCACAGTAGGCTGTCTTTTGCTCTGAGGCATGTTTAAGAGTCTCTTTTAAAGAGCCAGTAATTTATCTGGGAGTTTTTAGGTTTAAAGTTTGGGTTGTATCGCTGAGAGCTTATTCCTCTCCCCCACCAAATTAAATTAAAGGAGGATTTAAATGGTGTGGATAGTTAGATTAGTTGAGTGTCATTTGTTGTAGATATTAATATTTACTATTGATAAATCTTTTGGTTAAGCAGTGGTTATTCCTAAACAGCTGTATAACCAAATCACCACACAGAGACTAGGATTTAATTAATTAACCTAGAGCACGATGTTGGCCAACAGTTACTCCATCCTAAACCTCCAAGCCTGAAGAGTTTCCTACCATTCAGATTCACCCATCATACTTGCTTTTTGTGATATTTTAGTTCCAGTTAATTTCTGCATGTGATGCCAAGACCTCTCCTTCAGATTCTCCTCCTCTCCTCTTCTGCCTCCTACCTCTTCCTTCCACTCTGGACCAGGATGTCTCACCCTATCATCTCCATTGCTCACTATTGGGGCTGGTTGTTTTAATTGACAATATAAACAACAAATGGTGGCATGTTTATGCAAACTTGAGACAGGTGATGCTTAGAAAAAGCATCACAATAGAATACCTGGATTGAAACCAGACAGTGGAGGAGAGAAATCAGCATTTGAATGAACAAGGGTAAATTGTATATATTCCAAAAAAAGAACATTATACCAATATAATCCCTTGTATCATATTAGAACAACATGGTCTAAAGCTAGACTTCAATAGTAACAAAAAAATAATAAAAAGCCTGCATATGCATGGAAACTGAACTCTACTCAATGACAGCTGGATTATGAAAGAAATAAACTAATTAGACTTTCTAGAATTTAACAAAAATGAAGGCACAACTTACCCAAACTAATGAGACATAATGAAAGTAATTCTAAGAGGAAAGTTTATAGAAGTAAGTGCCTTCATAAAGAAATCTGAGGCATCTCAAATCAACATAACAACACATGTGAAAGACTTTGTCAAAAGGAAGCAGACATACACAAGAGAAGTATAAATAATCAAACTTAGGGCAAAAATCATAAATTAGAAACAAAGAAAACAATTCAAAGAATAAACAAAAGGAAGAGCAGGTTCTTGGAGAAAATTACAAAGATTGACAAATCTTTAGCCTAACTAACTAAAACACAGGGAGACACTATACAAATCAGCAAGATCAGAAAATAAAATGGAGTATAATTACAGACACTGAAGAAATTCAAAGAATCATTAGGTTTTACCTTAAAAGTCTATATGCCACAAAATTTGAAAATCTAAACGAAACAGAATATTTTCTTGCTAAATTCCACTTATCAAAGTTGAATCTGGATCAGGTAACTAAATTCATAGACCTATATGCCCTAATGAAATAGAAGCAGTCATCAAAACTCTCCCTGCCAAACAAAGCCCAGAGCCTGATCGTTTCAGCAGAGATCTTCAAAGAAGAGGTAACGCCAATACTCTTCAAACTATATCAAAAAACAAAAAAAGAAGGAACATTATCAAACTCATTCTATGAAGCTACATTCACCTTGATAGCTAAACCTCACAAAAGCTAACTAAAAGGCAGGGATACACTAAGAAAGATAATTTCAGACCATTCTTTCTTATAAATATTGAAACAAAAATACTCAATAAAATACTCACAAAATGAATCCAAGAAAACATCAAAGATCTCATCTACCATGACCAAGTAGGCTTCATTCTAGGAATGCAGGGGAGGTACAATAAACAGAAATCCATCAGTGTAATTCACCCATAAACAAACTGAAAGAGAAAAACCACATGATCATCTCAATAGATGCTGAAAAGCATTTAATAAAATCCAAGCTCAATTAATGTTTAAAGTCTTAGAGATATCAGAGATAAAAGGCACATGCTTAAACACATAATATACAACAAGCTTATAGCAAACTCAATGGAAAGCAATTTAAATCAATCCCACTGAAATCAGAGACAAGTCAAGTTTGCTCACTCTCTCCTTTCTCTTCAACATAGTACTGGAAGTTCTAGCTAGAGCAGTAAAACAACTAAAGGAAATGAAGGGGTACAAAGCAGAAAGGAAGAAGTCAAAGTATCACTATTCACAGATGATATGATAAGTACACATGAGTGACCCTGAAAATTCTACCAGAGAACTACTACAGCTGATAAACACCTTCAGCAAAGTGGCTGGATACATTTACCAAAAAATATCTGAAACCCTTTTGTATATAAAAGACAAGAGGGCTGAGAAAGAAATTAGGAAAAAAAAACTTGCAATAGCCACAAATAACATAAAGTGCACTGGTGTGACTCTAACGAAGCAAGTGAGAAATCTGTACAAAAAAATTTCAAGTCTTTGAAGAAAGAAATTGAAGAAGATATCATAAGATGGAACTATCTCCCATACTCATGGATCAGTAGGAATAACAGCAAAATGGCCATCCTACCAAAAGAAATGTAAAGATTCAATGCAATTCCCATCAAAATAACAACAAAATTGTTTACAGACCTTGAAAGAACAATTGTCAACATCACATAAAAACACAAAACAGCCAGAATAGTTAAAAAAATCCAGTACAATAAAAAACTTCTGGAGGTATCTCCATCCTGGATCTCAAGCTGTACTACAGAGAAACAGTAAAAACGATGTGGTACTGCCATAGAAACATACTGGTGGATCAGTGGAATTGAATCAAACACCCAGAAATAAACCCACACACCTACAAGAGCCGATTTTTTACAAAGAAGCCAAAACCTTTCGATGGAGAAAAGAACATCTTCAACCAATGGTTCTTGTCTAACTGGATGTCCATATATAGAAAGATACAAATAGATCCATACTCATCACCCTGCACAAAAGCAAAGTCTTTGTGGATCAAATAACTCAACATAAAACTAACACTCTTAATCTGTTATTTAAAAAAGTGAGGAAGAGCCTTGAACACATTGGCACAGGAGACAACTTCCTGAACAGAACACCAGCAGCACAGGCTCTAAGATTAATAATCAATAAATGGAACATCATGAAACTAAAAATCTTCTCTAAAGCAAAGGACACTCTCAGCAGAACAAAATGATGGCTTACAGACTGGGAAAGGATCTTCATCAACTCTGCATCTGACAGAAGGCTAATACCCAGAATATATAAAGAACCCAAAAATCAAATAATCCAATTAAAAATTGGGTACATTGCTAAACAGAAATTCTCAACAGAGGAATATTGAATGGCGTAGAAACACTTAAAAAATGCTCAATGTCCTTAAAAATCTGAGAAATGAAAAACCAATTCCTGTCATAATGCAATGTCTGTACTTCATATCTTTGTAGAATGTATTTATGTGCTAAATCTAAGTATTCTTTCATTATTTTGGTCATACAACACCACAGTGATACTGTGCAAGCTAATATTTCTAGGAAAAGGAAGTCCTAATACAAACTTTGTTTGCCTTTTAAGAATATGTTGTTCTGATTATTTTCTTCTTGAGGAAGCACAGGGGTAGATTTTGTAAGACTATCTTGGAGCTGAAGTCTCATAAGGAGTTATCTGCCATTTTTATGTGAGTTACAACTTCCATGAGGAAGACATTTATGTAGGGCCAGATAATTGATATTTCCCCTAAAAATGAGAGGGGCAGTCTGCTCAGGTTTTTTCTGGGAAAACTTAGAAGCAGTACTCCAGGGTGAAGGCATAAATGATTCATTAAAAAAAAATTTGCCATTGCTCCAATGTCCCCAGGTTGTACATGTATTGAAAACCCTATAAGCATGTAGCAAGTGGAGATCAAGACCAAGCCTGAATGATAGCATGAAGGCTATTGTAACATGCAACTCAGCTATGCTGGATCTTTGTCAAATAGCTGTGCTGATTTCAAGACTTTAACTGTATATAAACTTTGGTGAGGTTTTAATCCATTTGGAGGTGACTTTTGAGTGAAAATAAGCATCTATTTCCATGTTTCTACATATAGGCATCTAGTTTGGTCAGCATCATTGGTGAAGATTTTATGTTTTTCCAGTGTGTATTTCTATTTTTGTTATAGTACTAGTGTATTTACATAATCAAATATTACTCAGACATTTAAAAAAATCAAATCATGAAACGTGAAGGTAAATGCACGTTTGCAGGTAACTGAGAGTGAGAGAACCTAGACCCCCAAAGACAAATAAGGTATGTATTTGCTTTTACATATATATTAGTTGCAAGATATATGATATGCAAGCAACTGAACATAATACCACAGGGGATACATACAGATTAAGAACTGGAAGTTAGGGGAGGCAGAGATTTCTCCATAGGAAAGGGAAACAAAATACTTGGAACAAATGGAAGATGGGCTAAAAAGATAGAATTGAAAGGGATTGGGAAAGGAAGAGGGCAATGAAAGGTAACATGAGGAAAGACAGGTAAAATTAAGGGTCATTTGTCTGGTACAGTGGAAACCTAATGCAATAGAAACTTTCTAAAATATATACATATAAGAAGCCAATATAAATGAAATCACCACACAAGAAGAAAGTACCAACTGGAAATCTCTTGTCACTAAATTAAGCATCCAGTACTGGTAATGGTTTATATTTAACTGAGGTATTGGCCAAAGTAGTGTGATTGTAATGCCAAAACAATACAGACTTTTGCCAAGACTATAGGCAGCTTTCCACAAATTGACTGCAATGCCCTTTTGCTGAAGATGACACTTACACTTACATGGAACACAAATAAATAGAGCTCGTACTTACATTGAACCTTCAGACTTACATTCTAGCAACTTTGATATGGGAAGTGCTCTGCAACTACAAGAGGAGAAATATAAACACTAACCCAGCTACCAAACTTTTGAACTATAACAATGTCCTACCTGTAAGACATACTAGTGCAAGAGTTGTAGGAGTGAATAACCAATCTATAGTTTGACTAAAGGCCCACTTCACATAATGGAATCCACACCTGACACTGGTTTATTGATCAAGAAAAAGAAATTACACAGCCCATGGTTCTGGGGGAAAAACAAATACTACATTCTACTAAAAGTAATGAAATGACCATTGACACCATTCTGCTATACTCATAGACCAGTATCTTGTTCAGCCATCATCAAAAAAAAAAAAGTCATCCTGCATCTGATGGAGACAAATTCAGAGACCCATAGAGAAAATAGACAGTTAGTGAGAGACGTCAGAATATGCCCTTCAGGCTCTTAAGTAATTCAGCTAGAAGAGTGTAAGAGCCAGAAAGGATAGAGGATATCAAAGAACAAAGCACTATAAATTAAGAGGACTGAAGAATAGATAAACTGTGAGAGACTGAGGCAGCATGCACAAGGCCTTTAGTGTTCTGTCCCTAGCCCTATCTCTAATTGATAAGTGCTTGCAAATGAAAATGTAGTTTTCTCCAAGGGACACTCATTTTATCCCAGGCACTACTCTTAATTGTATTTTTAAGAGTACATTCCAAAAGGTAGATGGCCAAAAATTTCCCTCACTGGCAAGTTTGGATTCTCATGTCCTAGAATTCTGGCATGCATTTAAAAGTTTTTTTTTTATCAGAGTTCTTATTTTAATTTGCTGAATATTTTTTTCTATTTTTAAAGCTACAGGTTCTCTGTGTGTATACTATTGTTTCAAGTTTAATATTTTATGAAAGTCCTGCATGTATGATCAAGTCTTCATCACTTCCCAACTTGGGCTCTTTTTATTTTTCTTTTCCTACTCAGATGTGTTTGCTTTTGTCTTTTTGCTATTTTATTTTCTTATTATACATTGTAGCCCTCCTTTTTTAATATGAGGGTGAATTTAGACAGGATAGAAGGGGAGATATGAAAGATGCCAGGATTAAAGGAAGGGAAAACTTTAATCCGGATGAATATATAAGTAAAGTGACTATTTTTAAAAGAAAAAAGGAGAAGGAGGAGGATGAAGAGAAAGAAAAAAGAAGGAGGAGTTGGAGAAAGAAAAGAGAAGCAGGAGGAGGAGAAGGATGAGAAGATGATGATGATGATGAAGAAGAAGAAAAAGAAGACTAACAACAACAATTGTGTCAAAAGAAACATTAAATAGCCATGCACAAAAGATCCAGAAAATCTGAAAAGTTCAAAAAAGTAATTTATGAATAATAGAAATAGAAAAAAAGAAAAAAAAACTCACATCAAAATCCTAGAAAATATTTTCAGCAAAAAAAAAAAAAATAGAAGAATGTATCCTTAACCTAATGAAGAAGGGGTAGCCTGTAAAAGTACAAAAAATATATAGAACAACAATTAAAGTGTACCGAAAAGAAATTGTGCTCAGCACACAAAATCAAAACATTAAATGTAAAGAAAAGTATATTAAACAAAGAAGGGATATTAAAAGTTATAAGTTGAAAATACTAAGTTGCATATAATTTTAGGCTCTTTAGAATAACTCCTGATCTCTCAAGAGAGATTCTAAACCTAGAATGGCTGAGACAGATTACATATAATCTTTAAGGGACCCTTATTCGTATATCCAGTAAACTTTCAATAATAAATGATGAATAAAGATATATTGCATAATAAAACCAAATATGAGCAGTATCTCTGTAAAACTTCACTACAGAAGCCAATCAATCGAACACTCCAATCTAAAGTGTTAACCACCCCAAGACAACACAAAGAATGAATAATCCCAAGCATCAAATCAGGAGGCAAAACCCCACACCATTACTACAAAATAAAGGGAAATAATAAACATTGCTCATTGAAATCTTTCAACTTGGATGTTCAATTCTCCAATAGAAAGACAGGAACTAACAGAATGGACTAGACAACAATGTCCATTCTTCTGCTGCACCTACTGAACACTCTTTATCATCCAGGTTGGAGAGCATCTCTGTGTAAAAGGATGAAAGGAGACACTAGAAGAAAGTGGACCAAGAAAGAAGTTTAGTGGAACTTTATTTTATAATGTTTACACAAATACTAAAATTCTTGAGTCAATTTAAAAGAGAGTATGTACTATACACACTGAATGAGGAGTTCCACCATTATCCATATGAAACAGATGACTTGCACTGATCCAGCACACATCTACACTCATGTTTACTGAAGCAAAGCTTACCATGTGCTAAGATAGAATGGACTTGATTGTCCTGAATCACATGAGTGCAAAATATAATATTATTCAATTTTTTTTATTCATGGAAAACATTTACTTTTGTTTTTTGAGATTTTTAATATAATAACATTATTTCTCGTTTCTCTGTCCTACCTACAAAATCTCTCATATATCCCTCTTTTGTCTCTTTCAATTTCAAGTCTTGGGTTGCCAATAACTGCTATTACATTTATCGTGTGTGTGTGTGTGTGTGTGTGTGTGTGTGTGTGTGTGTGTATGAGAGAGGGAGAGAGATCATTTAACATTTCAAGAAAGGCAATTATTTTACCTTGAAATTGTGGATGAACTCAAAATGTATCATCAAAAGTTATGACCTGCGTTAGACACAGAAATCAAACATTGTTTGACTTCAGTCCTAATTTGGCTAAAAGCAGTCAGTGCTCTGAAATAAGAATTGAATACTCAGTATTAGAGCCTGAACATCACGGTGTAGTGGCATGACTTGTCAAAGAAAACATTTCAGTGACAAGAGGAATAATATAAAGAAATACTTTGGGGTGCGTGCATAAGAGCTATTAATAATATTAATAATAGCTTACATTGTTTACTTGAGAAATATTCTGTGTATATTTTTTAAATCTCAATAACCAAAATGTTATAATTACTGTGTAAGAGATATTAATTTATTTATATATTATTTATTCTTCCATCAATTTTCCTTCCATTTTCACTCTCCTGAGTTTTGAGTAATCATTCTTTGCTCTTTTGAAAATTCAAGCCACTTTTTCATAAACTATTTTTACACACTTGACATATCAAAATTTGATTTGTAAAATATTTTATAATATTATAATACTAGGAATATATAACAAACCACTGAATTTTATCAAGGGTATTTATTATATATAGTATTACAGGAAAAAGGAAAATGTGAAGAGATGAAGTACTATTCTTTCTAGTTGTTTTTAAGAGACAGTTGCCTGAGTCCAACCATTTCAGGAAAAAAAACCCTCATTTTTTTCTTTTTTATTGAATATTACAATTTATTCACTTTGTTTTCTGGCTGTAAGCCCCTCCCTATCTTCAACCAGTTACAACCTACCTCCCTCTTCTACACCTATGCTGTCTCTCCTACTCCACTAATAGGGGAAGTCGTACTTCCCTACTATCTTATGCTAGCCTATCTTATCAAGTCTGACAAAGAATGACTGCACCTTCTTCCTCCTTAGCCAGGCAAGGCTGCACCTTCCAGGAGTAGGTGATCAAGGAGCCTTCCACTGAATTCATGTCAGAGACAGCCCCTGTTACCCTTAATAGGGAACTCACATGGAAACTGAGATACTTATGAGCTACATCTGAGCAGGGGTTCTAGATGTTCTTCATGCATGGTCCTTGGTTGGAACAGGACCCCCTGGGCCCATATTTTTTGGCTCAATTGGCCTCCTTGTGGAGGGCCTCTCACATCCAGGTCTTTCTACCTCCTGAATCTTCCATATTAATCCATGCTTTCTGCCCAAAATTTGGCTATGAGTCTAATCATCTGCTTCAATACCCTGCTATGTAGATTCTTTCAGAGGCCCTCTGTGGTAGTTTCCTGCCCTGTTCCCTATCTTCCCCCATTACCGATGTCTATCCCATTTGCCTTTCTAAATGAGGATTAAGCATCTTCCTTAGGGTTCTTCCTGTTGTTTAGATCTTTTAGGACTCTAGATTTTAGTATTTTTAAACCCTATATTATATGACTAATATCCACATATAAGTTAGTATATACCATGACTGCCTTTCTGCTTCTGGATACCTCACTCAGAGTGATCATTTCTAGTTGCATCCACTTGCCTGCTGATTTCCTTGTTTTTAATTGCTGAATAGTATTGCATTGTATAAATGTGCCACAATTTCTGTGTCCATTCCTCGGTTTGGGGACATCTAAATTGTTTCCAGATTCTGGATACTGTCAATAAATGTTATGAGCATAGTTGAGCAAATGTCCTTGTTGTATGGTTGACAATCTTCTGAATATATGCCCAGGGTTGGTATAACTGAATATTCTAGTAGCACTATTCATAATTTTCTGAAAAAACACCAGATTGATTTCCAAAGTGGTTGTAGAAGTTTATATTCCCTCCAGCAATGGAGGAGGGTTCACTTTTCTCCACATCCAGTCCAGCTTGTGTTGCAAATGATGTGATAGTATCCATGAATAACACTAAAAATTCAACCAGGGAACTCCTACAGCTGATAAACAATTTCATCAAAATGACTGGATAGAAAATTAAATTTAAAAAAAAAGTGAAGCCCTCCTGTATACAGAAGACAAATGGGCTCGGAAGGAAGTTAGAGAAACAAAACCCCTTCACAAAAGCCACAAATAACATAAAGTATCTTGGTGTGACTCTAATCAAGCAAGTGAATGACTTGTATGAAAAAAAAGAACCAGAATTGGTATGATTAACATAGTAAAAATGGCCACTCTACCAAAAGAAATCTAAAGAGTCAATGCAATTCCAATCAAAATACAAGCACAACTCATTACAGACCTTGAAAGAACAATTCTCAGTTTCATACAGAAAAACAAAAAACCCAGAATTGATTTAAAAAAAATGCCTGTACAATAAAAGCTTTTCTGGAGGTATCTTCATGTGAGATCTCAAGTAGTACTATAGCACAACAGTAATAAAAAATGGCATGGTACTGGCACCTGTACTTTAAATCTTGAAGGGGAGTGCATCTACTCATTAATCATTTTTATTAAATTATATCAAGAAGCTGAGGGGAAAAACAAATATAGGTGAATCAACTGCTGTCTCAGTTTTAGACCCAGTTTGAGAGTGCCCAGACAGCCAATGCTGTCTTGGGCTATTTTTTCTGCTCATCAACCTTAAAGCGTTCCTGATTTTCTATTAAGAGTGTACTTTTCTTAACTTTAAATTGTTCTCCAAGATTTTTTACATTAGCAAAAACATCTTCCCTGAATTTGTTACACAATCTATTTTGCCAAATTCTTTCTAAGTGTAATGGCTATTGCTAACAATCTATGTTTATGGCTCTTTTCAAGGGCAGTGGTTAATTCATTAAACTGCTCCAGTAAACATGTGAAAAGAGATCAAGCATTGTTAGTTTTAAATGCCAGTGATATTGCCCAGTGATGAGATAGAAGCTTTCTTAGAGTTTTCATACAACTCATGTTATAAGGAATATGGGCATCATAAGGGCAACAAGCAGAGATATGCTACATAAGAACACAAAGTCCTCCAGAAAATCAGTTCATGGGATTATGCTTCTCCAAGACAAACTCATCATGATTATGCTAACAGGGGAGCCACATTCCATGAGTTCTACAGCTGTTCTGCTGTTGCTCCTGCATGGTGCTTGACAGAACCAGGTAGCCAAAATAGTTTACCTATATGTGGGTGAGGGGGGGGGTAAGGTTATCTCAGGCCCTGGGAAGGAGAATTCAGGGTATTGCATGGGCTGTACTAGTCTGGACGGCCAGATAACATGGAAGGACTGAAGGATTTCTGAGAGAAAATGGCAGGTAGCTTTGATTTGATATGTTAACTAGGAAACTCTGCCATTAGTTTCAGGTTTGAATCCTACTTCTATGGTAACATAAACTTCAGAGAGAGAATCATGGTCTCCATTGCATAATGATCTTCAACTGAGCTCACAGGGAAGATAGGTGACAAAGACAAAGATTCTGTTTTTCTTTTCTTTCTATATATCTTCTTTCTTTTCTTTGAGGGAGGGCAGTTAACCAAACTAGACTCAATTTTTTGCTGTTTTGCTTTGTTTTTCTTACTATATTTTATTTTATTAATTGTTTTTATTTTTCACAATTTATTCACAATTTATTCATTATATATGCTGATTGAAGGTCACTCCCTCAACTCCTACTGGTCCCTCCCTCCACCTTCCCCCATCTCCTTCCCATAGACTACTCAAAAGGAGAGTTTCTCTCCCCTGCCATTCACCCTTACATTATCAGAACAGTACTCAGCTATTAAAAACAGAAAAATAAAATTTCTGCTTGTATTTATTTTCCATGGGCCACTGTACTCACCTTAGAAGATTTCATACCATGAAGCTTGCCTGAAACCTTACCTTGAACTAAACACTAAGTATAACTCATTTTAATGAGTCCCATCCCAAGATACTGTTTGATTGACCATCTCAAATCCAGAAACATGTGAAATTTTAAATGCTACGCAGTCTAAAATATTTTATCACAGGCATTTCAGAGAATGTGATTCTCTTGCTCCCTGGAGGGCTGTTTCCCACCAGCCCAGGAAGGCATGAGGGGTAGAAGATGAGTAGTATAAAGCTTCGAAAGCTTGCGAGCATAACAGTGGTTAGCCACTCTGGGAACCACCTCAGAAAGTAAGTTCAACTTTAATTCTAGAAAACAGAACACAGTGGCTTATATCCCTTGGGGAGTACCTGGGATGCTCCAAGCATAGGTGTAGATAATTGTTTAATACTAGGAAATTCAAGAATGCTAGATTTGCATTAAACAGCACATTCCTATTATATGAAAAAGAAGAACAAGAACACAGAACCAAATTATTCTATATTTGAAGGGAGGGGAGAGTTATCAGTGATCTGTGTCCAAGGCCATCTATCAACTTTGATTGGCGGTTTCCATGTCTAAAGATACTCTCCAGATGAAGCCAGGCAGAGAAAACACACCCTTGACAGGGTTACCCATCTAGGCCAGAAGGAGAGTCATACATGGAAAAGAAAGCCTCCTCCCTCATATCTCAAAATTCAGTGTGGGTTGTGATTTTTTTCAGTAGTACCTCTGGAACAATAGGTATGTGTACACAAAGAAACTTCTACAGGCTACCACTGTTGTGATACTCTCAGAGAACTTCCTGGCTGGTGAAAGTTCATTTCCTACATATTCATCCACTGAACTAAAAGTTTCTTGTGTAAATTGAGGCAATTGAAAACACTAAATGTTGAGAATCAGGATTATCAATAAGTCTTCCATAAACACCTTATTATATAATACTATTATGTGTAATTGATATTCACTATTCATTGTATTCTTTTAAAAAAATTAGTTTATTTACTTTACATTCCAATCTAAGTCTCCCCCCTTTCACTCCCCCATTACTACCCTCCATTCCTATTGCCTCTATTCCCTTTCCCCTTCAGAAAAGTGAGGTCATTTCCATTGAGCTAGTTTTACAGTTCTGTTGCATCTCAGTGGACCAAAGTACACAAAGGCCTTTCCACCTTGCTTATAGTCACAGAATTCCTCTCCAGTAAGGATACTTTTATGATGATGATGACGACTCTAGATTTGTGCAAGGCCTCACCATTTTAACACATTCATAAGTTCTCTCAAGTATGAATAGTTTCATGATGATGAAGATTGTACAAATATAGAATGGTTTCACCATGTTAAAAGCACTTATAGGCTTTTTGTCCATTAGGATTTCTTTCAGGAGTTTGAAGATGATTCTGAAGTGCAAAAGTTTATTCACATTGGATGCAGTCAGACAGCTTCTTTCCGGTATGTGTTCTTTTATGTATTAAGAGATGTTATATGCAAAGGCTTTGCCACATAATTATAATCATATGGTTTCCCTCCAGAATGTGTTGTTGTCTTAGGAGATGACTGTTACATGCAAAGGTTTTATCACACTAATTACCCTCACCAGGCGTCTCTCCACTGTGTGTTTTTTCATGTTTTTGGAGACTACTCTGTTGTGCAAGGGCTTTATCATGTTGAGTATACGTATAAGGTTTCTTTCCAGTATGTGTTCTTTTATGGCTTAAGAGATGACTGTTTTGTGCAAAGGCTTTACTACACTGGTTACATTCATAAGGTTTCTCTCCACTGTGTGTTCTTTTATGGCTTAAGAGAGTACTGTTTTGTGCAAAGGCTTTGCCACACTCATTACATTCATAAGGTTTCTCTCCAGTGTGTGTTCTTTTATGGCTCATGAGATGACTGTTTTTTGCAAAGGCTTTACCACACTCATTACATTCATAAGGTTTCTCTCCAGTGTGTGTTCTTTTATGGCTTATGAGAGAACTGTTTTGTGCAAAGGCTTTACCACACTGGTTACATTCATAAGGTTTCTCTCCAGTGTGTGTTCTTTTATGGCTTAAGAGAGTACTGTTTTGTGCAAAGGCTTTGCCACACTCATTACATTCATAAGGTTTCTCTCCAGTGTGTGTTCTTTTATGGCTCATGAGATGACTGTTTTTTGCAAAGGCTTTACCACACTCATTACATTCATAAGGTTTCTCTCCAGTGTGTGTTCTTTTATGGCTTATGAGAGCACTGTTTTGTGCAAAGGCTTTACCACATTGGTTACATTCATAAGGTTTCTCTCCAGTGTGTGTTCTTTTATGGCTTAAGAGAGTACTGTTTTCTGCAAAGGCTTTGCCACACTCATTACATTCATAAGGTTTCTCTCCAGTGTGTGTTCTTTTATGGCTTAAGAGAGTACTGTTTTCTGCAAAGGCTTTGCCACACTCATTACATTCATAAGGTTTCTCTCCAGTATGTGTTCTTTTATGCCGTATGAGCTGACTGCTTTTTGCAAAGGCTTTACCACATTGATTACATTTGTAAGGCTTCTCTCCAGTGTGTGTTCTTTTATGGCTTATGAGATGACTGTTTTGTGCAAAGGCTTTACCACATTGGTTACATTCATAAGGTTTCTCTCCAGTGTGTGTTCTTTTATGGCTTAAGAGAGTACTGTTTTGTGCAAAGGCTTTGCCACACTCATTACATTCATAAGGTTTCTCTCCAGTGTGTGTTCTTTTATGGCTTAAGAGAGTACTGTTTTGTGCAAAGGCTTTGCCACACTCATTACATTCATAATGTTTCTCTCCAGTATGTGTTCTTTTATGCCGTATGAGCTGACTGCTTTTTGCAAAGGCTTTACCACATTGATTACATTTGTAAGGCTTCTCTCCAGTGTGTGTTCTTTTATGCCATATAAGAACAGTGATATAGGGGAAGGTTTTCCCACATAGAGTGCATTTAAAGGGTTTCTCTCCAGTATGACTGCTTTCATGCCTGCAAAGAAAATTGGCACATGTGAAAGATTTACCACCGCCATTTCATTACACTAATAAATATATTTATCTATGTGAATTAATTTCATAATTTGGTCTAATGGTAAAGAAGAATCAAATTTTAAAGTTTTATCACATTATTTACATTTACGGTATTCCCCTTCATTATGGGTATTTTTGAAGATCCCTGTGATGGTAAGAGAATTTATTATGTGGATCACTTTTATAGCATCATTTTTCTATAAGAGGTTTTCTCCTATATATGAAGAGTATTTAAGAATTCAGAGTTTTACCACAGCAATCCCATTCACAAATTTTTGTACTGTATGAATGATACTTCATTTACAATGTGAGCCAGGAAAAGCAGAAGTTCCAAATTCCTAGTATTCATAGGTATTTTCAGCAATATGAGTTTGCTGATAAATTCTCAGTGAAGTTGCAAAGCCAATTAACAGTAACCATTTATCACATTCAGAAAATTTACTCACAGTGGGGACTACTACCAAATCAATTGTTCTTGGAGAAAGACAGGGACACTGCTTCTTTCAATATCCCTATGCTCATGTGTCTTAGAATCATTTTGACATATGATATACCAGTTTAATTTACAAAAATAATAAAGATTCCCACATTGAATTAACACAGTTTGTTTTTTGTTCATCATAGACATGTCATATAGGGATTAAGGTTTCTCCACAACAAAATTCTTGATTCTCATAAGCTGCTCCTTTCACTAAACTTTACAATGTTACTGCACAAAAATGAGTAACACTGGTTCTACTATAAATTTTTTTGCTTATTAGAAGGTTTGGACACATACTGATCACCAATTCAGTGTGTATACCTCTTACAATATCTGAGTAGATAGAATGAGACTAAACAGATTGGCAGTTCAAGTCAGTAGCTGTAATGTCCATATGATTCAAATGGTATTTTTGTTACAATATTATTTTTTTTCTTCTATCTTAGGGGAGTGCCTTGTAAACACAAATCAGATAACTGACATTGAAGTACATGGAATTATGAGATTTTAATGATCATCAGTACGCATAAAGCAGTGCTGTTTTTACACTGTTGCTTTTCTTTAAAACTTCCAGGACACAGCCATGTGTGCTGGTACATGCCTTCAATCCCAGCACTTGTGGATGCAGAAGCAGGCAGATCTGTGTGATTTTGAGGTCAGGCTGGTCTAACAAGCAAGTCTAAGAAAGTCACAGATACCCAGAAAAAAAATCTTTTTCAAAAACAGAAAATAAAAAGCAGCCAATAAACAAACAAACAAACAAAAAACACCAAACTTCCAGGACACATTAAAATTTAAGATTTATATCTGTATCAACATGCACATAAAGTTACCTTTTATTACTTGTAGAACTTTGAAAATGTTCTTCAATATTATGGTCATCCCAATTGTAGCCTAAAATATAGTACGAGAAAATATATATTATTGGAAATATCATGTTATTATTAAGGTAAACTTAACTCACTATCTTCTGTGACCCTTAGAACCATGCCTGATTTATTTACCGCATTCCTCCTCATTCTCAATTGGAATTACAGAAGAGGATCAATAACAAAGTAAGATTTGTCTCTTTATTTTAAAAGTGAAAGAAAAATTGCAGTCTTACCTATAGCAGTGAGGTTTTCACAGGTCTCTAGCATCACATCTTTGTAGAGTTGCTTCTGGGAAGGTTCCAGCAAGGCGCACTCTTCTTGGCTGAATTGCACATGCACGTCATTGAAGGTCACGGAATTCTAAAATATGCCATACATTTGTACAACAGAAACAGTGGCAACAATATAAATTTATACTTCATTGCCAATATAATCATATAATTCTAGTGCTTCTTTAATTTATTTTCTGACACAGAAGTGCGAATGTTATACAGTTGGGTGCTGCGCGTGATGTGAAGTAGGGGAGATGAAAACGCCTAAAGGTTAGATTGAAAAAAAAAAAACCAAAGGCATGCTTCAAAAACCTGTGTTTCATCAGTTTGTAAGACATGAATATAAAGTAGCCATTACTTGGGTTCTTGAGCAATCTATGAATCATCTTCAGTTACTTAGGTGAGTAGGTCAGCACCCTGTCATGAGACAGGTGGAAGGACAAAACACAGTCATGATATTTTATATAGCAACAAATGAGATGTGTTGATCAGGGGACACTGAACAGATGGGTAACATTAGTCAAAAGACAACATGGTACTGAATATTATGTTTTGACCAGGGCTCAGGGATGTGGCATATTAGTATGTGAAGAGGGGGGCTCATATATTTGTGGAAGGGAAAGTGGACTACAGTGAATACATGGATAAAAATAATGTGAGTGGCAAGCAACAACAATCATAGCCAATAGCACCATATTTCTGAGTGACCAGACAAAAGAAAAGGAATAGAACACACAATTATTCTTTGATCATTGTTTTGTATATCCTCCTTACTAAATAATGTAGTCTATAGATTAAAAATAAAGATTAAAACTTTCTATTAAAAAAGAAGTATTAATGTTATCACTAAGTCATTTTAGAACAAAACGGAATAACAAGTTTTAACTGTATCATATCTGAACTTTTTGAAGAGGATATAGCTTTGGAATAGACATGGCAATTAATGCGGACAAAGACAAACAGAGAGAAGGGTTTGAAATAGAGAGACAGAGACATAGAGACAGAGACACACAGAGAGAGAAATTAACAGATGATCAATACTAAGTACAGATCAGAGAAATTTATTAACAGTTACTAACTACAAAAAATGGTGGACAAGCTGGGTGTATTCTGTCATGCCTTCAATTCCATCACTCAGGAGGCAGACGCAGCTGTATCTTATTGAACTGGATGTCAGCATTATCTATTCAAAGAGTTCTAGGACACCCAGACCTATATAGTAAGACAGAGCCTCCCCTAAAAGTCAATCAAACAAACACAAAATATTGAAAGAACTCAGAGGTCTTTACTGAAGCTTCTACAAGGAATTATACATTCACTCCTGTTGTATATTTATTTTCCAGAAATCCACAGTGCCCCAGCTTAAACTGTAACTTCAATGATATCTTACTAAAAGGGAATGCATGTTTAAACAGGTAAAAATAGAAGACAAAAATATTAGCGGTGTAAATGATGATCATAAATGAGCAACATAGGATAGGAGAAATGGCTCAGCAGTGAGGAGCTCTTACTGCTCTTGCATATAATTGGGCTCAATTGTTAGTGTTTACCTGGGACCCGCTACTTTCAATTGCTATAAGTTCATGAATTCTGAAGACATCTTCAGACTACTGTGAGGATTAGGCACACAAGAGGTGCATATTCATGCATACAATCAAAATACTTATATTCAGTAAAACCTAAAAATAGATCCCAGATGGCTGGGGTGATTGTACACTGTGTCTGATAACCTGGGGAGCAGAGACTGCACAGTGACCAATAGTTGGATCTGTGGTCCCCAAACACCACTGACTGTGTTTCCAAGGTAAGAAGAAAACCAATGATGAGGGAAACAATTGGGTCTAACCTCAGAGTGCCCAGCAAATCTCTGGAAAAATTCCTTGGATGTTGCAGCAGGAATAAGTTTTTCAAGCAAAGGAACCCAAGAAGCAAGCAGGAGTAACTATTCTAATATCTAATAAAACAGACTTTCAACCAAAATTAATTGAAAGGGATGAGGAAAAGGGAATCCAAGATGGCATTGCCAGGAGGACCAGGACAGGAACAAGACAGCAATGTTGGTACAGCAACTAAAAGACTGAACTCTGGGTCCTAAAAGAACAGCAATCATGTTTCCCAGGTGAGAGGAAACTCAGTGGTGTGGGGATCATTCAGTTCCACTCTCAGGTCATTCAGTGAGAACCCGGAAAATATCTCAGGCGTAGGATGCACCTTTGTGTCCTGATCACCTTCCCAGGCAAAACTGTGTGCTCCTGGGCACCAGAGACTGGGAGACCCAGTCTCAAAAAAAAAAAAAAGAACAGGGAAGAAGAAAGTTGGACTGACCTCAGGTCACCCAGTCTATCCCTGGAAAAGGTCCTGCAGGCTGGTGGGTGCACAGCTGCCAGCCTTGAGTGGGCCTCCAGTTGCGAGACCTGCATGCCCTACTCTCCATCACAGACAGAACTCTGTGCCCCAGGACACTAGAGGATGGGTTTCCCTGTCTGGAGAAAACCCCACAGGCAGGGAAAGAGCAGGTCCCAGCTTAGAGCACTCAGCCAACTCCCCCCACACACACACTACCACCACCACACATGGGAACATTCTTGGAAATGTTTTCAGGTTCTTTCCCAGTCACCAGCTTGGTAGCCATCTGGCAAGTGCCTACCCATTCTACACACCATGTCAAACACCACAGACTAGGTCTTCATGCTGGGAGAAAACCCAAAGGTGGGGAAAACATCTGGCCCTACCTCAGGACACCTAGCTCTAGAGAAGTTTCTGGTTATTCACAGGCTCCAGACTCTAGCCTCCTGCTGCACATGTGAGAGCAGTGATCAGCTGCCACGGGTTACTGCTTCGGTACTGGGGCACAGAGCTCTAACCTCAGACCTACAGAAGCCTGGGATCCCCAAGATCAACCCCCAGATACTGCTCCCAGGGAAAACCAGTTATCCCTAACTAAGCTGACCAAACCATGGGGTACCCAGGTTACAGCTACAGCTTACTAAATTTACAGCAAGAAAGCCAGAAGCAGGACAGCTGTCTCCAGGACTTTTATGGGTGAGAGAAGAGCCCCCTTGACTAACAAAGACCACAATTACTGCTCAGGTCTCTATGCCTGTGGTGAGTTTTGGCAGTTCCTGAGAAATACCTGCTATTCAGTGACAGTACCCCAAAAGCTGAGGAGCCCTCCTTCAGGAAAAATCATCTTCCTGCCAAGGGGATTATCCCCACCACAGGATTCCAGGAAGCACCAGAAACTAACACCCAACACCTAAAATAGCCAAATGGGTAGAGGCAAGTGTAAAAGCTCAAAAAGACAGAGCAGTATGGCATCTCCAGAACCCGGTTATTCAGGGGCAAGCAGCCCTGGACACACCATGGTAAATGAAATTCAAGAAGATGACCTTACATCTGTGCTTATGAACAGGATAATAGTGGAAAAAAAAACTACATAAAGATCTAGATGAAGATAAAGTCAAACAGATTATTGCCTTTTGCAAAGAAATGGAGGAAGATAAAGTCAAACAGATTATGGACATCCTTAAAGAAATACAGGAAGTTGCAGCCAAGTAATTTGTGGCTTTTAGAGAGGAAATACTTAAATCACTAAAAGATATTAAAGAAACAGAGGATTGTTTGAACAGCTGAAGGAATTGAAGGAAAATACGGTCAGAGAAGTGAAGGAAATCAATAAAATGCCTCAAGATCTGATAAGAGAATTGGAAAAAAAATTAAAGAAAACACAAGTGGAGGAAACTGTGGAGAGAAAGAACTTAGGGAGGAAAAGAGGAACTACAGAAGTAAGCATAAGCAATAGACTACGAGAGATGGAAGAAAGAATCTTAGGTGTGGAAGACACAATGGAATAAATAGATGTAGCTATCAAAGAAAATGTTAAATCTAAAAAATTCCTGACACAGACCATCCAAGAAATCCAAGACAACATGAAAAGCAAAACCTAAAAGTAATAGGAATAGAGGAAAAAGAAGATTCCCTCCTCCAAGGCCCAGAAAATATTTTCAACAAAATCATAGAAGAAAATTTCTCCAACTTAAAAGAGAGGTCTACAAGAATACAAGAGGCCTAAAGAACACCCAATAAATTAGACCAGAATAGAAAATCCTCCCACCACATAATAAACAGTAAGTATACAGAACAAAGAAAAAATACTAAAAGCTGCAAAGGAAAAAGGCCAAGTAACATATAATGGCAAACCAATCATTATCACACCTGACTTTTCATCAGAGACTATGAAAGCCAGAAGGGCCTGAACAGATATCATGCAGACCCTAAGAGAACACAGATGACCACCCAGGCTACTATACCCAGCAAAAGTCTCAGTCATCATAGATGGAGCAAACAAGATATTTAATGACAAAAACAAATTTAAACAATACCTACCCACAAATCCAGAGGTACAGAAGCTCCTAGAAGGAAAACTAACTACAACCCAGGAAAGCTAACTACATTCAGGAAAACACAGGAAAGAAATAATGTCACTACAGCAAAACTAAAAGTAATCAAGCACACAAACACACTACCACAAGCAACATCAAAATAAAAGGAGCTAACAGCCACTGGTCATTAATTTCCCTCAACATTAATGGACTTAACACTCCAATAAAGACACAGACTAACAGAATGGATATGTAAACAAGACCCAACAATCTGTTGCATACAAGAAACACATCTAACTCAAAAAGATAGACATTACCTGAGAGTAAAAAGGTGTAAGGTTCCAAGCAAATGGACCCAAGAAACATGCAGGAGTAGCCATTTTAATATCTAATAAAGTAGATTTTCAATCAAAATTAATCAAAAGACACGAGGAAGGTCATTTCATACTCTTCAAAGGAAAATTCCGCCAAGAAGAAATCATAATTCTGAACATCTATGCTCCAAATACAAAGGTACCCACATTTGTAAAAGAAACATTAATAAAACCTAAACCGCACACAAATCCCCACACATTACTACTGGGAAACTTCAACACCCTACTCTCAACAAAGGACAGGTAAACAACAGAAATTAAACAAAGAAACAATATCTCTAATAGAGGTCATGTATCAAATGGACCTAACAGATATCTACAGAATCTTACACCCAAAGACAAAAGAATTTACCTTCTTCTCAGCACCTCATGGAACCTTCTCCAAAATAAACCATATCGTTGGTCACAAAGTGAGTTTCAACAGATATAAGAAGATTGAAATAATGCCTTGTATCCTATCTAATTACCATGGACTAAAGCTGGACCTCAACAACAACAGAAATAGCAAAAAGCCTACACTCACATGGAAACTGAACAACTCACTACTAAATGACAGCTGGGTCAGGGAAGAAATAAAGAAAGAAATTCAAGTCTTCCTAGAATTCAATGGAAATGAAGACACAACACAACCAAACTTATGGGAGACAATGAAAGCAGTGCTAGAAGGAAAGTTCATAGCACTAAGTGCCTTCAAGAAGAAATTTGTAACATCTCACACAATCAACTTAATAGCTCATCTAAAGGCCCTAGAAGAAAAGAATCAGAAACACCAAAAAAGAATAGACACCTGGAAATAATCAAACTCAAGACTAAAATCAATAAATTAGAAACAAATAAAACAATTCAAAGAATCAATGAAACCAAGACCTGGTTCTTTGAGAAAATTAACAAGATAGACAAACCCTTAGCCAAACTAACTAAAAGCAGAGAGAGATTATCCAAATTAACAAAATCAGAAATGAAAACGGGACAAAACAAAAGACACTAAGGAAATCCAAACAATCGTTAGGACTTACTTCAAAAGTTTATATGCCAAAAAATTTGAAAATCTAAATGAAATGGACAATTTTCTTAATCAATTACACTTACCAAAGCTGAATCAAAAGCAGGTAAATCAATAAAATAGTCCTTTATCCACTAAGGAAATAGCATTCCTCAAAAGACTGCAATCCACAAAAAGCTCAGGACCAGATGGTTTCAGTGCAGAATTCTACCACTCCTTCAAAGAAGAGGTAACTCCAGCTATCTTCCATTTATTCCACAAAATAGGAATAGAAGGAACTACGAAACTCATTCATTGAAGCCACAGTCACCTTGTAACCTAAACCTCACAAAGACCCAACAAAGAAAGAGAATTTCAGGCCAATCTCCCTCATGAACATTGATGCAAAAATACTCAACAAAATACTTTGCAAACCCAATACAAGAACACATCAAATATATCATCCACTATGACCATGTAGGCTTCATGCCAGGTATGCAGGGGTGGTTCACTATACAAAAATCCATCAATGTGATCCACAATATTAAAAAATTGAAAGAAAAAAAAACACATGATAATCTCCTTAGATGCTGAAAAAGCATTGAAAAAATCAAGCATCCATTCATGTTTAAACTATTGGAGAGATCAGGGATACAAGGCACACACCTAAACATAGTAAAAGCAATATACAGCAAGTCTGTAGCCAACATCAAGTAAACAGAGAGAAACTTAAAGCAATCCCACTGAATTCAGGGACAAGGCAAGGCTGCTCACTCTCTCCATATCTCTTCAACATAGTTCTTGAAGTCCTTGCTAGAACAAGAAGAAAATTAAAGGAGACCAAAAGGATACAAATTGGAAAGGAAGAAGTCAAAGTATCACTATTTGCAGATTATATGATAGTATACCTGAATAACTCCAAAACTTCTACCAGGGACATGCTACAGATGATAAACACCATCAGCAAAGTGGCTGGATACAAAATTAACTCAAAATAATCAGTAGCCCTCCTGTATACAAAAGATAAAAGGTCTGAGAAAGAAATTAGGGAAACAACACCCTTCAAAATAGCCACAAAGGACATAAAGTACCTTGGTGTGACCATATCCAAGCAAGTCAAAGACTTGCATGAAAAAAACTTCAAGTCTCTGAAGAAAGAATTAGAAGAAGATATCAGAACATGGAACTATCTCTGATACTCATGGCTTAGCAGGGTTAACATAGTAATAATGGACATCTTACCAAAAGCAATCTACAGGTTCAATGAAATTTCCATCAAAATACCAACAGAATATTTTACAAACCTTGATAGAAGATTTCTCAACTTCATATGGGATGCTATGAAAGCAGTCCGAAGAGGAGTTTGAATACCAACAAAGGCCATCATAAGCTATTGGAGACATCCCATACAAGCAACTTAATGGCATACCTGAAAGACCTAAGAAAAAAAGAAACAGACACACCCAGCAAGAGTAGACCACTAGGAAAAACCAAACTCAGGGCTGATATCAATAAATTAGAAACAAAGATAATAATTCAAAGAATCAACAAAACCAAGAGCTAGTTCTTTGAGAAAATAAAAAACACAGAAAATTCTTATCCAAAGTAAGTAAATGGCAGAAAGACACTATCCAAATCAACAAAGTCTGAAAGAAAAAGATATAATAGACACTGAGAAAATCCAAAGAACCATTAACTTTTATGTCAAAAGCCTATATGCCCCAAAATTTGAAAATCCAAATGAAATATACAATTCTCTTTAAATTCCACTTACAAAAGTTGACTCAACATCAGGTAAAGATAATAAATAGTCTTATAGTGCCTAAGGCAATAGAGGCAGCCATCAAAATACTCCCAACCAAAAGAATCCAAGGGCCAGATGATTTCAGAGCAGAATTCTACAAGACCTTCAAAGAAGAGCGAATACTGATATTCTCCAAATTATTTCGCAAAATAGAAATGGATGCAACATGACCAAATTCCTTTAGTGAGACCACAGTCACCTTGATAAATTCTCAAAGATCCCCAAAAAAGAAAGACCAATCTCTTTTATGAACAATGATGTAAAAATACTCAATAAAATACTTGCAAACCAAATCCAAGAACATATCAAAGATATCATCCACCATGACCAAGTAGGCTTCATCCCAGGCATGCAAGGGTGGTTAAGTATATGGAATCCATCAATGTAATCTACCGTATAAACAAAATGAAAAAAAAGACCATTTTCTTAGATGCTGAAAAAGCATTTGACAATATCCAACAGTTATTCTTGTTTAAAGTCTTGGAGAGACCAGGGACAAGGCACATATCTAAAAATAGTAAAGATAGTATACAGAATATATACAGAATAGTATATAGCTAACATCAAACTAAATGAAAAGAATGTTTAAGTCAATTCCACTGGACTTGGGGACAAGACAAGGCTACACACTCTCTCCAAATCTCTTCAATACAGTACTCGAAGACCTATCTAGGGCAATAAGACAACTAAAGGCGATTAAGGGGATACAAATTGATAAGGAAGAAGTCAAAGTATCTCTATTCACAGATGATATGACAGTATACAAAAATGAGCCCAAAATTCTACTGTAGGGAACTCCTACAGTTGAAAAACACTTCAGCAAAGTGGGTGGATATAAAGTTCACTTAAAAAAAAACTCAAAAAAATACACTCCTGTTTGCAAAAGACAAATGGACTAAAAAAAATTAGGAAAATAACACCCTTCACAATAGCCAGTAAAAAAACAAAACAAAACAAAACAAAAAAAAAAACAACAACCAAAAAAACATAATGTATTTTGGTGTTATCCTCAACAAGCCAGTAAAAAACCTATATGAACAACAACAACAACAACAAAAAAACCCCAAAACTTCAAGCCTCTGAAGAAAGAAATTGAAAAAGATACCAGAAGATAAAAATATCTCTCATGCTCATGGATCAGTAGGATCAACATAGTAAAAATTGCCATCGTAACAAAAACAATCTACAGATTCAATGATATTCCCATCAAAATATCAACATAATTCATTAAAGAACTTGAAAGAACAATTCTCCGCTTCATATGGAAAAATAAAAAAGCCAGAATAGCTAAAACAATCCTGTACAATAGGGGATCTTCAGTAGGTATCACCATTCTTCATCTCAAGGTCTATTATATATCAATAGTAATAAAAACTGCATGGTACTATAATAAAAACAATCAGTGGATCAATGGAATTGAAGTGAAGACCCGTAAATAAACCCACACACCTATGTCCACTTGATTTTTGACAAAGAAGCCAAAACCATGCAATGGAAAAAGGACAGCATCTTCAACAAACAGTGCTGGTCTAACCTGAAGTTTACATGTGGAAACATGAAAATAGACCCATATTTATCACCCTGCACTAAACTGCAGTCCAAGTTGTTCAAAGACCTCAACATAAAACCAGATACACTAAATCTGTTAGAAAAAAAAGTGGGAAAGATTCTCGATCTCATTGGCATAGAAGGTAACTTCCTCAACAGAACAGCAAGAGCACTTACTCTAAGATCAAGAATTAATGAATAGGATCTCATGAAACAAAAATCTATGAAGCAAAGAACACTGTCAATAGAACAAAATGACTGCCTACAGCCTGAGAAAAGATCTTCACCAACCCTATATACAACAGAAAGAGCTAATAAACAATATATATAAAGAGCTCAAGAAATTAAACTCCAACAATCCATATAATCCAATATAAAACTGGGGTACAGAACTAACCAGAGATTTCTCCACAGAGGAATATCAAATGGTGGACATTAAATGCTCAATATCTATAGCCATCATGGAAATGCAAATGACATTCCATCTTAAACCCATCATGGTTAATATTAAAACCTGAAGTGACAGCAAGCTAGCAAGAATGTGGAGAAAGAGTAACACTCCTCCATTGCTGGTGGGAGTGCAAACTTATACCACCGCTTTAGAAATCAATCTGATGCTTTCTCAGACAATTGAAAATAGTTTTACTTCAAGACCCAGCTATACCATTCCTGGGCATATATCAAAAAGATGCTCCACCATTCAACAAAGATATTTGCTCAACTATGTTCATAGCATCTATATTCATAATAGTCAGAATAGGGAAACAAACTACATGTCTCTCAAACAAACCATTGTTTTACAGAAATTGTGGTACATTTACACAATGGAATGCTACTTGGGTATTTAAAACAAAAAGGAAACCATGAAATTTTCAGGCAAGTGGATGGAACTAGGACTTATCATGCTAAGCGAGTTATTCCAAAACCAGAAAGACATGCATGATATATACTCATTTGTAAGTGGATAATAGCCATAATACAGGATAAACATACTACAAGCCACAGGCCTAAAGGAGCTAAATAAAAAGAGGACCCTATGGAGGATGGTCAATTCTTATTCAAAACGGCAAATAGAATTGACATCAGAAGTGACTGAGGAGAGGGAAGAGGATGAGAGCCTAACATACATATTCTCTGAAAGACTCTACCCAGCAGGGGATCGAAGCAGATGTTAAGACTCACAGCCAAACTTTGGGCAGAGCACAGGGAGTCATAGGAAAAAGTGGGAGGATAGAAAGACCCAAAGCTGACAGGAGGTCCATAAGAAGACCAACAAGTCAAATGAATCTGGGCCCAGGGGACCTGCAGAGACTGATGCACCAACCAAAGACAATTCATGAAGAGGACCCAGACCGCTGCTCAGATGTAGCTGATAGGCAGCTCAGTCTCCATGTGGGATCCATAGTAAGAGGATCCCACGTCTCTCACATGGACTCTGTTACCTGCTCTTTAATCACTTCCCCGTGGTGGAGCGGGCATTGCATGTCACAAAGGAAGAGGATACAGGCAGTCCTAGTGAGAATTGATAGGAGGGCTCCTACCATCTGAGAAGTAGAAAATTAGATAAGGGGGAAAGAGGAAAGGAGGGTAAGGCCAGCAAGAGACAAGGGAGGGGTTTCAACTGGGATGTTAAGCAGATAAATTATTTTTAAATGCTATTTATTTATTTATTACAATTTATTCACTTTGTATCCCTACTGTAACTCCCAGTCCCATCCACCCTCCTACTTCCCTCCCATGCCCTTTTTCTAGTCTCCTGATAGGGGAGGAACTCTTCCCCTTCTGTCTGATCCTAGCTTATCATGTCTCATCAAGGATGGCTGCATCATTTTCCTCTTTGGCCTCACAAGGCTGCACCCTCCAGGAGGAGGTGATCAAAGAGCCAAGTTCATGTCAGAGAATAAATTATGAAGAAACAAATTTAAATTAAAAATGAATTAAATGTGAATAAATAAATAAATAAAGTTAAAAAGAACCAAACAGAACAAGTAGGAAGGTTGTCATACACCTGACCCTACATTCCAGGCTCAGCGGCCAATGATGATGATGTTCATGCCCGGCATGTTGGACTAAATTTAAGCCAAATACTCAACTGCAGTTAGACTTGTAAGTTCAAAACCTGCCTGGTCTACATACCAACTTTCAGGACAGCCACAGCTACATAAAAACTTTTTCTTCAATGTCAAAACAGAAACGTTATCTTCTCTGGGAGCTATTTTGATTCAATCAAATATGTTCTGACCAAATTCACTGTAGAATTATTGTCATCCCATAATGAAAATGTAGTCTAATTTCAATGATCCTAAAATTCTGCAATAGCTCATACACTGTCCAAATGTCCAAAGTCTCTACTGACACAGAAGAAAAATCTCTTGGGTGCCACATCTTGTAACATCAGAAACAAGTTACATCATTCCAACATAGATGCACAGAATACCCATTTTCATTCCAGTATATAGTGATGGGAGACTGGACCAAGGAAAAAAGATCAGCAAGGAAGACAACAAATCCTGTTGCTGATTCAAAAGGCTTAGATTGTCCTATCCCTGCAATGTATCATACATCTCTGTTTGGTTACTTCCACTTCCTAAAGACAGCACTATATTAGATGTGTCTCATAACTTAGGTATCTGAACATCTTGTAGTGTCAAGGTACAACTTGACCCTGCTTCATGCAATGAACCTTTACAGCATCTTCGCTGGGGATCTGATTCTGCCAAACACAGATGGCTGGCACAGTGCTGAACAGAAACCACAAAGAAAGCATCCATTACCTTAAATTTTGAATCTTTCTTGTTTCCAGAACCAGCACAACATGGGTGAGCCTGTCAAGTTGGATTCTAAATTGGGATGGACGTTGTCACACTTTGACCACATTTGGAGCAGCTTTTATATGAAGCTCTTTCCTGGCACTAGGAATCACGTTGCCTACTCCTTCCATTAACAGAAGAATTAACAAGAGGGAGTATTAATCTATGGAAAACATCTTAGGCTTCAGATCCAAAGCTAGGACCTTCTCTTTGATGGCAATAATCTCCTTGAAAATTCCTGTCTCTGTTTCACCACGTTTCTGCCATCTAAAACTACCTAGTGTTTTTCTCTACAAACCAAAGACCTTACATTTATTTCTGCTCCACTTGGCTCATTCTTTTACTCTGGCCCTGAACATCTCACTAATAATATCCATTCAACAGATTCAACATTCCATGTAAGAAATCCAGCCCATTATTTTTTAATTCTACTTTACTCAATTTCTCAAGGCATGGGCAGAATAAGCATGATTTGCAGCTAAAATATCACACAAATGACCTCTAGCTTAATTTTCCATGGAGTCTATTTTCCACTGAAATCCTATGACCTGGACTTACTTTGTCTGCATTACTGTCAACACTCTGATCAACTAAGTCCTACCAGAATAGCCGATGAAGCTCTGTATACAGCTTTCTAAAGTTTTTCCCATCTTAAATCCTGATGTTTTCCATATTCCTTAAAAAGTGAATATTCCAAGGTTGTGTCCAGCAGTGAAATCACTCTTTGTATATATATTTTTTTGTTCTAATTTGCTACTTTGTTCTGTGACTACATCCCGTAACCAAAAGAATCCCAGGTCATAAATGGGTTTACTCATTGAGTTTGGTTGTGTCAGATCACAGTCCATCATTTTGGGAGCTTAGCATAGAAAGTCAAGTTTGAATGAAATTAAGGCAAAAGCCATGACAAACGTTTTTGGGTTGGTCTCCTACTTAATCACTGTCTCATGCTCAGGTAGTTATCTTACGTGGGCCAAGCCCATTTTCTTAGGGTTATTGCATCTCTCAGTGGAAGAACCTTCCCACATCAATCATCTGTCAACACAATCTCTCACAGATATAGCAGCCAGCTTCTCTGTTGAGGGCATGCCCTTAATTGAGGCTCCCTCAGATGACTGTAGGCTTTGAAATGTTGACAACTGAAGCTAATAAGGACAAAGATACAACAATATATGAAAAAGTAAGAGGGAACAAGTCAGGAGCCTGACACAGAGGACCCATGAAAAGCTCTGCCCTGCAGACTATCAATGTAGATGCTGAGACTTATGGGCAACCTTTGGGCAGAGTGCATGGAATCTTAGGAAAGAAGTGGGAAACAGTAAGATCTGGAGAGGACAGGAACTCCACAAGGAGAGCAACAGAACCAAAATACCTTAGCACAGGGTACTTTCCTGAGACTGATATTCCAACCAAGGACTATGCATGGAGAAAACCTAAGACCCCTGCACAGATGTAGCCCATGGCAGTTCAGTATCCAAGTGGGTTCCATTTTAATAGGAACAGGGACTGTCTCTGACATGAACTGATTGGCCTGCTCTTTAATTACCTCCCCCTGAGGGGGAAGAAGCATTACCAAGCCACAGAAGAAGACAATGCAGCCATTCCTGATAAGTCCTAATTGACTAGGATCAGAAAGAAGGAAAAGAAATCCTCCCCTATCAGTGGACTTGGGGAGGGGCATGCATGCAGAAGGTGGAGGAAGGGAGGGATTGGGATAGGAGAAGGGAGAGAATCACAGGGGGGATACAAAGTGAATAAAGTGTAATTAATAAAGAAAAAATATAAAAAAAACAAAAATATTGTGTTAATTCTATCAGTCACTTAAGTAGTAAAAACCGATACATTGACGATTGCAAGAATTTGAAAACACAGATATACCAAGGAATGAGGAGAGGGAAGCCTTTAAGATCAAGAAGAGAAAAGTAAAACTGTTTCTCTAAATCAAGTCCCCAAATCAACAGAAACTCAAGGAATTATAGCATAATATAATAAATTTTCAGAAGGCAAAAATAT
Organism: Meriones unguiculatus; assembly: GCF_030254825.1. Taxonomy (NCBI): domain Eukaryota; kingdom Metazoa; phylum Chordata; class Mammalia; order Rodentia; family Muridae; genus Meriones; species Meriones unguiculatus. The sequence continues at coordinate 1,699,080 of NW_026843580.1, read as the reverse complement.
GTGAAGGTCTATTCCTTTCAAGAGAAAAAATTAATTAATTAATTAATATAATATAATATAATATATAAACAAATCACACAATATACATAGCACCCCTGTCAAAAGGAAACACAAAGATAGGCCTATAAATATAACATAGTCCTATAAGCAAATACAATAGGATTATAGTCAAAATCAAAATCAAAGACATCACTGGCCATTACTCAACTTGTGCAATCTGGTTATTTCCTTTGGCAACAATAAAAAATGTATTGGAGGTGGAGGGCTATTCCAATTGAAGAGATTCCATTAAAGCATACAAATGTTTCAACATTAGAATAAAATAATTTTGACTACTAAAATTATCTCATACTCTTATGATAAAGAAAGGGATATCTGTTATGATCATTTGGGAACCATATTATTTTCTGTGATTGATGATTGGATATATGTCTGCACCAGTGTCAGAAAATGTAAACTTTTAAATGTCAAGTAGAAGAAAGCAGATTTTTATAGAAACAGTGTGCTTGTATTATATACTTAAACACCTCCTTTTGCACCAATTGCTGTAATGACCAATATCATCTTCATCATCTTCATGATGTTTGTTTGTTTAAAGATTTTTTTTGTGTATCTTTCAGCTATGTTTGTATATTCAGGATGTGCTGTGGTATGTGATATGAATAAATTCCATAAGGAAATCCAGGCAAAACATAATCACACTATTGGAGGAAACCAATAAATTCCTTAAATAAAGCCAACAAACATTTGAGGGATGTGAGGCTTTGCTGGATTAGGGTAAACTCTGACATCTTTGGATAGCCATTTATTTGCACTCAGTCTATGAAGGTGAACTCTGTTTTCTCAAGGAAGGGCCTAAAAATCCACTCCCTGATATGTTTGACCCCAGGTCTGGTAAAGAGCCTCAGGGCAGATTATTAGCCAAACGCTTTCCTGATAATAAAACTGCTCCAACAAGCATCTCTAAATTCCTAGAAATGCATCACCCTGCTTAGGATCTTCTTCTTCAGCGGTGACTTTCAACTGTACTCAGAGATTTTCCCCCTACAAATAGGATAATTAAGTACTGTGTTCTCCTTCTTGCAATAGGACCATGATACTGCATGGAAAATGAATATACATTTTCATGCATACATAAGCCAAGTATCCTTGACCCCTAGACCATAGTAAATCAAACATTCATCCTCAAAATCCTTCTCTTTGCCCAAGGTTTATAAATCCCTGACTTCAAATAAACATGCTGGGTGTGAATCCATGTGGTTGGTTGTATGCCACTTGATACCATCAGCCTTCCATCATGGCCCCTGAGAGTCATCATTTATCTCCCTTTGGGCCTGCTCAATGGCCTACTGGGCCTAGGACTCACTGGGTCTGTGTCTCACCAGGCCTGAGTCTTGGTTGCAACCAACCAGGCATGGACTTTCACCTGCACTTCTGAGGTGCTTAGCACAGCAGCTTAACCAAGAATGGTAACACTTTGGTATTGCCATAGGCTAGAACACCCGAATTTCCACTACCACTGGTGATCTCATTCTAGCTGTAACAGTCCATAGAAAATTCTTTTGATACTCCAGCCTAGTGAACATATCAGATTCAGAAGCCACAAAAATATCAATTGAATTTTTGGCTTTTGAAAATGCTTATTTAAAATGCAAAAAGGTGATTAGACCTTTAAAAGCAAGATCAGCACCAAGAGAGGCATGGATTAGAAATACAATGGAAATTTGATCTCAGGTTTATGATACTAACCTGATAGGAGAAGAACTTTCTAAGAATCTAAGTAAAGGAAAGGGGTCCAGCATGGCAGCAAACAGTGTGCAATGTTTCTGAGGGGAACAGGATCTAAAATTCTGAAATTTGTGAATGGAGGGGCTGCTGAAGCCAGAACATCCACATTGAGGTTTCCTGGGCGAGAGGGGAAAATCTGTGAGTTTGGAGAGTTTGTAGCCAGGTCACCCATGGACATCTCCGAGGATTGAGAGTGTCGAATATTCAACCCCCCCTGTACTTCCCCTTGCCCAAGCATGGGTCTCCCTGCTCAGCAGAGGTGGCAATAGTTGTCCCATGCATATGATGATATACATGAGTGATCCCATAATTTAACCAGAGAACTCCTTCAGCTGATAAACACTTTCAGCAAAAGGGCTGGATACAAAATTAACAAAAATTCTGTAGCCCTCCTATATATGAAAGACAAAAGGGCCAAGAAAGAAATTAGGGTAAAAACAACCTTCAAAATAGCCACTAATAACATAAAGCACCTTGGTGTGACTCTAACCAAACAACTGAAAGACCTGTTTAAAAAACAATTCAAATTTCTGAAGGAAGTAATTGAAAAAACATATCAGAAGAAGAAAAGATCTCCCATGCTCATGGATTGGTAGGATTAAAACAATGAAAATGGCCATCCTGCCAAAAGCAATCTACAGATCCAGTACAATTCCCATCATATACCCACACAATTCTTTACAGACCTTTAAAGAAAAAAAAGTCAGTTTCATATAGAAAACAAAAAATCCAGAATTGCTAAAACAATCTGTACAACAACAGATCTTCTGGATCTCAAACTGTTCCACAGAGCAATAATAATAAAAAACTGCATGCTACTAGCATAGGTACATAATGGTGGATCAATGGAATCAAACAGAAGACTCAGAAATAAACCAACACAGCTACGGATACTTTATTTATTTTTTTGACAAAAAAACCAAAACCATACAATGGAAAAATGACAGAATCTTCAATAAATGGTGCTGGTCTAACTGGATGTCTACATGTAGAAAATGCAAATAGATCCATATTCATCACCCTGAACCAAATTAAAGCACAGTGGATCAAAGATCTCAACATAAAACCAGATACACCAAATCTGTTAGAAGAAAAAGTGGGGAAGAGCCTTGAACTCATTGGCACAGGAGACAACTTCCTGAAAAGAACACCAACAGCACAGGCTCTAAAATCAACATTCAATAAATAGGACCTCATGAAACTGAAAATCTTCTGTAAAGCAGAAGACTGTCATCAGATCAAAACAACATCCTACAGACTAGGAAAGTATCTTCTCCAACCCTAAATCTTACAGAGGAATATTGAATGGCAGAGAAACATTTAAAGCAATGCTCAAAGTCCTTAGTCATCAGGGAAATGCAAATCAAAACTACCCTGAGATTTACCTTACACCCATCAGAATGCCTAGGATAAAAAACTCAATTGACAACACATGCTGGTGTGGATGTGGAGAAAGGGGAACCCTCCTCCATTGTTGGTGTGAATATAAACTTGTACAACCACTTTGGAAATCAATCTGGCTCTTTCTCAGACAATTAGGAATAGTGCTTCCTCAAGATCCAGCTATACCACTCCTAGGCATATATCCAAATGATGCTCAAGTACATAACATGGAAATTTGCTCCACCATGTTCAAAGCAGCTTTATTCATAATCGCCAGAAGCTGGAAACAACCCAGATGTCCCTCAGTTGAGGAATGGATACAGAAATTGCACATTTACACAATGGAATACTACTTAGTAATTAAAAACAAGGAAATCATGAAATTTGCAGGCCATTGGTGGGATCTAGAAAAGATTATCCTGAGTGAGGTATCCCAGAAGCAGAAGGACACATATGGTGGATATTAGACATATAATATAGGATAATCATACTGAAATCTGTATAGCTAAGGAAGAAGGAGGACCCTGGGTAAGATAATCAATCCTCACTCAGAAAGGCCAATGGGATGGACATCAGAAGAGGGAGAAAACAGGGAACAGGGCAGGATTCTACCACAGAGAGCCTCTGAAAGACTAAGGAATATGGAGACCACTGGACAAATAAAACTTTGGAAGAAAAAGGATAGATCACCTAAAGAAAATGTCGAAAGAAAAGGAGTGAACTGGCCAAGTGGTATCACCTACCTCCATGTTGTCTCTTCTGCCTTATACAGACATAATTGCAAATGATCTTTATGTGCTTGTTAAAGGAGAATTCAAAATCTCAATCTCATATCAGAAAAGCCACCTGGTAAGAAACAGAGGAAAACAGAAAAATAAGGGATGATTCTATTGTCATGAATCTCATAATCTTCTGGCAAGATGTGATTTCTGTACTTACCACAAACTTCAATAATCAAGAAGAATGTGTACAGTGTTTGTGAAAGAATGAAGGGGTGAGAGAAAAAGCCAAAAACATAAGCCTAAAATATAGCCAAGTTTACGTGAAAAGACCTAAGGAAACTCTAGCATGAAAAATGTGCACTGGACCAGAGATAACTTTTATTTTGTAATTAATACAAATTAAATAAACACAGATTTCACAACTGCTACAAGACAAACACAAAGCAACACCTAAACTGTTATATTTCTGACACTCCAGCTACTACTAACCTCCTTTACAGAGAGTCCTTTTACTCTGGAAGTCTCTTGGAAAATGGAGGTGATCATAAAGCTGGGCTATGGCTTGCAGTCCCTCATGTCCCCTTGTGGGTTCAGGCACAGCCCAGCCCTTGCCGACACTCACACACAAAAAATGTTGGAGAATAATTTAGTATCTTTTTCTTGCTGCATGAATTATGTCACAAGATGTGGAATCTGCCCTATCCACTTACCTAAAACCAGGCACACCTGACAAAATTCTGTATCTCAGGAATTCCTTTTGTACCCTCGAATTGAATTTCCCTAAATCACACCATTGTGACTAGTGGTAGTTGAAAGGTAAAAAACAACAACAACAACAACAAAACGTAATCAAGTATTGCTGAAAGATGACCACCAGCACCTCTTTTCTTCTAGTTTCAAATGATTTGTAAAATTTGTTACACAAAACTGTATGTGCAATACAACGTTCATCATTTCTAGAAATGAGACCTTCAGTTTTCCAATTTGTCCACTGCAATACCTATGCCTGTGTGTGCACACTAGGTAGTCAAATTATAAGCACCACAACTTTCTACTGCTCAGGTCACAAAGTCCTCACTTCTCTGGTCAATAAACACTCAGGAAGGGTTGAAGGCCAAGGGTCTCTGCCGAGATCACCACATGGAGACCAACAGAACCACAGCCTGAACCACAGTCTGAACCACAGTCCATCTCTTTCAAAGCAGATCAGGCTGTGAGAGCTCAGCAGCCTTCTCTTCCTGGCCTGGGGAAAATGGCCCCACACTCAGCATGACATGGCCTCTGGTCTCACTCACAGCTCTTTAGAGCTACATCAGAGGAAAATCCCAGAACAAACCCATCAACTACCTCCCACTATTGCTCCTGACTGCTATGCCTGCCCAGAGTTCCTCATTAGCTTGAACAATAAAGCTGAGTCTCAGAAAAGTAGTAGCCCCTCTACCAGTGGATCAAAGGTCAAATGATGCAGATAACAGAGGCATTCTAGCTTTGCCCTAACCCCTATGGGTACACAGAGCCCTAGTTTTGTTCTAAAAGGATGAAAATCCCAATTATTCGATTTTAAAACCTGCTAGCGCAGAAAAGGCAAAGAGAGCACCCATCTGATTTTGCTACTCACCTCACCTCTAAGAGGAAGAAGCTCCAAACCTCACCAGTTCAGATGACAGCTCTGGGGGCGATAGGCGAAAGGAACCCAAGGCCAAAGGCTTCTAGCTCAAAGCTCAAAAAGCCCAAAATCTACAAAGCTAAAACTCCTTCCACTTTTACACTCTGTCTTAAATACATTTCAGCTGAAAGTTCCACTTACTCCTTAATCCCTGTTAGCTGGTTTCTTGCTTTACCTCTTGACCTAGAATTAACATTAATAAATCCTGTGCACAGAGAGCTTTTGAATTAAAGGCATGTTCTAGGGCTGATGGAACCATACCGTAATGACCTGTTTACAATAAATTGTAAGTTCTTGGAATTAAGGTTTTTATTAGGGCTCACCCACACCAAACAAAGCACGGGTTTTTACAGTTCACAATCTCAGGTATCACACTGGGATCAAATATCCTGCAACATCCTCATCTTCGAAATGTTTTAAAATACAATCTTCCACTTTTCCAGGGCACCTGCTCATCTTCCCAGGTGGCTTCCCAGATACAAGCCATTTATGTTACACATTCCATTACACACTCAGTGTCCAGTGCAATCACCTCTACCTCATAGTTGGGAAGTCCTTCATCAAAACTTCAGTCAAAGCCAAAGAGTAACAACCATTAAAGAAACAAATGGCCATGGATTTGAGAGCAAGGAGTAGTTAATGAGAGCTCAATGAAAATGAGAAATAAAACAAAAAGGATATGGCTGTACCTAGAAATGTTGGAGTAAAAATTTTATTATAGATAGACAAGAGAACATAGTCAGACACAGGAAAATCTGGGACAGTTAGAGTTGACATGACCCTGAGCTATGTGAGACGAGAGGAGAGAGGGAAGTGGAGAGCCAGAACAAAGGTCTAGAAGGATAAATGATAAATGAAAATGACCAGGTAACTAAAACGGTTAGAATACATAAGGAAGGACAGCTGGGAGGAGGGCAGCTCCACTCCTGGGCTAGAGATCTGTGTTTGACACCCATACCTTGTAACAGGTAAGGACTGAGGGATGCTGGGAGGACCTGACAGCAAGGTCTACTTTGCTTTGGTAAGTAGGCTCCTCAACCATTCATCCCAGCATTTGAGACCTAAGAGTAGAGAGGAATGAGTAGGTTAAAACAATTTCATTATAATCTTAAAAATTATTTTTAAAAGTTGAAAATGGCCTTATGGTCCAATATTCTTCGAGGACTTCAGGTATATATTAGCACACATCAATTGTTACTCACCTTTTCTCTCTGGTTTTGCAATTTCAAATGGGGGAAACATTCCTGTTAGGCAGTACCACACCAGTTTCTCCAGATCTTCTGTATTGTTTTAACTAGTTCAACTATCAAAATTTGCTTTCCAGAAACAATCTCAGCTCTTAATACATATTCTTGATTTCATTGTGTATGAATCCCCTCAAACATCCAGTTTTCACTTTTACTGACTGTCTGAAATTGATTACCTGACTCATTACCATCTTTCCTCCTCCTCCCTTTTTGTGTTGTAACCAGCTTCAAAGTAGGTCAGTGAACTCAATTCTCACACAAGTCCCATCTTCAAAAAAAAAAAAAAAAAAAACCAACCAAAAAAAAAAAAACAAAAAAAAACAGAAAAACCAGGGCTGTCAGTGGACACTCATTCACTGGTCTCTTTTACTTCACAGAGACCAGTCAGGGCCCACCTGAAAAGACTTGCAAGACTGTGTTCTAGGCACTGGGCAGTAGAGGTAGCATTCAGTGTTGAAATAAAGTGTAAACTATATAACAAGTGAAAAGCTGATCTACAGGAGACATTGCTTTATACAAAACAAATATCAAAGTACTAGAGAAAAAGGAATGAAATTCTTAATGACTGGGGATTATCAGAGAATATTAACTAATAAGAGACTAGGAAAATGATGCATCAACAAAAAATTTAATAATACCAACAACTGACTTTTCTAAGTATTTATTTATTTATTATTATGTATACAATGTTCTACACGCATGAACACCTGTACACTGAAAGAGGGCACCATATCTCATTATAGATGGTAGTGAGCCACCATGTGCTTGGTGAGAATTGAACTCATGACTTCTGGAAGAGCAGCCAGTGCTCTTAAGCTCTTAGTTGAAAAAAAACACATAGGCATACAGACTTTGAAAAACACAGGCCATTCTGTGGTAGAGGGAAAGCCATTAATAAGATACTGTTTAATGTTTCCCCTGTGTCCGATATTAGCTGCTGAGACTGGTAACCTGACAGACATAGCTTTATCCACTAGCCTGTGTCTCAAATTTGAACTGACAGAACTATGTCAATGAGGATTGTACATACAGGCATAGGACAGTCCCTTAATTTGAAATTCAATATTCACTGGATCAAGCTACCTGACCCAAATTGTACACCCACCAATCTGGTATGTTTTCATTCACATTCATGAATTAATAAATACACGTTGGAAAATTACAAATTAGAAACCTCATCCTGCCACATTTCTAGATAATCCTCGTGAGCAAACATGTATCCCGGGATCCTAATCTCTAACAGGCCTGGTTAGCATACTACTTCTCTGTGGAGTGTTTTACAGGCAGTCTTCCCTCATCTAAATTCTAACTGGTGTCACTCATTTTTAAGCAATAGTAAATACTTTACATCATCAGTTCTAATCTTCTATATCACAGCTTAATATTGGAGTGCTCTCTGACACAGGATATACCATTTACAACCCCCACAAAATCCAAATGCATCATTAGAATTGAGAGAACCAGACCTGGCACCTCCAAAGGTAACCATGAATTAGGCCTAAAAATGGTTACCTAAAGGTCACCAAACTAGTGGCCCCTCCACAAGGTCACCGCAAACTAGGTTATGGGTCACCAATTCCAGAAATAAGGTCATAAGATTCCCTACCCAAGGAACAGTCTGAGGATAACTACAAGAATGTGAAAGTATCTTATCTCAAGTTGGGATATTTGTGCTGAGCAGCCCACCAACCTTGTATTAGAACATTCCATGGCACAGAAATTAACTAACATTCCTGAGACCTATAGCTACCTCACTCAGTGTTAGTTATGTTAGCTAGCCAATCACTTTGTAAAATGTTTGCCCTCACTGAATGTCACCCAATCCTGTAACTGTTAAACTGGAACTTCCTGTTCCTTCTTCAGACTCCAATCAAAACCCTGCCATGCAACTTCTCAGGGCTTTCCTCTCTGGTCTGCTGTGTTGGTGATCATGGAGGGACTGGGGTTAAGCCCCTATAAAGCTCTCTGCTCTTGCATATGTCGTCCAGCTCCTGATGATCTTTGGGGACCCTAAGATCTGGGCATAACATTTGGGTGCTCATACAGGATTCCCAAGAGCCCCAAGCACCACTGGCACATTAAGCTGAACACCAGCCTGTTAAGTGAGCACTCTGCCCATGTCTGTTTGTCTGCATCTGCCTCTGTGTTTCCGTAGTTTCTGTTTTCAAGCCTTGAGGCAAAATCTGTAATCTATGTGGTCAGAAAGGTCAAAGCTGATGCTCTGGAGAGCTGTGAGCCACACGGGGCCTGGAAGACAGTCCATATCCCCCTTGAAGAGGCGCATCTGTAAAGAGAGTTGAACACCCAGTTTTCTGTGATCTCTGGATCTCAGAGGGCATGAATGTGCCCCTATCTGTAAAGGGTGGTACATAACTCAGTTTTCTGTGATCTCTGGATCATTGGATAAGGACAAGGCAGCTAGCTCCTGCAGCACAGATTTGCTGATTTCCTACTTTCATTTTTTCCACTGCAGGAGTGGTGGGATCTGTTGTCTGGCTCTGTGTATTTTTCTACTGCACAAGCAGTGGGATCTGGCTGTTTTGTCTTTTTGTTTGACTGTCTTGTCTGTCACTGTCTGGTTTTTGTTATTGGGCCTGACTGAGGGCATGGGACAGAATCCTTCTATCTCCCTAAATTCTATTATTTCCCATTTCAAGGAGCCTTGAGCCATGCTCCAAAGGCTAAGTGACAGTGGTAAGGAGGTGCCAAGGGATGTATGTGGTGTGCAGAGCTCCAGGCTTGGCACCTCTGCCACTGGTCTCTGGTCTCTGGTCTGGCATAGCTTGGCTACTGCTCTGGGTCTCAGATCTGGTAAAGATCAACAGATACTTGAGTTGCTACTCCAGTCTCTGGTCTGGCTGAATGCTTGCCGTTCCAAACTCTGGTGTAGTTGGGTGGATCCTGATTTCAGGGCAGGCCACCACAAATGGAACAGGATAGAGGGCCCATAGAGAGACAGGCCACTGTTCTGAGTTTTGGTATTTTCTTCTTCCATTCTCTTTGCGTGCATTGTACCCAGTACATTTTTTCTTGTGTTGTTCTTTTGTGGTTTTGTTTGCTTGTGATGGTCTTAGTGGGCCAGTGACCAAACAGTTGTGCTCCACGGTGACTTTGCCTTCCCCACACACCCAGAACTACAAGCTGAGGCACCTCTGGTCTCCAGTGGGAGCACACATTTCCACATGCTTGGGTCAGAAGGCTTGGTTGGAGAGGGGTATGTATGCAGAAAATCCTGTTGCGCTGGACCTCATTGTTTCCTTGCTTCCTCTCTGAGGAAAGTTGGTGACCTGAGGTTAGCTCTGACTTGGAACAATAATCGTCAAATATGCTCTTAGCCAAAACATATTGTGGTTATTACTGTTATTATTATTTGGTTAGGATCCCCTGTAGCCCAGCCTGGCCTGAAACTAAACAGCTATAAGATGACCTTGAATTCCTGATCCTTCTGCTCTGCCTCTTGACAACTTTCTTCCTTGCTCAGTGTGAATTTACAAACATTGCTCTTGAAAAGATGCAATTATGTGAAAGCATTGCCAAAGGGACCCCTGCTGTCAGAAGGGGAGGGGAGGAACATGTTCAAAAATTTCCTGGCATGAAAACAGAAAGGAAAAAAACCCTGCTTAATTAAGTTCCACATTTTGTGTGTATGCCCAAGAATTTTTAAGTTCTGTTTATATGTACATTGTTACATCATATATATACTCTAAAAGCTTGCTGAATAATGGTGTTTCAATGTCTTCCTCACATTTCAACTGAATTATTTGGGGCCATAAATCCAAACCTAATTCTTATTAATATTTGAAGGTTTTGCTTGTTTTGAATGTATGGTTTTATTTTCTTAGTTAACAGTGTGTGCACAGTCCCTTACACCAGGGTCATCATACTTGGGTCTCTAGAAAAGTAATGATAAACAACAAACAGTACTAATAATGTTAGTGACTAAAATGAAAGTTACTGAGTTCATTGTACAACGATCTCAGATGCTCTTTTCAGACAGGACATTTTATGATGAAATTTTTTTTAATGAGGCACAAAATGGCTCTTAAGCTTAGGGCTGGTTTACAGCATGCTCTTGAAAACAAGGTTCAAAATGCATCCTCAAGTCATAACATCAAATGATTTACAGAAATGGACACAATCAGCTTTATAGATATGGTCTTCTGGGGATAAGTATGGCAGGATGCAAAACCCTGGACATTTTCTTATAAAACCTAATGAAAACATACATTCTTCCCAGAAAATGAATATTTTCATAAAACCAACTATGTATAAAGCAGGTATTCAGTGAATGTCAGGAGAGAGACCAGGTTAAAAACTAACACCAAATAAGTAGCACTGTTGCTGTATTTGGAATTTCTATCTTGTTTGGAAGGCAGATACAAGAAGACAGTTAATCCCTGTATTTAAGGCAGAGCATCTGCATAAAGAGAAGCAATGCTTTGCATCTCCTGTTCCTTTTCTTTCTCCTCCTCTTCTTCCTCCTTCTTTACCTTGTATATGTGAAGCAAATGTTCTACCTCTGAGCTGCATTCCTAGCTTCTGTGCAAAACAAGTAGATACAGATAGTCTTTGCATATGATAAAGCCAGATGCTAAATCTCACTAAAGCTTAAAGGAAGTAACTTGTTATGGGACAAATGAAAGAGAACACAGAGAAGGCAACAGGCATAGAGGAGGATGTCTTAGTAACAGCAGTAACAGAACAAGATAAAAAGACTTCAAGAGAAGTTTATTACTGTCGGCACAATGGCTGGCATTAATAAATAAAATGCTACATGCTCCCATCCTTTAGGTGGGAATTCTGTATTACTATCAGATTACGAAGACTTTGTTCAAGGCATTTACTACTTAAAAGGTTATTTGTCCTTCTACAGAGAGTTACTGTTTGTGAATTAGTTACCCAGTACTGTGCTAAGTCCTGAACACACAGAAAATGATTCATGAAAGCACCATTCTTTCTCTAAAAGCTTACAGCTTTGTGGGGTATTCCACCATAAACAAACCTATAGACCATGCAAAGAAATGTATACATCACTATAAAATTTACTATGAAACCTAAAGAAAAGCAAGAGGGATCTAACACCCCAGGAGGGATAAAGAACATACGTATTCAAAGGTCCAGAGTTGAGAACATTTTAGTTCCATAGGGGAAATGAAAGAAAGTGAATTTGTTTGGAATATAAATGGGAAGAAAGTAATAATAATATTAACAACAACAATAATAATAGTAAATGCCAGAGCCCGCCAGTAGAGTTGAATTGTTCTTGAGTCTGGAGTGAGGACTGAAATTGATAAACCAACAGACAACACATGGGACCTTTCCGAGAGGCTCTAGTGGAAGCTAGATGCCTTGCTTTATATCAGACTCCTCTTAAGACAGAGTAAAAGCACTTTAGTATAATGAGTTAAATTCACAAGTAGGTGAAACAAGAGGTGTGATTTTGACAAGGTATCCTACATGCTGTCTCAAAGAAAAGAAGCTAGACTTGGAAATTCTTCACTAACTCCAGTGAAGGCCTTAAAAAGCAGTCTTTCTGCTGAGACTTAAATATCAAAGCAGCTGGTAAAACAGCAGTTCCCAACAAGAAATAACAAAGACTAAAGAGGAAGCTGAGGAGATGGTTTAGTGATGAAAAATACTTTCTGTGGGGCTGGAGAAATGGCTCAGATGTTAAGAGGACTGGCTGCTTTTGGTCATGAGTTCAATTCCCAACAATCACATGGTGGCTCACAACCATCTATAATGAAAATTGTTGCCCTCTTCTGGCATGCAGGTGTATATGAAAACACAACATTATATGCATAATAAATCTTAGAACAAAGCAAAACATTCTCTACTTTTTTTGCAGAGTTCCTAGCATGTCCATGGTAGTTCACAATCTTCAGTAGCTCCTGTTACAGGGAATTTGATGCCATATGGCCTCCTGGGAAATAAGACACACATGTGGTACACTTCTATACATACAAGTAAAATAATCTTATCACTCATCTACACAAAAGATAAAAATACCCTCTCAAAAAAAAAAGAGGTCAGCAGGTGTGGTGGCACACACTGGATCTCAGTGATTTTGAGGCCACCCTGGTCAACAGAGCTAGTCCAGTCAGGCAAAGCTACATAGAGAAATCCTGTCTTGAAAAGCAAAGCAAAATGACAACCAACCAAACAACCAAACAAACAAACAAAACAAAACAAAAAAGATCATAAAACAAGTGTGGTGACACATGCCTGTAAATGGAGCATCAGGAAGGTCAGGAATGAAGGACAACCTGGACTATATGAAACTCAGTCTCAAAAACAAAACAGCAGCAGCAGCAACAAAACAACACAAGAATCTGAGTGCCTGAGATGCTTTGGGACATTAAAATTTTTATCTTAATTCCTGTCTCCATAGGAAGCTATTGAGGAGTGTAGTTCTTTGAATGAAAATGACCCCTACTATCTCATATGTTTGAAAATCTGGTCTCCCGTTGGTGGAACAATTTTGGAAACATTAGTAAGTGTGATCTGGTTGAAGAGTTGTGTCACTGTGCGTGGGCTTTGAAGTTTTAAAATCCCACACCATTCTCAATTAGCTCTTTGCCTCATACTTATAGATCAGGATGTAAGCTCTTAATCACTGTTTGCTCTGGTGCTCTGCCTGCCATTACTTTCTGCCACCATGGTCTCTGCCATGATATTCATGGACTTACCATCTGAAACTCTAAGTACCCAAACAACTGTTTCTTCTATAAGCTGCTTTGGTCATGATATCTTAGCATAGTGATAGAAAAATAACTAAGACAAGTGGTTTGAAAATAGGATAGAATTGATTTGGTGTACACTTATCTCAAGGATCTTTTTGTTCTATAAAATTAATAGTAAGATTAAAAAAATTTAAACATACACACACTTTTATGCACTGCCTGGGGATGGGTCCATGTGGTCTTGTTCTCAATTCCCAGCATAACTTAAAGGGGAAACTTACACAATGTTCTGAGCCCTTGATGTCTTGCAGATGAAGGAGGAGGATGTCCTCAAATTCCTCGCCACAGGAACCCAGTTATGTGGCACCAACCTTGACTTTCAGATGGAGCAATGCATCTACAAAAGGAAGAGTGATGGTATCTACATCATAAATCTGAAGAGGACCTTTTGCTTTCGGCTCAGACTACTGTTGCCATTGAGAACCTTGCTGATGTCAGTGTCATTGCCTCCAGGAACACTGGTGAGCAAGCTGTGCTGAAGTTTGCCGCTGCCACTGTAGCCACTCCAATTGTTGCCCCCTTCACACCTGGGATCTTCACTAACCAGATGCAAGCAGCTTCAGGGAGCCATAGCTTCTAATGGTAACTGATCTCAGGGCTGAAACCAGCCCTTCCCAGAGGCTGCTTAGGTGAACCTGCCTACCATTGCTCAGTGCAAGACAGATTCTCTGCACTATGTGGACATTGCCATCCACGTAACAAGGAAGTTCACTCAGTGGTGGATGCTGGCCGAGGAAGTACTCCTCATGCATGGCACTATCTCCTGTGAGCAGTCATGGGAGGTTATGCTTGGTCTTTACTTCTACATATACCCAGAGGAGACTGAGAAAGAATAGCAGGCTGCTGCTGAGAAGGCCATGACCAAGGAGGAATTCCAGGGTGAATGGACTGTGCCAGCTCCTGAGTTCACTGTCGCTCATCCCAAGGTGGCAGACTGGTCTGAGGGTATGCAGGTGCCCTCTGTACCCATGCAGAAGTTCCCTACTGAAGACTGGAGTGTCCAGCCAGACACTAAGGACTGGTGAACAGCTCCCACAGCATAGGCCACTGATTGGGTTGGAGCCACCCCTGAGTGGTCCTGAGCTCCTCTGCAGAAACCTGTGCAAACAGAAAAGGTGGAAGGAAAATAAAGTTCCTAAAAGCTGAAAATATGCACACACACACACACACACACACACACACTTTAGAAACAATAGTTTTGAGTGTTGGGTGTAATGGTACACTTCTGTAATCCTGGCTCTTAGGAGGTTGGGGCAGAAGGATGGTGAACTTGGGCTATGTAGTGAGATCATCTCAACAATAATGACAAGACTAGAACAACTAGAGATTGTTTTGAGGCTGGGGTATGTAGCTCAGTGGTAAATCATGTGCTAAGCATGCACAAGGTGGTTCTAGGTTTCATTGTTAGCTCCAAAATACCAAACAACCAAAGCAGAATATTGGGGCTGGAGAGATGACTTGGAGGCTAATAGAACTGGCTGTCCTTCCAGAGGACCTGAGTTCAATTCCTGGCAACCACATTGTGGTTCACAACCACCTATACAGGGTCTGATGCCCTCTTCTTGCATGCAGGTGTATATTCATGTAGAGAACTCATAGACATAAAAATCAAAATCAAAAAAAGAAAAAAAAATGGGCTGAAGAGATGGCTCAGAGGTTAAAAACACTAGCTACTTTTCTAAAGGTCCTGAGCTCAATTCCCAGCAACCACCCCACCTCTCTACTCCAGCATGCACACAGACTGCACCAACAGAGTCAGCTTTGTGGAAACACACCCTGTTCAGGTACTAGGGATCTGTACTCAGAGGAGCCCACCTTTGTTCTAATGCTCTGCTAAAGCTTTTGAAATCTTTAACTTTTGAACAAGGGATCCTTCACTTTTGTTTTGCACTGGACTCTGCAAATTATGTAGCCAAGGCCTGTGTACCAAATATTCAATCTATATAAGAATAGCCTGCAAAGCCTCTCAGTAGCACTGTGACCACTGCAGTCCCAGATACTTCGAAAAAAAATGTCAAGACACAATGGCCTAAGACACAGTCTGTCAGCCATTTCTGGATTTCTCTTTCCTGCACTCCAAACATAGTTCAAACTGAAAATGTGTGCTTGGTACACTAACTTTTTTTTCTCAAAATAGGGCTTTTCTGTGTAGACCAGGCTGGCCCTGAACTCAGTGCGACCCACCTGCCTCAGCTTCTCTGAGTGTGGGCTCACAGGTGTGTGCCACTGCTCCAGGCTTACAGACTTAATTTTAAGACTGGGTCAATATCTTGCTTTTTGTCTTTAGGTTTTCTATATAAGGACTTGGAACATAGCTCAGTTGGTAAAGTGCTTGCCTTGCATCCATGAAACCTCGTGTTTTGTACACACCGGTAATCCCAATACGGAGGTGCACTCAGGGACATCAGAAGTTCAACATCATCTTAATGTGCTTGGAATTTTTGAGGCTAGCCTGAGATAAGTAAAACCTGATTTTCAAAAATAAGTT
The DNA here is from genome assembly GCF_030254825.1 of Meriones unguiculatus. Taxonomy (NCBI): domain Eukaryota; kingdom Metazoa; phylum Chordata; class Mammalia; order Rodentia; family Muridae; genus Meriones; species Meriones unguiculatus. The sequence continues at coordinate 1,683,043 of NW_026843580.1, read as the reverse complement.
TTACATATAAAAAGCCATTTTTTTACACACATGGAACCAATGAAGAGGGAAAAGGGTAAGGAAGGTATTATAAACTATCAAGATGGGAAATGACAATGATGTGAGTGTGAAATGGACATGTGGGAAGTAGGAGCAACAGGACTGAAAGACAAATGTGGGCCTGAGTGAAAGGCCAGTATCGAGGGTAGCAGTCATTGAGATTTTTGCTTAGGCAACTTCGTGTTTTGAGATATGGCAGTCATCAGGGAAATTTCCACATCTCTCAGTCTCCTAAGTTATGGGTTGGGAGAAGAAATCTGAAGGAGCCCTGGTTGTGGCTGCAGGAAATATGATCAAATCCAACTCTCAGACTGCCTGCCTAAACTGTAGTGGCTAACCACAGCAAGCATTGGCAATGCCTGTACAGTGAAACCACTTACCCCACCACAGTCCACACGGGGAGTATCAGGCTGAGAAATCCCCCCACACTAGGAATCAGCTTCATCTTGTCTTGTAAGGCAAGAAAGGCTGTCTTCTCTCTTGCATAGCTTCATCACTTGAGGCTCCCAGCCCTCAGCAAAACAAATCTGGACTTGGATTGTTCTCTCCCTTGTTAGTGAAAGATGATGGTAGTTATCTTAGGGGGTAGAATGGCCTTTAGCCAGCCTCATCAATCAGGCTGTCCTGTCCAGGCTTATCAGTTTCAGCAGCCTGGCAGTTGTTAGGTGAGAAACCAAAGTATATCTTCAGTGGATGTTAATGTGTTCATGCATAGATAGAAACACACAGTACTTTTAGGCCTTTACCTTATGTCATGGGAAAACTTCATTTACAAAACAGCCATTTAAATGTCCACTAGTCTATCTAAGACCTTAATAGAATAAACATAGTCAAGAAGGTAGTGCTCAATTCTAGGTTTGGGAAACAACTTCGATAAAGAAAAAGAAAGAAATTAAAATAAACTTGCAAGTTGGGAATGTAGTTTAGTATTAGTAGGATGAACAATGATTACCTCAGGTTAATGTCAATATTTTCAAAGAGAATTTAAACAATATGCATTTAAAGAGTAAATGGGGGCTGGGGAGATGGCTTAGTAGTTAAGAGAACTTGATTCTCATCCAAAGAACTAAGTTCAGTTCCTAGCATCCATGCTGGATGTTCACAGTTGTCTCTCCCTCTAGATCTGGGGTCTCTGACACTCTCTTTTGGTCATCACATGCACACACATACATATGTACACACAAAGAGTTATACACACAAAAAATAAACATAGATCTTTTAAAAAAGGTAAAATGAGAACCCTATCATTACAAAGTCAACCCAAAATGGATCAAAGGCCAAAATATAAGAGCTATAAGTGTGCAAAGGTTACATAGTAGTGAACTTTCATGATGTTAAATTCAATAATTAATTTTTAAATATGACACAAAAATCATAGAAAACCAATAAAACTTTGGACTTCATCAAAGTAAAATACTTTTTTGAACCAAAGGGTAATATCAAGAAGATAACATGACAGTCTACAGAAAGAAAGTCTGCAGAGTTTTTATTTGACAGAAGTCTAGTTTTTAGAATAACAAACACAACAAAAACAAACAGGGCTGGGCTAGGGGTATGGCTCAGTAGAACAGAGCTTGCCTAGCATGGGGGAAGCCAAGGGTTAGACACCTCAGCAGGGTGTGGTAAAGGTGTAGTTAGGCAGAGGACTAGAATAGATATTTCTTCAAGGAAGATTTAGAAATGGCAGTCATACAGAGGAAAATATGCTGAACACCATGAGTCATTAAAGAAATATAAATCAGGAGGACAGTAAGACATCTACTCAGCTAGGCCTGGTGGTTAATTCCATGCTGTTAACCTCAGTATTGGGGGTGAAAATTAGGCTGGAGGATCCAGAGTACAAGAGTAAACTAGGTCACAGGTTAGTTGGGTCTCTAGTGAGACCCTGTCTTAAGAGCAACAGCATAAGTTAATAATTCACACTTATTGGGACAGGCAGTGGTGGCACACTCTTAATCCCAGCACTCACTCAGGAGTACAAGGCAGATAGATCTCTGAGTATGAGGCCAGCCTGGTCTACAGAGTGAGTTTTAGGACAGCCAGGGCTACACAGAGAAAACCCCCCTTTTTTTTAAACAAGCTAAAAAAGTAAAGCAAAACAACAAAACCCCAAACAAACAAACAAAAAGTAATCTATACCTCTTAAGATATCTATAATATTTTAAAAAAACAACCAAGGAAACAACTGTTGACAAAGATATAAAGATAGAAATAAAGTTAGAATTCTTGTTCAGTGTTGGTAGGTAAAATCATTACCATATGTAATTTACTACTGTCCATTAGTGCTACTCTTAAGGATATACCAAGAGAATTGCAAACTGGTACTCAGGCACTTTTTTTTCTTTTAAGATTTATTCATTTTATGTATGTGAGTGCTCTATCTGTATGTACACTTGCATGCCAGAAGAGGGCATCAAATCCCAGTACAGATGGTTATGAGCTACCATGTGGGTGCTGGGAATTGAACTCAGGACCTCTGAAAGAGCAACCAGTACTCTTAACCACTGAGATATCTCTTTAGCTCCACTCACATATTTTCTATACATGGTCATGGCGCTAGACAGAAACAATGCTCTATGCTCTAAATCACCAGTGGATAAGCAAGGCCTGATTTGTACATAGAGAAGAGGGTTATTCAACAGTAAGGAAGAATGCAGTACTGATGCTCTGATATAGTACAAGGCAGCACTAATGATAGAGCATGGATAAAACTAGGAAAAAAGCCAGGTGGTGGTGTGATGGCTCACACATTTAATCCCAGCACTCAGGGGGCTGAGGTAGGCAGATCTCTGTGAGTTCAAGGCCAGCCTTGTCTACAAAGAAAGTTCCAGGACATCCAAGGCTACACAGAGAAACCCTCACTCAAAATATCAACCAACCAACCAACCCAAAAGCAAAAACCCAAAACCTAGGAAACAATATTCCAGACAAGATTAATTCAAGTTATAGGAAACAGGCAAACCCATAGAATCAGAAAGTGAGTGGTTATTGCCAGGGCCTAGAGAGAGAAATGGTAGTGTATATTTAATGGATTTTGGGTGGGTGATGAAAATTGTTTGAAACAAAAAAGACAGCTGTATTCGTTGTCCAATGGTGAGATATATTAAATGCCACTGGAGTGTATATTTACTTTTATGATATATACATTTATTCCAAGTATAAAAAGATTGTTTATTTTATGTGTATGGATTTTGCATGTCTCTGACATGAACTGACTGCCCTGCTCTTTGATCACCTCCCCTTTAGGGAGCAGCCTTACCAGGCCACAGAGGAAGACAGTGCAGCCAGTCCTTATGAGACCTGATAGACTAGGATCAGAATGAAGGGGAGGAAAACCACCCCTATCAGTGGACTGGCAGAGGGGCATGGGTGGAGAAGGGAGAGGGTGAGTGGGATTGGGAGAGAAGGAGGGAGGGAACTACAGGGGGGATACAAAGTGAATAAATTGTAACTAATGAAAACTAAATAAAAATAAAAAAAGAAATAAAAAATAAACTCAATCGACTAGGATAATCTCTAGACTGGACAAAGAGCCCCATGAATTTATCTGATTGCACTTTTGCAATAGAGCAACTTGGAAGTTAATACCTGTTTCAGCTACCAGAGCTTTGAAACAAAAAAGCAGTGAAATTCAGGTGAGCAGGGCTCCCTGGGAAGCGACAGGACCATTTCAGGAGGATCCCTGGGATGCCCTGTTCTTAGGTGGAACCCAACTCTCTTGGGCACTCAGAGGAAAGCCCAAGGTGAACGCTCCCAGCCCAGGAATCCCAGAAACCATAGGTGTCTCTGAAGATTGCGCAAGTCTTTTCCTCCCCCGCCAGCTCGGTGGCATGTTTCCAAAATCCCAATCTGCACAACATAAACAGAAAACGTTCGGCCAGAAAGCCTCGGTGGTGCAAATTAAAAGCTTCCAGCAGAGGGCGGGAGAATCTTTGCTGTGCGGCCAGTGGCAAGCAGGCAGCAGAGAAGAGCAAGCTTTCCAGTGACCTCACGACCCTCCATGCCCTTCTCCCCCCACTGCAAAAGGGAGAGAGAAGGCGGAAGGAAAGACCCCTGATAGAGGAAAATAAAGACTAGGGGAGGGGGGCGTTGAGGCAGAGGGCGGCCTCTAAGAGCTCCCCCGCGGAGCAGCCGCCCACTTCCTGAGCCGAGGGTCCAAGCCGCCTCGGGGGAACCCGAAGGCCGAGCCCTCGCAGATGGGGCGGGGAAGGGGCTTGCGAGGCCCAGCGCAGGCGCAGTGCGCGCCTCCATTGTCGAGCGTGACGTAAGCGCCATTGCTATGGCAACAGCCGCCAAAGGGAAAGGGAAAATCCGTTTGGGTAGCGGCGGCGGCGGCGGCCGCGAGGGGTGGCGACTGGAACCCGCTTCCCGGGCACGATGGCGGCGGTCGTGGCTTGGCTAGTGGACTACTTCATCGTGGAAGGCTGAGATCAGGAGAAGCCAGGTAAGGGTGTGGGGCAGGCGCCGTCCCGGGCTCCGCCTCCGCCTGACCCGGGCTCCGCCTCCGTCCCCTCGGGCTCCGCCTCCGCCCCAGGCTCAGCATCTGCACACACTAGGCTCCGCCTCTGCTCTCCCAAACTCCGCTTCCCTCATCCGCCGGGCTCCGCCTTCACCTCACAGGGTTCCGCCTCCCTCCGCTTCCGGGCATCTCCCCGTCTCTACTCCGAGTTCGAATTCGTTCCCGGGCTCCGCCCCTCCTCCGCTAGGCTCCGCCTCTGCTACCGCGGGCTCCGTCTCCCTCCTCCGCCGGACTCCTCCCCTGCCCCCCCCGGCTCCGCCTCCGCCCCTCGGGCTCCGCCTCCGCCTACAGGCTCCTCCCACGCTGTGCTTCTGGGCTCCGCCTCCGCCCCCAGCAGCCATCCAGTGGGCTAGGCTGTGCTGGGGCCTGGCATCGCGGCTGGGAGGCTGAGAGGAGAGAGGGTTGGGTCCCAAGGTGGAGGAGCCTGTTGGCCATCGCGGAGCAGGCGATGTGTGTGAGGGACGCGCTAGACGGCAGTTGCGAGGCAAGGCAGGGCTGTGCAGCTGGGGGCTGGAGGGCTGGGAGGGTCCGGAGAGCCTGTCTGAGTTCTGCCAAGAGCTTTTGTGGAGGATGCTGGTACCTGGGACCACGCCCTCTTGCTGCCAGGGTTGGGAGGGCGGGAGTACACTCTGAGGAGTTTCTAGGATACCCTTGTGCTCTGCATCCTGAGGAAGAGTGATCCTGGGGCCAGTCCTCCAGGAATGGAAGTGCAGAGTCCGGTGCTGCCTCCTGCCTGCCCTAGGGCGGGTAGAGTGGGGGAGCTTGGACATCCCAGTCGAATGAATGCCTTAAAAATGTACTTTAAAAGGCTACAGGATCCGTGCACATTTCTAGGAATATTGTTTCAGGACGTATGTGCCAGCATTCCAGAATGAAATGACTCTTCTTAAGTAAAGACAGCCACTGCAGGTGCTCTCTCTCATTTAGATTTCACGTGATTTAATTGTTCTCTTTATTCATCAGAGAATTCTTCATAAGGAACAGTTTGGCAGATACACTGCTGTTTATACTTTGATGGACTTGTACAACCAATGAAAGACTCCCAGGAGCCTATCTAGACGGGGAGACCCTGCTTCCCAAGGAACAGCGAGACCAGCCTTCGGATGCAAGCCGCAAGAGGTTTATTTTGATACACGGGTACCCGGGGCGACCAAGCCTATCGGAGGACTTGCGCGCCTCTCGGTTGGGGTGACAGGTTTTTATAGGGCTCGGGAGCAGGAGGCACGGTTACAGAAGCGAGAAGCATAGTTACAGGGGTCTGATTGGGTGGTTTGAACAAAGCCGTAGTTAAGTCACGTACCTAGAACAGGGAAGGCGGGAAGGCAGATTGTGAGCCCAGTCAGGTACCCACCCGGAACCGGAAGGCGGGAAAGAATGCAGCGAGGTAGCTCTTGCTATACCGCGCCTACTCTACATAGTGTTAACAATCGCTGCTTATCTTTTGGTCTTTCACCAGGAGTTTACAGGGTTCATGCGGGCTTATTTTCCTATTTGTATTTCTTTGGGTTGCTATGTGTAGATAATCAGGATATAATAACAAGGTTACTGTAGAGCTGGGAAAGCTCTTTTATTTCAGGTTTATTCCAGTTTTACACTTGCAAGGAATTTTAGCTACCAGCCCTGCAGCCCCTTGTCTCAGGAAGTGCTTGGTTGTGTTTGGATGATTGTTAGTCGTTGGTAGCACTAGTGTACTAATGTTCTACTCATCTCTTTTTTATTATTTATTCATCCCTAAGAAATTGTTTAAGAGCAGGGACCCTTCGCATTTTTTTCTCACTATTATCTAATTGAGGTCATTTAAGAGAATCACTTGCAGGTCGGTAGGATGGCTTGCTGGGCAAGCCTGGAAACCTGAGTTTGATCCCTGAATTCCTGAAAAGGTGGAAGGAAAAAATGATTGCACAGAGTTGTCATCTGACCTTCCCATATGTTCACTGATATTCATCCTTTACCCACATCATGAACACTCCCCCCACACACATACACAATAACAAAAGAAGACTGTGGGCTGTATTTAGAGAATCTTCTTGCTGCTCCAAAATGTCATGTCATTTCACTTTTCAGTCTCTTACAGACATAGTCTTACCCAGACTGCCAGTGTGGAGAATCAGCTTTGTTTTTAATCTTGTTCAGTTTTCAGTTACATTGTTCTTCTCCTTACAACAATTTTATTTAGTTTGTTTTTTTGACACAAATTCTCTCTACAGAGACCTGGTTGTCCTGGGCTTCCCTATGTAGAGCAGGCTGGCCTTGAACTTACAGAGATCTGCCTTCCTCTGCCTCCCAAGTGCTGGAGTTAAAGACCACACACAACTTCCCCACAACAATTTTGAAACAATAACAAACTTGAAGGTAGTTCCAAGTATGTACAGTTAATTGTTGTTTTACTTTGCACATTTTGAAAGGAAGCTGCTGACCTTATGCCCTGTCACTCAGAATGGTCTAGTGTTGATTTTATACAAACAAGAACTTTGTCTTACGTAATGACAGTTCAGTTATCAAATTTGGTAATTCACACTGACACAGTATTACAGTTAATTTGGGTTGTGTTGACTATGTTATTACTCACATAATTGTCGAGGAAGTGGGTACATTTAAGTGTTGCATTGTTTCCTTATCTTTTTAGTCTCTTTCAATATGGAATAGTTCTGTCATCTTTTTCATAATCCTGTCACTTGTGATGACTGTGGGTCAGTTATATTTTTTCTTCATTAATTTATTTATTTGTTCATTTTACATCTCACAACCCCACTCCCTCCTCTCCTCCCAGTCCTGCCCTCATCCCACTCACCCATATTCCCCAGATAGCCCCCAACCAACCCACCCTGGCACATCAAGTTACATCAGTATTAAGTACCTCCTCTTTCACTAGGCAAGACAAGGCAGCCCTGCAAGGAAAATGGGATCCAGAGGGAAGCAACAGAGATAGGAGCCCAAGTCAGAGACAGCCCCTGCTCTAGTTGTTAGGGGACCCACTTGAGGACAAACAGCCCATCAATTTCATATGTGGAGGGATCCTAGGACTAGTCCAGGCATGTACTCTTATTGGTTCTTCAGTCTCTATGAGTCCCCATGGTCCCAGGTGAGCTGGCTATGTAAGTCTTGTGGTGTACTACCCCCTCCCAGCTCCCTAAATCTTTCCTTTAACTCTTCCACAGGACTCTCCAAATTCTGCCTAATGTTTGTTTGGCTGTGGGTCTCTGCAACTGTTTCCATTATCTATTGGATAAAGCCTCTCAGATGATAGTTATGTTAGTGTCCTGTCTACAAGCATAGCAGAGTATTATTAATAGTGTCAGAAGTTGAGTCTTTTCTATGGGTTGGGTCTCAAGTTGTGCCAGTCACTGGTTGGCCATTTCCTCAATCTCTGTTCCATCTTTTATTCCTGCATATCTTGTAGATGACAAATTTGGGTCGAGGGATTTGTGAGATGGTTGGGGTCCCCTCCCTCCTCTGGCTACAGGATGTGTCTACTTCAGTTTCAATATCCCTGCTGCTAGGAGTCTCAGCCAGGGTCAACCTCATATCTTCCCAGGCACCTCCAAAATTCCAGGTCTTCATCTTATCTCAGAGATGCCTCAACACCAATTTCCCTTCTTTCTTAGCCCTCTTACTCCCCCATCTCCACTTTACCCACACATGATCCCCCCTCCTGTTCCTCTCTTCACCCCCCTCTCCCACCCACTTCCTCTCTCACTCCACTTCCCATGTCTGTCCCCTTCTTAGTGGGATTCAAGTATCCTCTCTTCTACCCTCCATGTTACCTACTTTATTTAGGTCTGTGGGCTGTACCATGGTTATTTTGTGCTATATGGCTAATATCCCAGGTTAGTTATTTTTATAGACTCTCTCTAAGCTCTTTGTGTTCTCATAGATCAATACATAAACTGGGACAAGGGTATCACAAAAGTATAACACATTGTGTCCTATCAGGTGGTACATATTTTGACTTTGATTACTTGTAATCAGTGTTTTCCAGGATTTTCTACTACACAGTTAATACCTTGCACCCCCATGAGTGCCTTGACACTCTGTGTCTTGGTCCTCATCAGAATGTTAATGCATTTGCCATACACTTACATCAATATGGATTCATGATTTATGTGCCTTCTGTAGTGGACTGGACTGTTACTGTTTGTTTTAGTCTGCTGCGGCTAAGTGACAAATGATTTATAAACAAAGGCTTTACTTTTCAGAGTTGTGAACTCTGGAAAGTCTAAAGTTAAATTATGAGGTCTAGTTGGGGGCATGCTTATCTAGTCCTGTTCTCACTTTAAACTCAGTGTTATAGGATCTCTTCAATAAGGTTATGAACCTATTTATAAGGGCTTCACCTCCCAGACCTGGGTACCTCCCAAAGATCTCATGCAGCTCTGTTACTTTGGGTCTTAGGACTTCAACATAGGAATTTTGGGAGGACATAGATATACGTATCATTTTGATGTTTAAATTGTTTTGTCATTTGACCAATGAGAGCTTATAAATCTGGCTTCTGTGTCTTTTATTTTCTTTCCATTTTTAATCTTAATTTTTACTCATTACACTTTATTCACATTGAATCCCTCCATGCCCCCTCCCTCCTCCTCTCCCAATCCCATTCTCCCTCCTCCTTCTCCACACACGTGCCTCCCCAAGTCCACTGATAGGGGAGGTCCTCCTCTCCCTTCCCCTGATCATTGTCTATCAGGGCTCATCAGGAATAGCTTCACTGTCTTCCTCTGTGGTCTGGTAGGGTTGCTTCCCCCTCAGGGGGAGGTGATCAGAGAGCAGGCCAATCAGTTCATGTCAGAGACAGTCACAGTTCCCATTACAATGGAACCCACTTGGACACTGAACTGCCATGGGCAACATCGGTGCAGGTTTCTAGTTTATCTCCATCAATGGTCCTTGGTTGGAGTATCAATCTCAGAAAAGACCCCTGTGCCCAGATATTTTTAGTTCTCTTGTTCCCCTTGTGGAGCACCTGACCTCTCCAGGTCTTATTATTTCCTACTTCTTTCATGAAGTGCTCTGCACTCTGCCCAAAATTTGGCTACAAGTCTCAGCATCTTCTATGATACCCTGCAGGGTAGAGCCTTTCAGATTCCCTCTGTGGCAGGCTCCTATCATGTTCCCTGTTTTCTCCCTCTTCTGATGTCCATCCTCTTTGTCTTTCTGAATGTGGATTCAGCATCTTAGCTAGAGTCCTCCTCCTTCATAAGTTTCTTTAGTTGTACAGATTTTAGTATGTTTATCCTATATTGTATATCTAGTATCCACTTATGATTGACTATACACCCTGTGTGTCTTTCTGCTGCTGAGATACCTCACTCAGGGTGATATTTTCTAGTTCCCACCATTTGCCTGCAATTTTCATGATTTCCTTGGGGTTTTTTTTTTGTTTTTGTTGTTGTTGTTGCTGAGTAATATTCCATTATGTAGATGTACCACAATTTTTGAATCCACTCCTCAGTTGAGGGGCATCTGGGTTGTTTCCAACTTCTAACTATTACAAATAAAGCTAATAAAGCTGTTACAAACATGGTTGGACAAATGTCTTTGTTGTATACTTGAGCATCTTTTGGATATATGCTTAGCAGTGGTATAGCTGAATCTTGAGGAAGCAGTATTCCTAATTGTCTGAGAAAGTGCCAGATTGATTTCCAATGTGATGTACAAGTTTACATTCCCACCAGGAGTGCAGGAGGGTTCCTCTTTCTCAATATCCTCTTCATCATGTATTGTCACTTGAGCTTTAGATCTTAGCTCTTCTGATGGGTGTAAGGTGAAATCTGAGGGTTGTTTTTTTTTTATTTGCATTTCCCTGATGATTAAGGGCATTGAGCATTTAAGTGTTTCTCTGCCATTCCTCTATTGATAATTCTCTGTTTAGCTTTGTACCCCCCCTTTTTTTAATTGGATTATTTGATTTATTGCTCTTTAACTTCTTGAGTTCTCTATATATTCTGGATATTGGCCCTCTGTCAGATATAGAGTTAGTGAACATCCTTTCCCTATCTGTAGACAGTATCCTTTGCTTTACAGAAGCTTTTCAGTTTCATGATGTCCCATTTATTGATTGTAGCTCTTAGAGCCTGTGTTTTTGGTGTTTTGTTACACCAGCAAAGACACAAGACCTGAGAAAGAGATTTTCCTGGCACAGGCAAGAAGAGCATAAGAGTCCTTTCCAAAGCAATGGTTTGCTTCAAGAAAGCAAGCACCGGAATTTAACTTATGGCATATGGATAAGTTCAAATGTGGGTTTGTCTACTCAGAGACATTCTAAATTAAGTCCTATTCTGAATGTGAAAATAATGTAAAAATAAGAGATAAAAAGGCACTCTTGTCATTTCTTGGCAGAAATAGATGTAAAAATTTTAAAATTATGGACAGAAATGCCTCTGGAATGTTTACTTTTGACCACAGTTCTTAGCTGAAAATGAAGTAAATGAGGCCATGAAAGTAGATTTCTCAGGGAGCAATGACATCTGGTAATAATATCTGATCTATGAGAGGGATATTACAATGCTACAGTTCTCACTCACAGAAGGGACAGAGAGCCCAATTTCAGAAAACTTCTAACATCGCTGTGTACACTATCCCTCAGGAAAAAAATCTATTACTTGAAAGATAGTTTGCATTTTGAAATCATTTTGATACATGATATTCCTACATAGCCAGGCCTGTTTTAGAAGTGTCCGTGGAGTTGGGCATGATGGCACACACCTGTAATCCCAGCACTCAAGGAGGAAGAGGCAGACAGATTTATGTAATTTTGAGGATGGCTGGGTCTACAAAGTGAGTCCAGAACAATCAAAGCTACACAAGAAAATTGTGTCTCAAAAACAAAAAAAAAAAAAAAAAAAAAACTGAGAATACAGTCTGTGGAACAATCTGGCCTCAGTCTCAGAGAGATCAGCCTGCCACTGAATCCTAGGTTTAGGGTGACAAGGATGCACTTCTGAGCCAAGCTATGATTTTTAAGTCGTCTATCCTTGAATCAATAAATTAAAGGATAAAATAAGATGTACAGAGGAACCATTTTCCTTTTCAAGAACAACAATAAGTCTTCAAATTCTACAAATAATTTCTGTCATCTATAAGTGGCTCCATTGCTTTGTTAATTTGATCATTTATAACTGGATATAAGGTATATAATACTAAAATCTGTACAGCTAAACAAGCTAATCAAGAAGGAGGACCCTGGGTAAGATGCTCAATCTTCGTTCAGAAAGGCAAACGGGATGGACATCAGAAGACAGAGAAAACAGGGAACTGGACAGGAAACTACCACAGAGGGCCTCTGAAAGACTCTATCCAGCAGAGTATCAAAACATATGCTGAGACTCATAACCAACCTTTGGGCACAGTATAGGTAATCTAATGAAAGAAGGTGGAGATAGAAAGACCTAGAGGGGACAGGAGCTCCATGAGGAGAGAAATAGAATGAAAAACTCTGCACACAGGGATATTTGGAGACTCATAATCCAAACAAGAACCACAAATGGAGATAATGTAATACCCGACAGATTTAGCCCATTGCAGCTTAGTGTCCAAGAGGGTACTCTAGTAATGGGAACAAGGACTGTCTCTGACATGAACTCAGGACCTGGCTCTTTGATCACCTCTGCCTGCAGGGGGAACAGCCTTACCAGTCCACAGAGGAAGACAATGAAGACAGTCCCCATGAAACCTGATATACTAGGTTCAGATGGAAGGAGAGAAGTACCTCCCCTATCCAGTGGACTGGGGGAGGGGCATAGGAGAAGAAGAGGGAAAGAGGGTAGGATTGGGAGGGGATGAGGAGGGGTCTATAGCAGGGATACAAAGTGAATAAACTGTAATCAATAAAAATAAAAATGAATTAAAAAGTGCTGGAGTGTGTTTGTGTATACATACATGTTATTGTGTATATGTGATAGAGTACAACTTATTGCTATTTATTATCTACATCCCATATATAAGTTCTTGACATGGAACACAATGAGTCTTTTGGCCAGTGACCACACTGGCCCTTATTTAGCCTGAAAATATATTTACGTATATGCTAGTGTGTGATTTTGCATATACAGCAGCCCAACTATAGAAACATTAGAAAAATCTATAGCACTGATATGAACTACTCAGGGATTGAGCTCAAATCATCAGGCTTAGCAATAACTAAATTTACCCACTGAGACAATTCTCTGACCTTCACTTGCAGTTTTGAGAAATTCTTAAGAATAAGTCTTTACTCCTAAGAAGGAACTAACACATTCCAAAACAAGACAGGAGTGTATAATTTTCATTTGCAAGTAGAATTTATTATTCAAATAATTTCTTTTTCTTCCATCCTCAGATGACAATATATTCATAATCAGAATAGAAGACAATATTGTACTGATGTAATTTTTCAAGTAAGTTTTATGAGTCTCAATGAGCTTAGTGGGGAGTGTTTGTGGTATGCAAAAGAGACCACATACCTTGAAGATCATAGAACCATGACGAAAATAGATCCCACACTCTTCGTATATCTGTCATAGCCTAAGAATGAATAGTCCATCACACACATAACATGTCTTTTTGAAATAAATCTTGTTGCTGTTACATTAACTTTCACTTCTAGATAAATCTCTAAGAAGGCAATACTTCAAGATGATGTGCCATATAGTAAATATGGGAACATGTAGAAGCATGAATCTTCAAACAATATATACATACATACGTACACACATACTATTAAGCATCAATTAATTATTTATATCCAAGCAAGGCTTAAAAACAAACATCTTAAATGAATTTGTGAAAACATAAAAAAGTACAAGTTCTCATAGACCCTTTCTTGAAAACTATGATCTCACACTGTCTGATATAAATGAGCAATGCGCCACATAGAGGATGTGGATTCCATTCTATGCATTGCAGCAGAAAAATACCTATAACCAAGTGGAAATGCATTAGAACATGAACAGCCACCACAGAAGGAATATCAGAACAACCTAATAAACTTCTGTGAATGGATTTGCTACACACACAGCAAATTTAATACCTACTCCAATGTTTCAAAATTCAGACCACAACCACAATTGGTGATCTCCTCCATTATAATGAAGTGAACATGGTAAATAATTACTTCTTCTGAGGCTCTGATAAAAACAGATTCAAAATAGTTTCTTTTCTTGGAAATGAATACATTTATTATGTCCAAAGTAATAAACACTTTTGCATAAATAAAATTGCTCTCTTCTACGAATGCTTTTCTACTTCCTGACATCAAGATGATATATTAATATTTAAGATATTTACAGTACTGGATACATGGTTTTGCAGTTAAGACAAGTTCATTCCCAGGACCTAGGTCAGGTTTTTGACAACTTTCTATAATTTTTGTTATGAGAAAATCAGTGGGTCTGGTCTATATGGAAAGTAAACTGGACAGGCACATGAACAGACAAAGACAAACTGTTATCACGTAAGAGAAATTAGAACAAATTCTTAAATATACTCATGTTTTACTTGTATAAGCATTCATTACTGAACTCAGGTGTTGAGGGAACTACAGGCTTATCTACAAATGTCTTCATCATGAATTCCTTCATGTAACAGAAATCAAACATGTAGGTTTGAAATCAGAGAAATGAATCCTTTTCAGTTGGTGGTATCATTTTGGGAATGTTTAAAAAAAATGTATCCCTGCTGGAGAAAGTATGTTACTTGGGGTGGGCTTGATAGTTTTCAGCTGCATACCATCTGTAGTTCCCACTCTCTGTTTCATGCTGCAGGTGGAGGTTGTGAGCTCCAAGCTTCCTACTTTATCTGCCATGTATGACATTTGTTTTGCCCAATTTAAAGTGATCCCATATCCTCTCCCATATCATAAGGCAAAGTAAACACATTTGGAAGTTGCCATAGACATTGTGTTTGGTCACAGAAAATGCACTAATATGCACACATAAATTTTACAACTGGATGATTTATTTCATGTAATTGAAGTGAATTGTGAAATAAAAATGGATTATCTTACTGTTTCAATCCATATGCCTTTGGTCCATGAGATTTCAATTGGAAACAAAATAAGGATGGATGTCACAAACACATGCATACATCGTTGACACTTCTTAGAATTTTCCTCCAAACTAATCTAGTGTAATTGAATGCAAGTTGGTGGGTCAAAGACCTTTACAAATCTTTTATTCTAATAGATGTTCTACAGAATGAGTTCTTTTAGGTTCTCAAAGGCTACTGTGATATGCAAAGGCTTTAAGATGTAGCCCACAGAGTAAAGCTTTTACTCTTATATAATGGTAGCATGAAGCAGAAAACCTTATCATACTGACTATATTCATGGTTTTTCTCTGCAGCATGACTTTTTCTCATGATTTCAAGGAAAACCCTATGAAAAGGATTTACCACATTGCTTATTCAGAGGTTTTCCCTGCAGTGTGTTTTCTTTTATATATTTGGAGATAACTGAATTAAGAAGAGGCTTTATCACATTGAAGACATGTATAAGGTTTCTCTCTACTATCTGACCGTTTGTATACTTGAAGATGACTTTGATATGCAAAACATGTAAAAGCAAATTGTATGTGGGAACATGCAAAAGCAATTTGTCCTAAGTATTTCCTTTTAGTTACCAGCATTCATTGATATATAGGGTGAACATAAGTTCAAGTTCATAGTCCCTAGGAAAGCTGTAGACTTCTCAATAGCTGACCGGCTTTAATTACTTAACTTTTGTTGCCCAAAATGACTGTTCCATACCATGATTTCTGGTCCCCTAACATAATGACTGACCCAAACCACAAATTCTCTTTATTAAAACACAATACCTTTTCCTAACCACAAAAGAACAAATGGATATGATTGTTTTGACTGTTAAACCTACATTTTGCATCAGGTGACTTCCTCTAAGACATAAACAAATCCCATATCCCTAAACCATGACTAATGGAAATAATTCAGTTGTAAAACGCTAAAGATGTTTATGATTTTCAAGATCAGAACCTCTGTAACTTTCTGGCTCATTGGATGGGTAGGCATCACAGTTAAACATTATGTGTCCTTCATCAAACTGGATGACAATATTTTTTTTTATCGGTATTGATCTGTTTGAGTTATAATGGATTCAGTGGACAGAAGGACACAAAAGCCTTACCATATTCATTATATTCTCAGATTTTTCTCTCCATTTTGAAACGTTTATGATGATGTAGAATATAGATATGTGCAAAGGTCTCCCATTTTAACACATTCATAAATTTTCTCTCTGTATGAATTCTTTCCTGATGACGAAGATTATACAAATGTGGAGTAGCTTCACCATGTAAATACACTCAT